>NC_069688.1:58610462-58923743 GCF_023699985.2 Odocoileus virginianus
AGGGTTATCATTACCATCTTTCTAAATTCCATATATATGTGTTAGTATACTGTAATGGTCTTTATCTTTCTGACTTACTTCACTCTGTATAATGGGCTCCAGTTTCATCCATCTCATTAGAACTGATTCAAATGAATTCTTTTTAATGGCTGAGTAATATTCCATGGTGTATATGTACCACAGCTTCCTCATCCATTCGTCTGCTGATGGGCATCTAGGTTGCTTCCATGTCCTGGCTATTATAAACAGTGCTGCGATGAACATTGGGGTGCACGTGTCTCTTTCAGATCTGGTTTCCTCGGTGTGTATGCCCAGAAGTGGAATTGCTGGGTCATATGGCAGTTCTATTTCCAGCTTTTTAAGAAATCTCCACACTGTTTTCCATAGTGGCTGTACTAACTTGCATTCCCACCAACAGTGTAAGAGGGTTCCCTTTTCTTCACACCCTCTCCAGCATTTATTGCTTGTAGACTTTTGGATAGCAGCCATCCTGACTGGCATATAATGGTACCTCATTGTGGTTTTGATTTGCATTTCTCTGATAATGAGTGATGTTGAGCATCTTTTCATGTGTTTTTTTGCCATTTGTATGTCTTCCTTGGAGAAATATCTGTTTAGTTCTTTGGTCCATTTTTTGATTGGGTCATTTATTTTTCTGGAGTTGAGCTGGAGGAGTTGCTTGTGTATTTTTGAGATTAATCCTTTGTCTGTTGCTTCGTTTGCTATTATCTTCTACCAATCTGAGGGCTGTCTTTTCACCTTGCTTATAGTTTCCTTTGTTGTGCAAAAGCTTTTAAGTTTCATTAGGTCCCATTTGTTTATTTTTGCTTTTGTTTCTAATATTCTGGGATGTGGGTCATAGAGGATCCTGCTGTGATTATGTCGGAGAGTGTTTTGCCTATGTTCTCCTCTAGGAGTTTTATGGTTTCTGGTCTTACATTTAGATCTTTAATCCATTTTGAGTTTATTTTTGTGTATGGTGTTAGAAAGTGTTCTAGTTTCATTCTTTTACAAGTGGTTGACCAGTTTTCCCAGCACCACTTGTTAAAGAGGTTGTCTTTTTTCCATTGTATATCCTTGCCTCCTTTGTCGAAGATAAGGTGACCATAGGTTCGTGGATTAATCTCTGGGCTTTCTATTCTGTTCCATTGATCTATATTTCTGTCTTTGTGCCAGTACCATACTGTCTTGATGACTGTGGCTTTGTAGTATAGTCTGAAGTCAGGCAGATTGATTCCTCCAGTTCCATTCTTCTTTCTCAGGATTACTTTGGCTATTCAAGGTTTTTTGTATTTCCATACAAATTGTGAAATTATTTGTTCTAGTTCTGTGAAAAATACCGTTGGTAGTTTAATAGGGATTGCATTGAATCTATAGATTGCTTTGGGTAGTATAACCATTTTGACAATATTGATTCTTCCAATCCATGAACATGGTATATTTCTCCATCTGTTTGTGTCCTCTTTGATTTCTTTCATCAGTGTTTTATAGTTTTCTATGTATAGGTCTTTTGTTTCTTTAGGTAGATATACTCCTAAGTATTTTATTCTTTTTGTTGCAATGGTGAATGGTATTGTTTCCTTAATTTCTCTTTCTGTTTTTCCATTGTTAGTGTATAGGAATGCAAGAGATTTCTGTGTGTTAATTTTATATCCTGCAACTTTACTGTATGCGTTGATTAGCTCTAGTAAGTTTCTGGTAGAGTCTTTAGGGTTTTCTATGTAGAGGATCATGTCATCTGCAAGCAGAGAGAGTTTCACTTCTTCTCTTCCTATCTGGATTCCTTTTACTTCTTTTTCTGCCCTGATTGCTGTGGCCAACACTTCCAAAACTATGTTGAATAGTAGTGGTGAGAGTGGGCACCCTTGTCTTGTTCCTGATTTCAGGGGAAATGCTTTCAATTTTTCACCATTGAGGGTGATGCTTGCTGTGGGTTTGTCATATATGGCTTTTATTATGTTGAGGTATGTTCCTTCTATTTCTGCTTTCTGGAGAGTTTTAATCATAAATGGATGTTGAATTTTGTCAAAGGCTTTTTCTGCATCTATTGAGATAATCATATGGTTTTTATCTTTCAATTTGTTAATGTGGTGTATTACATTGATTGATTTGCAGATATTAAAGAATCCTTGCATTCCTGGGATAAAGCCCACTTGGTCATGATGTATGATTTTTTTTAATATGTTGTTGGATTCTGTTTGCTAGAATTTTGTTAAGGATTTTTGCATCTATGTTCATCAGTGATATTAGCCTGTAGTTTTCTTTTTTTGTGGCATCTTTGTCTGGTTTTGGAATTAGGGTGATGGTGGCCTCATAGAATGAGTTTGGAAGTTTACCTTCTTCTGCAATTTTCTGGAAGAGTTTGTGTAAGATAGGTGTTAGCTCTTCTCTAAATTTTTGGTAGAATTCAGCTGTGAAGCCATCTGGTCCTGGGCTTTTGTTTGCTGGAAGATTTCTGATTACAGTTTCGATTTCCTTGCTTGTGATGGGTTTGTTAAGATCTTCTATTTCTTCCTGGTTCAGTTTTGGAAAGTTATACTTCTCTAAGAACTTGTCCATTTCTTCCAAGTTGTCCATTTTATTGGCATAGAGCTGCTGGTAGTAGTCTCTTATGATCCTTTGTATTTCAGTGTTGTCTGTTGTGATCTCAAAGCCCTTGAAACTTGAGGTGCAGTTTCTATATAGCATTATTAAGTTAAATTTTATTTGGTTTATGTCATTATTCACATTACAGAATAACAAAAGATGAGTTCACCATAAGATTCCTTTAATAAGATTCATTAATACATGTAAATTTGGTAAAATGATTTGATTTACTAAATTTAAAATTTAATATATATATAGATGTAATTTATATATAGTTCTTTGTACTTTTTTCCCCTCCTCTCCCCCCCTTTTTCTTTCTCTCTTTTAAGTCTTATCTTAGGATTCTAGTAATCATAGATTTGCTTTAAAAAAATATGTTTTATTGCTTCATCTGAATATTACTGTTCTTAGTGTGAAAATTATCGAGTTTTAGAACTGGAAGGATCTGTATCCCTTAGCTTAGATCTGTATTTTAAGGGTGAAATTATTGAATTACTAAAAGGTGATGAACTTACCCAATGTAATGTTGCTCCAGTGAATAAGCTAGTACTATATGTATTTGCAGTTCTCTCTGTACCATTAAATTGTGATATAACTTGAAGGGGATAAAAGGATAGATTTGGTTGATATTATCTTAGTAAAAATTGTTAATTTTAATATATTGTTATGCTTAAACTATTTTATTCTAACAGGAAGGGTCTTAGACCTATTCCAGAAGCAGAAATTGGATTAGCAGTTATTTTTGTTACTACAGAGAATTACTGTGATCCACAGGGCCAACCCAATACAGGTAATTAAAATATTATTTTATTGATTCTTCAGCAACTTTGTTATATAAATGGACGATAAGCTGTATGAGCATTATACTTGCCAGGGTGACCACTTTCACCATCTTTTAAAGGTCATATGTTTATCCATTCATTTATTCATTCAGTGAATATTTGTGGCTACTAAGTACTTGGCACTGTTTAGTCCTGAAGGAACAGTGGTGAATAAAGGAGACAAGATGCCTGTCACTGTGAACTTTATATGCTAGAAGTCGGGCTTCAGACAATTAATAAGCATACACATCTGGTAAGCTCTGTTAAGGCCAAGTACAAAGAGAAAGCTGAAACAAGGTCACATGATAGTGACTGGGAGGCTCTTCTAGATTCGTAGTCACGTATGGTCTCATTTAGTATCATGTCATGTTTGAGCACCTCATGTCCTGAAGTGATGGGGAAGGTCAGCAGTGGAAGGATCTCGATAGCAGAATTCCTATCACAATCACATCTGTGTTGAGAATGGATTCTAAAGGCCCCAAATGGAAGTGGGGACATGGGTAGAAGCTCTTGTGGAGGTCCAGTTGAGAGCAGCCTGGTGCTTTGGACCAAGGTGGGTAGCACAGTAGAGAGCAGAAAAACAAACGGAGGCCAGGTTTTGGAGCTGGACCCAGCAGGTTGCCTGTGTAGGATTTAGAAACAACTTCTTATCTTTTGGCATGAGTAACTGGTTGGATGATGGTGCCATCTGTGGAGATGAAGAATACATATTATAATCATCTCCATGTTGACTATTACAAAAGCCATTTTACGCAAAGCAACTATTACCCTTTTTTTAAAAAAAACACAATGCCCCACTTTCTTAATAAGCTGATGTTGCCATTAAGAAGGTGGTTCATTCATTTTTTCCTTCTCGCTTCTTTACCTCAGATATTCTTAAATTTATTCTCCTTTCTAACTTTTCTTTGTCTAGCTATGAGTGCATCCATTCAGTATTTCTTTATACCTTTATTTGCATCCTAGGTTCTTTTTAATAGTTATTTGTCAGCAGTTACTGGACTTGAACCAAAAGGCAAGTTATGAAAACTACCTGATTATGCACTCCAGGCGGTGTCACAGGAGGTATCATTTATGCTGTAGCCCACTGAAATGGCACCTATGGAATTGGACAGTGTACCTTCTGATTGGTAATAATAGCTGCCGTCTCTTGAATTTGCAAAGATTGCAGTGCTTGACATATGGCATTACAATTTAATCTGCAAAACAATCCTTTTAAGACAGATGACATTTTTGCATTTTATAGGTGAGGAAACTGATGTACAGAGAGGTTAAGAAATTAGCCAGAGGTCACATAAGAAATAATTTAAACTGACTCTTTAAGTCAGAGCTGTTATGATATTATTCTACTGCTCTTGTGATTGATTGTGTGGGGGTTACTGGGAGCAGATATAAAAGGATAGACAGCTAGTCCTTAGATTTTATGATCTGGTGAGATGTTTATTCACCTGAAATCTCTACCCTTTTCCATGAGTGCACTGGATATACTTCTGTCTGTAAACAGTTAACCTTCAAATACAGTTTTAAGAGCTTGTGAAGTTTTCATTATAGTTGTGATATGGTGACTGTTTCCTCAAAATTCATGACTCAAATTCTCAGAATTTATCCTTAGAGTCAGAAGTAAAATATCACCTCTTCAGCCTCTCTTAGAAAACTACTTTGATGTAGATACCAAAAGTGAGCCATATTCTCGGAGAAGATGTCCACTGGGGAGCTCCCAACCCTTTAGAAATAGCATATACTGTAGATAGTATTTTGTTGACAGTGGATTTCTGTTCTGCTATAGAAAAAACAAAACCCTATGTATAATTTCAGATTTTAACAACACTACAAAAATTATGTAAAAATAAATAATCATTGAGTCTATGTGAGTGGCTCCCTTTCCCAGTACCTGTTCGGGACAACTGTCCTTTGTTTTTCTTTCAGAAAACTAGTTCTCAGATAGGTGCTTCAGAAATATTTTTTTAATGCAGATTTACATTCTCTATAATTCAGGATGTTGTGGGATGCAGCCAAGGCATCAGATTTTTTTGGTTTGTTTTGCTTGATTTTAACCTCCTGTTTATTATATAAACTCCCAAAAAACTAAGAAAGGACTGAGCTAGAGAGGAGGTACTCAGACCATAAACTTAAATCATTTTTTTACTCATCTAACACCTGAAATTCTCCTCTGTAGCTTCTGCTCAAGAGGCATGCTACCATCAAGACACTGCCCTGTTTGAACCCTCTGTATCTTTCTTTCCTGAGAGCTATTACAGTTGCCCCCAGTAAGAGTCGTGCCTCCATATTCATCTGTACAGTTAATTTTTCACTTTGCCATTAGAATCACCTTCCCATTTCCTACAAACTTGTACATGTTCTTATTATCTGTCAAATAAATCCTTAAGCCCTTTGTCTAGACTTTTGAGCTTTCAACAGTTTAGCTGTGGCCTATCTCTTCCTGTCCTCATCTCTTTTGTTTAGTATACTTCCCTAAAGAATCTATATGACATGTTTTTTAGAATTTCTTAATTTATTTGGGACTAATTCTAACATAAATAAAATAACATTTATAATATGCTATATTTGTATATGTGCCATACTCCTTGACCGTGCTCATCATGGTCCCTGTTCCTAAAATGCCAACACTGCTCTTCAATATCTGACTCATTTCACAAATGCACACCTCCTTCATGAAGTTTTTCTAAGTTTTTTTCCTCTCTCACTACTCTTCTCCAAGTCAGGTTATTCTGTTTTCTTTATCCCAGTAACTTTTTTTGCATTCCAGTTAGAGTTTCTCTCTACTCTGAAATGTCACCAATTGTTTCCATGCGTCTTTCAGCCACTAGATTGGTTGTTAAGCTTTTAAAGTTTCTAATTCTCTGACATCACCAAGCACGATACTTGTTTGTAGTTGATATGAATATTTGCTTAATTGAACTAAGTTATTGGTACATAAGATAATCTTTGCTTGAATGGGCCAACAAAGTTTTATCGTTTGTCAAAATTTTTATTACATTTCTGCTGTTAGAAAGGTATTTATAGCCAGAGGGTCCTTAGAGATCATCTAATCTTTCTAATATTAAGAGACCTGAAGGCTAAGAAAAGTTAAGGTCCTATAAATAAAGTGGCCAAGAGTGTGTGTGCTCAGTTGCGAAGTCATGTCTGACTCTTTGCAACCCCATGAACTGTAGCCTGCCAGGCTCCTCTGTCCATGGATTTTCCAGGCAAGAATACTGCTGTGGGTTGCCTTTCCTCTTCCAGGGGATTTTCCCAATCCAGGGATCAAACTCATGTTTCCTGCATTGGCAGGCAGATTCTTTACTGCTGAGCCTCCTGGGAAAAGCTCCAAAATGGCCCAGACAGTTCTAAAATTTGGGTTTTCTGACTACAAACCAGCACCTTTTCTATGGTGTTATTCCGTATAGAAGCATGGTCATGAGAAATTGGTAAAATCTATGTTATAATTTCTTGCACATATTCACAGGTAGGTATGTGTGGGTTCCAAATCATAGACATCTGACTTACAAACCATTTTAGAACACAGCTAGTTCAGGGGGAGCAGAGTGAATGCATTTCCTCCTTGTTTTTCATCCTTTGTTTCCTTTTTTCCTTTCATATTCGTTCATTTATCTTTCAACAAGTACTTTTTGAACAGTTGTTATATGCCTTTAATTATTCTGAAAACTTGGAATAAAGAGTTGAGCAAAGTAGAGCAAATCCCTATCCTTATGGTATTTTTAGCAAGGAGAGCATTGTCATTAATCTTACTGTTGACGAACAGTTACTCTGGTTCATTAGATTCAGTTTACGTGTTTCTTTTGGGCTTGCCTCATAGCTCAGTTGGTAAAGAATCTGCCTGCAATGCTGGAGACCTGGGTTTGATTCCTGGGTTGGTAAGATCTCCTGGAGAAGGAAATGGCCACCCACTCCAGGATTCTTGCCTGGAGAATCCCATGGAGAGAGGAGCCTGGGGGGCTACAGTCCATGGGGTCACAAGATAGCGACACAATTTAGCGACTAAACCACCACCACCGTGTGTTTCTTTTAGTGATTATATACCCATTTTTAATTACTGTTTTTTGTAAACTATTCAAACTAAAATGAATTTTAAGGTATGTATGTCAAAGGAATGCCAGTGAGCTTTTAAGATGTTCATATAATGAGAGTGATAAGTAAGTTAAATACCTGAATTTGGAATTAGTCATAAACATTTGAACACATCCTATGTCAGGAGGATCTAACAGTGATAATTTAGTTTTGATGCTTAGTAAATGTCAACTTAAATTTTTTTCAGTTTCTTTAATTCCATTAACTTGTTTATATCCATTATATACCAAACATTGCTCAGAGTTTGGAGGTGTAGAAATGAGCAAGACTCAGTCCCTGTTCTCAGGGAGGCTCCAAGTCTAGTGAGAGCAAGTAACAAGTATGGTAGAACAGGATGGTAGTGATAGCAGCTAGCACTTGCTTGAAGAAGGAAGTGGCAGCCCACTCCAGTGTCCTTGCCTAGAGAATCCTGTGGACGGGGGAGCCTGGTGGGCGGCCGTCCACAGGGTCGCACAGAGTCAGACACGACTGAAGCGACTTAGCAGCAGCAGCAGCGCTTGCATAGTTTGGACTATGTTCCAAGATTTTTCTAAGTGCTATCTATCAATCCATTTTGCCCTTAAAACATGTGAGGAAAATATTATAGTTATCCTCATTTCATAAATGAGGAAACTAAGGCACAGAGAGTTTAAGTAATACAGGTCACACAGCTAGCATTAAAAAGTTAGAAAGAACGTTAACAGTTGTGACAGAGTGATGTGAAGGGTGGTAGGGCAGCCAGAATAAAGGGCGTCTAATTCAGTGTGGGAGGTTTAAGGAAAGTATTCCAGAGGAGTGGCACTTGAGTTAAATTTCTGTCCCGGTATATAAAATGATGAAGTGATCATTATGGTTTTCTTGAGTAGCCAAAAAATGTATGTATAAAACTGTTTATTTCTTCAAGTAGTATATTCCTTCTGAAAATTAAATTCTCATTGATTTTGATTTGTGTAGATACAGTAGATATACTTTTTGTGGAGGGAGAAATTTTAATTTTTTGGTCTCCTGACTAAAGCATAATTTCAATTAGAATTTAAGTTGAGTTTATTTTTATTTAAGTTGATAATCATTTAACAGGAAAGATTTGATGTAATTTTAACATGATTTGGTTCAGTTAAGCCCGTCACAGATGCCAACAGGCTGCTGCTTACAGGCCGTTGAGTATCTGGAGAAAACTGTGTGCTGTAGTTAACTCCCTCAATGTGGCGCATTCCTGGCAACTTCCCGTGACCAGACGTCCTTTTTGTGTCTAGCAGTTGTGATTCTTTCTTTCACTTCTGTGATTTGCAGGATTGAAGACAACAACTCCAGGTCCAAGCCTTTCCCAAGCCTTACCAGCTAATGAAAATTTAATGCCAAATGCCTCAGTGAATACTACAGCGTATGTAGCTGACACAGAATCAGAACAAGCAGATACACGGTAAAGCTTCATTGATACCGAACTGTTGTTGTTATTCTGTCAATAAATTAATAGTATATTCAAGAAGTAAAGCCAATGCCTTATCAAGTCATTTCTTGGGAGATAAAGTATTTGGAGTGTGGGATGCCAGGGAAAATAATATTTGGGGACAGGGTTTAGCAAACTTTATAAAGTACTAGAAAATAATATTTTTGGCTCTGTGGGCTAAGGACCTCTGTCACAGCTACTCAACTCTGCCACTGTAGAATTAAAGCAGCTGTAGACACATGTAAATGAGTGAGTGTGGATATACTCAAGTAAAACTTAATTTTCAAAATAAAGTGGTCAGCCATATTTGTCCTACAAGTTGTAGTTTGTCAACTTCTGAAATAGATAAAGTTCTTTTTTTTAATTCTTTGCAAATGTACATAGACAACTACAAAGAATTACAGTTTTATTTATGACTGGTGTTTTATGGTCCTCTACGTACAGAGGGTTTTTTAAAATTGTTTTTTGATTTTTTTTGGAAAGCAGGGTTAGCTCATATGTATCCTATGCATTTTTTAATTTAAGACGCTATTTTAAATCCATAATGAATTATTCATATTGAAAAATACTTACAGTAGCACTATAATATGCCATAACTAAATTTTCACTGTACCTATGTTTTGTATCGAAACTGTGTGTAACTTTTAAAAGAAAAACTATTAATTTTTTGAAAGTCAGTTTAATGACAGCTCTGGGTTTTTTGTGAAATAAGAATGGCAAAAAAACCCATAAGAATAGCAAAGATAATATATATTTAACCATTCATGGTAGAACTGTGTGTTTATGTGTGGGTTTAAAACATTTTTCTGTTAATCTAGAGTTCAATTGTAGAGACTGCCTTTTGGTTGGAATGTCACCATTTCAGTTCACTGAAAGTGATTGAAATACCACATTATATTTGTTCTGAATTTCTAGTTTTTATCATTTATTTTTTACATGCAGGTAATTTAAAAATTTTAAACAAAGCAAGAAACACTTAGGAATATGATGGCTTAATTTATAATAAGAGACAGAGTTATTATTTCATGTGTGTTTGGCAGTTTTTTATAGAGCATGCCTGACAGCATGTGCTGTAGGGGATGGAGAGAAGGCTGTCATCTGTCTTCAGGGAGCTTTGATGTCAAAGGAGCTGCTTTCTTGAACAATATATTATAAAATATATTCAATAAACTGTTATCTCAAGACAGCTACATTCTAAAGCTGTATTATATTAGTACTATTTAAAGGACTTTATTTCTGGATAAAAATTGCTAAAACTTTGATTGTTTACCATGCATTCTTTCTTTTGCTGCAGTATGGATTTGAGTGAAAGACCAAAAGAAATGAAAGTATTTGGAATGGAACCAAAATGTAGAGTACTTTCACAAGAAACGTCCACTGTGAAGAAACCCCACAAAATAAGCTCTAACAATAATATAGTGTCAAATACTCTGGTTAGGATGAAAATCCCAGACTATCAGCTTTCACCGACTAAATTCCCACATGTAAATAAAAGTAGAGGTTGGCCTTCTCAGCATCGGCAAACCAACTCCATCAAAGACTATTTTCAGCCGCTTACCTCTCCCAAAAAAAGGTATAATTTTTAATAGTAGTGTTTTATGCCTGTAAAAATACTTGTTTTATGATTGTAGAATGGTACTAAGTTCATACTCTGTGTAAGTATGCTTCTGTAGAAAGCTGTGGCCCTTTGAGCTTATCCCCTCTCAGAAATGTCCACATTGCCTTCTTTTTTTTTTTATATTTTATTTTACTTTATTTTTTTTTTTTTTAGTGGTTTTTGTCATACATTGACATGAATCAGCCATGGATTTACATGTATTCCCCATCCCGATCCCCCCTCCCACCTCCCTCTCCACCCGATTCCTCTGGGTCTTCCCAGTGCACCAGGCCCGAGCACTTGTCTCATGCATCCAACCTGGGCTGGTGATCTGTTTCACCCTAGATAATATACATGTTTCGATGCTGTTCTCTTGAAACATCCCACCCTCACCTTCTCCCACAGAGTCTACAAGTCTATTCTATACATCTGAGTCTCTTTTTCTGTTTTGCATATAGGGTTATCGTTACCATCTTTCTAAATTCCATATATATGTGTTAGTGTACTGTATTGGTCTTTATCTTTCTGGCTTACTTCACTCGGTATAATCGCCTTCTTACCTGAGTTCATTTCTGCTGCTGTTGTTCAGCTGCCCAGTGGTGTCCGACTCTTTGCAACCCCATGGACTGCAGCACGCCAGGCTTCCCTGTCCTTCACCATCTCCTGGAGTTCCTCAATTCATGCCCATGGAGTTGGTGATGCCATTCAACCATCTCATCCTCTGTCATCCCCTTCTCCTCCTGCCTTCAATCTTTCCCAGCATCAGAGTCTCTACTGAGTTGGCTCTTTGCATCAGGTGGCCAAAGTATTAGAGCTTCAGCTTCAGCATCAGTCCTTCTAATGAATATTCAGGATTGATTTCCTTTAGGATTGACTGGTTGATCTCCTTGCAGTCCAAGGGACTCTCAAGAGTCACTAAGTTCGTTAGATAGATTTTCTCTCATTTTTTTTCCTTCTGTTGTTTCATTTTCTGAAAAGCTTTCCCACACCTGAGTTTTTTTGACCTACCTGTTTCCGTTGGTTAGGTCTCTCATTTCCTCTAGGACCATGCTTCATTTATTCTTAATTTCTAGCACCTTTAGTATCTTCTTCTAGGTGCTTTTCTTCTATATTCAAAGACTCTATCTCATTTTTAGTTTTTAAAACCTTCCCTTGACTTGATTTCTTCCTGGAGCTACTACTCTTTATCTTTTAAATTCACTGTTAAACTTATAAGAGGACATTATTGTTCCCATTTCTGTATGAAATATTTCTTAACTAACCATGTTTCATCATGACCTGACACCCTTGAAAGTAGTCGCTGACACACTTCACACCTCTAGTGGCCCTTTGATAACACTCAGCTCTTCAGCCTTTGTTCTCTTTGTGATTTCTTCTTGGTTTTTTGTGGTAGTGTCTCAGTTTTTCTTTTTCTTTTTTTTGCCTCTCTGACTTTGCTCCCATTGAGGACTTCTTTTCTTCCTACTATGTATGTTTCATTTCAGGTTATAAATGGTCAGTATATTTGGTCCTGACTTAGTAGTATATCACTCCTACTTTTCCACAGAAATCTGCTTTTTCCTCTAATCATAGGCGTAAAACTTTTTCACCCCTGTCATTGCACTGTATATGTAATTTTGTTAGCAGTTTACTGTATCAGCATCTTTGACTCTTTCTCCTCTGCCTCCCCAAACCAGTAGTGCTGATTCTTCTTTTAATTGTCTATAAATAACTCTTTCCATCTGTTTATGTTGCTATCTTTCTAATTCAAACTCTGATTATTTGGATTATTACAAAAATCTCTTGGTTGGTTGATCTGGACCCTGACATTAGTTTAGCCTCATTAAAGTGTCACTCTTAACTGGTCCAGTTCAACATCCTCTTGTGAACTGGAGAGCAGACCCGGTTTGTGTGTCCTCTAGGGGCCTCAGTACCGTTTAAATGAGCTAAGTATTCAGCACTTACGGAGTGAATTTAGTATTGTATGGAATATACGTAGTCATATATTCACACATATAGTCTTACACTATATGCTGGATTTAGCCACTTCAGCTTACTATCTTGAATTTGGCTCTCATGAACTGAACAAGTTTTAGTCCCAGGGCAATTTTTCCTTGCTCACAAGTTCCCTACATTACAAAATAAGCTGTTTTTTTCCTGACAAGTCTTTTGTATTTTATATTATTCTACCTTTTCCTTCACACTGATTCATCAACTATTGCAACTTTTAAAAAAGAAGATAAACATCTCTCCATTGTTTAAGCTGTGGGATTGATCAGTCCTATCAAAACAGTCAGGTGTGTATGAATTATGTACTGTTTTCAGATGTCTACTTTTTTTATTTCTGATGAGATTGTTAATCATTAAAACCAGGAATATTGTCAAATGAAGAAGGGGGTGAATATTGCCAAAGTAAAAAATTACTTAGCTGTGTTCATTTTCTGTTCTTGTTTTCTTCTCTCCTTTTTTGAACCCAAGGGAAAGGGATGAAGAAAATCAAGAAATGTCTTTATCCAAATCAGCAAGAATGGAAATGTCTTGTTCTCTTTTAGAACAAACACAACCAACTACATCGTCGATAAGGAAAAATAAGGATGAACACCTATCTCAGAATGTGCTTGTGGAAAAAAACCCAGATAATTCATATGCAGATACCAATTTAAAACCCACTGTGAAAAATTATGCCAATGAGTCTCTTTTTACAGAAAAACTAAAATCAAAAAAAAGAAAAGAAATTGATGATTTAGCCATAGAAGATGAAGTATTAGAACAGATATTCAAGGATACAGAACTAGAGTTAGAAAGCGAAGTGAAAGTTCAAAAACAAGAGGAAGATATCAGTGTTAGAAAAAGGCCAAGATTGGATATAGAAACAAATGTCACTTTTAATGATGAAACAATACCAGAAAGTAACAAGATATCTGTAAGTAACATTATTTATTGAGAAGTATTGCAAATAGGAACTTAGAATGTTAAAAAAGTACTTTAGATATTTGTGTTGACAGTATGAGCAGTCCTCCTGTTTATTTGGGGGAAAAAAATTAGAATCTTCTACACCCCGTGTTAAGTATAAGAGTTGGTTGATAAAGTAAATGTTAAAAATACAATGGTTCTTTGACTATTTATAATAGATGACAATAACTAAAATTGTTATTCATGATTGTTTTAATAGATTTCCAGGCTCTACTATTTTATTATATCAGACATTTGGCCATGATGTTAAGTATAGGAGGTGTTTTAATAGAGTAAACAGGCACTGAGAGATGAAGCAAGTTAGCAAAACAAAGTATCTACTTAAATAAATTTTTAAGATCGAGCATGTATAACATCATTAGAGATTTTAAATTTTCATTTTTATCTTTAATGTTCCATTCTCTTTTCATGAATATTGGTAATTGTTTTACTCACTTTCTTCTAAGACAGCAAAGATTATTTTTTAGATTATTTCATATTTTATGCATTATTAAGTAGCCTACTATTTGTAGATTAGTTGCCGCATTAGGTGAGGGCACAGGTGCAACAAGTTGATAAGCATTTGTTGAGAATCCGAAGATTCCTGGGTGGTGCAGTGGTAAAGAATCTGCCTGCTAAATGCAGGAGGTACAGTTTCGATCCCTGGGTTGGGAAGATCCTCTAGAGTAGGAAATGGCAACCTACTCCAATATTCTTGCCTGGAAAGTCCCATGGACAGAGGAGCCTGGTGGGCTACAGTTCATGGGGTTGCAGAGTCAGACACGACTGAGTGACTGAGGATGAGAATCTGGTGTGTATCAAGCACTATATAAATCTATAACTGTTACTGAAGAATTGGAATATATGGCCTGTTTAGCCTATACCCTGGAGATGGGAACGGCCACCCACTCCAGTATTCTGGCCTGGAGAATTCCATGGACTATATAGTCCATGGGGTCAGAAAGAGTTGGACACAACTGAGCAACTTTCAGTTCACTTAGCCTATATACTGGTATCTTCATATGAAGGAAAAAGTCCTTATTGTTCATTACTTCTTATGAGTGAATACTTAATACCCACTTTGGACCAGTGCATCACAATCACCTGGTGAGCTTTTAAAAATAAGGATTCCCAGACCAAAGGCCCAGAGATCCTGATTCAGCAGGTCCAGTTTTCTTTCCAGAAAAAATTCCTGCATTGTATTAGTTAAGAATTCTGCCATCTTTAAAAATCAGTGGCTTAAATAAGATAGGGTTGTTTTTTTTTTCCTATAGAAGACGCCCAGAGGTAGGTAACCAAAGCTGCTTGGTAGCTGCTAGTATTAATTTCCTAGGTGTCTATCTTTCTGCTTCATGAGATGGCATCTCTGGCCATCAGGTCAACTTGCCTGGGAGGGAAGAAGGTGGAAAGGCAGCAGGGTAAAGGGCTTTCCGCTTGAGTTCATTCTAAGGAGCTTTCTCAGAAACCCCACTTGACAGCTTTGGTTGTTGGCCAGGATTTAGTTATGGTCTTTGCCAACCTCAGCCCTAAAATCCCCAAGAGGGTCTGGGAAATGCTTCAAACTTAGTATATCACTTACGACAACATTGTCCCTTAATTAATATAAAAATTATATTAATAAGGGAGAAAGAGAATGGATACTGAGATATCTGTTAGCAAGGTGGAGAACTTCAAAAGCAGACAAGTCCTTTATTTTCAAAGTTTTAAGATTAGTTATCACATTACAGAAAAGATTAATTGAACCAAGAGGTTTATATATCCTATAAGTCACTTCTGTAGCAATTTCCATTGTAGTGGAGAATTAGATAAGTTGGTTTAATATGGCATTTGATGAAATCCAAGGGATGATGTCCTAAGTTTAATCAATTTATATCCCTTTATAAAGATGTTTATTAGATATGTTTATTATACTTTCACTCTGAGTTTTCATTGTCACTTCTGCTCTAGACTGTACAAGAATCTGTGTTCAGGCTAGTACGTAATACTACAGTCTTTAGAAAGTCAGGCCCTACTTACGTCACTTTGGGAATGCCTTTGCCTTGTGGGACCCTATCCTCCTATATTTATTTCTAATTTTTCCTGCTTTTTTTTTTCTAGTTTTCTTGTCCTTTTACATAGTTTATGTATTTTTTAATAGGCTTTTTTTTTTCTTTTTCTTAAATTTTTTTGCAGATGGGTCCACCACTTGGCAGTACCACAGGTCTGTCTGACAGAGTTGTAGTTTTAGTCACAGAATACATTGGTCAATCCTGCCTGCTAATTAATTCCAATGAAGTGCTTTGACCACACATTCTTCAAGGGCTCATGTCACCCAAGGAATTGGGCATTAGGGCCCAGAATGGGAGAGACAAGAAGTGAGCACCATATACCCTCCAGTGGTATGAGAACCATTTAACAGTTTTTTGTGGACCTGGAAAAACCTTTCATTTAATGCCAAGGTTTACATGCTGTATAATGATACCAGGAATATAATTATTTTATTTTGCTCTATGATTCTGCAGCATCATTTCCTTTGTCCTTTTTTTTTTTTTTTTAAGAACTTATGACATTTTGAATAAAAACATGGTACAATATAAATATGTTGTAGCATACTTTTGGAGAGTGAGTAGCAACTTGATTGTGACATGCTTCTGGAAATACTAAAGTTAAACCACTATTTTTATAATTTTTTAGTAAGAACCTTGTTAACAAAGGTATTTTTGCTTTCAATGTAAGATAACTTAAAAACTTTTTTGAAAACGGAAATCCAGGCGAGAATACTGGAGTTGGTTGCCATTTTTATCTCCAGGGGATCATCCCAGCCCAGGAGTTGACCCTGTGGCTCTTGCCACGTCTCCTGCATTGCAGTCAGGTTCTTCACCACCAAGCCACCAGGGAAGCCCAGGAAGGCAAAATTATGATGCTCCTCTCCGGTGTTGGGTTCCTCCGCTGTATGTCAGAAGGATGTTTTCTAACACATCAGAAAATATCAGAACAGGCATTTTTGTGTTCGGGGATTAAATATGGATTCTAGCATGTCTGTAAGAGTTCCTGTAAGCTAAAATAGAAAGCTGTTGGCTAGATTCCCGTTAGGAGTTTATCCTCATGTGAATGACAGCTGTCCCAGGGTCTTGGCTTTGCTTTCAGTTCCCCAGTCTTCATAAAATGCCGACATGACTCCACATCCTTGTTAGCATTCCTCCTAACAGCGCCCACTGTCCACAGAAGTCTCTTCATCACCTCATTTCTACCCTTGTGTTTTGAATTAAGGTTTCCTCTTCTCTTAACAACTATGTGCTTAATCAGTCAATCGTGTCTGACTCTTTGTGACACCATAGACTATATAGCCCACAAGTCCATGGGGATTCTTCAGGCAGGAATACTGGGGTGGGTTGCCATGCCCTCCTGCTCCAGGGGACCTTCCCAACCCAGGGATCAAACCTGGGTCTCCCACACCGCAAGCAGATTCTCTACCGTCTGAGCCACTAGGCAAGCCTGTGGCGTCTTTGACAGCCTGGCAGTTAGGCCTGTCATTTACTGGTTCCATCATGCTGTTCGCAGCAGCGTACTCTGAGGTAGTGCTCCACACACGAACAGACGTGGACACTGGCAGTAGGAGTTATGTAACTTGCCAAGCTGACTTACGTAGGTTTTGACAACTGGGACAGAAATCCTTGCTTCACCTTGTTCTTTTGGCTGTTCCCTTTGTCAGCTTTCTCAGAATGTCATTCATTCATTCTAGACATTGGGCGTGCTAACATGAAAGGCAGTCGGAGTGGATAAGTTTGATAGAACTTTAGGAGGTAGAATCTCTAGGACTTGGTGATTGACTTAATAAGAGAGATGAGGAGAGAGGAAAAAGTACTGGAAAATTCCCAAGCTTACAGTCCCAGGCTCTGGGTATGGTTATAGTGTGATTCTCTGAGGTAGGAAATAAAAACTTGCTCAAGCAGATGAGCAAGTTTGAGGTAGTAAGACAGAATGGGGAAAAAAACATAGGGGGTTAAAATGTGATTGTGGTAACAACTTAGAGTGGGTGATGTATGTGAAAATACTCAATAAAAGGGTATGTGGTAGCCTTGGAATAGACATTTTTAATCTTACTACTGATAAATAACATTAATTTCTTTAGTCTCTAAGCAAGCTCAAAGTACATTTTGCTTTTTCTTTCCAACTTTATTATTAACATTTTTCTGCATTTTTATTACTGAATCATTGAAAATTTGATGTAAAATGATATGCCCCCCTATTGTATCCAAAGGGATTGTAGTTTTTATTGAAAGTATTAGAAAGCTATCTGTGTAATGTACTTTTATCTCGTATGTGAGCTATAAGTATGAAGGATAGTATGATTTTATGCAGGAAAGTCTCCATTTTTTTATAGATAAATACCTTGAACAATTAAAATAACTCTGCCTGGATTAAGGATATTTAACATTCAATTCTAAATAAATTTAAATAGACTTCCTTAAAAATTTGTTTTTATTTTTGACTATAAAAGTAATACACAATCATGTAGAAATACGAAAAATAAAAATATAACAATTTGTTGATAATCCTATCCTCTGTAGATAACCACAGTTAATATTTTGGCATTTTCTTTTTTAAATCTTATTTTTTAAATTGGACTCAAATGTTAATGCAGTTTTATAGCCATTGTAATTCCTTTATATTATGATCATTTCTCATATTAAACTCTTTATAACTTATATGAACTTAGGTTGCTTCCAGTTCTTTACTCTTACAACTCATCCTACAGTCTTCTTCTAAATATATTTCTATTCTCATCTCATAGTATCTCTAGGAAAGATACTTGAAAGTCGTAGATCAAGAACATGAATAATCTAAGGTTTTCAGAAAGGTTCCATCTTATAACTCTTATGAACAATATTTTTTATTTCTTTAGCAAGAAAATGAAATTGAGAAGAAGTGTGAGCTCAAGAAAGAATCACTCTGGTCAACTAAAGAACTATCTGTGAGGAATTTTTAATTTTTATAAAAATTTGACTTATATTGACTGTCATTTCATTGATTTTTTTTCTGAGTCTTCATTCTTAGGATTAAAGCTGATTCTGTTTCTATAATTTTGGTCTATTTCATAGTTATACTTCCTCTGGAAATGGACAGATCATATTATGAACATGGTATAGCAAAAAGAATATGGAGAAAGCCTGAGTATAATTCTCTGCCCTCTACTCCATAGATCTGAGACCTTTAACAGGTCATTTTCACATTTACGAACTTCAAGTCTTTTGTTTATAAAAACACTTGATATTTCTACAGTAGAGTTGTTGTTTATATAAAATAGAGTAATGGATAGGAACTATTTATAAACTCTAGGACAAAATACAAGAATAGTAGGCTATTGTCATTAGAGTTCCTGATTACATTCAGTCACTGTCACATGAACCTTTTCTTTTGATTTTTCTGTTTTTTCGTCTCTTCCTGACTGTCTTTATCTTAGTCCTGTTAGCAGCTTGCAAATGGATATATAGTAAAGCAGCTTAAAAAACTAAGATGGTCAGCCTTGGGCAGCTGTAAGAACATGGATATGTAGCTGCTTAGTTAATAGTAAATGACATAAAGAATCTCTTCCAGCAACAGAAAGGAATCTTCACGCTGATTAAATAATTGTTAATCTGGAATTTAAAAAGTGGCTTTCAGTTAATGAGGTGGTGTGTGCCCAGAATTAGTGGTTGAATTTTTTGAGGTGTCCAAACTAATAAAAAACATAAATTATTGAAAATCAAGAAAACTAAAAAAAGAAAAGAAAAGAAAATCAAGAAAACTTAAGCATAGTACAGATAACTTGTAGAATGGATAATATATAACTTGTAGAATGGTTTTAATGAAAAGAAGCAAACTGTTTCTTGCCAAAAAAATATATACAAGAAGATAAATTGTTTATTGGGATGATTTTTATTAGAATATGCTATTAGATTTCAAATACTTTATGGCTTTTTAGTCTTTTGTCATACATGAGTATGTTATAAATGTTTCTGAAGTTAGAGTCAGAAATACTACATGAGTGATTTTCTGGTTTTGAAACAGATAAGATTTGATTTCAAGTACAAAGTTCAGATGTCAGAAATAAACCTTTTTTTTTTTTTTCCTACTGTTTTTTCAGATATTTGAACTTTTTTCTATAAGTTCTTTAAGTGACAAGTAATTTTCCTTTTCCTTCTTATTTTATCCATCTTAACACTGTTTAAGAACAATGGTGAACTTCAGGATGGTAATGAGATGCTTCCGAGGAAAGTGTTACTGACTGAATTTCGTTCACTGGTGGTTCGTAACTCCACCTCCAGAAATGCATCCAGTGTGAATAATGATTATGGTGAACTAAAGAATTTCAAGAAATTCAAAAAGGTATGTATTCCTTTAAAATGCAACGAGAGTGCAGTGTTTGAAATATTTTTAGAAGTATACTAAATAGTAGTAAAAGCGGTTTATGTTGAAAACTGATGTTATTTCTTCTGCTTAAAACAGTTAAAAGTTACTCTCGTAAGTATATACACTGACACTTAAATTAATATATAAAACAAAATATTAAGGTTGAATTCTTTAAAGGATGCTGTTTACCCGTTTTCCTATTGGCTAGGGTCCTCCTAGTTCTTTTTCTTTCTTTCCTGTTTTGGTCATCTTTTGGTTGCTCAGTGCAGCTTACAAGATCTTAGTATCCAACTAGGAATCAAACCTGTGTCCTCAGCAATGAAAGCATGGAGTGCTGAAAGAATATTTTTCATCCCGTCTGTATTCTTTCTGTTGTCTCTTCTAGGGTGTTTTATTTCTTGCTCCATACTACTACTGACCTGCTAGGTTTTACATATGCATTTGATCAGAATGTAGTAATTTTTTCAAAAGTGATTGCTGTGAAAGACTGCTTTTCTCTAGAACATGATCTATATGATTTTTGCCATGACTACAGGGTGTTATAGTTTTTCCCTCTCGAATGTGAGCTACTATTAATTAGCATTAGTTTTCTGCTTATGACTTTAGAGCCATTGAGAGTGTTATAGTATTATTGAAGTGTTGTGAGCGCCGTTTAACAGGAGGACTCTCTTCTGCTTAGAGCAGACAGTGGGAGCTATCTCCACTCATTTCCCAGCCTGCACGGACAGCACAGGGACACCCATGTTGAGTGTCGCACCGCAAAGGCTCACTGGGTTCAGATGCAGGAGGCATGCTGAGTTTGTTAATTAATGCAGCTGACCACATAAAAGCGATGTGCTGTTCACTGTTGGCGCAGGAGTGGTGAGAGTGTGAAGTAGTATAAACTTCTGGAAAATAGTTCAGAAACATTTAAAACCCTTATAAATACTAATATCTTTGGCCAAGGGAATTTTTTGAGACTAAAAGAAATTCAATTTTTATACAAAAAGAAGTTCAAAGGGATTGCCTGTCATGAAAGGATTTGTCTGAATTTTTCTGTATAATACTCAAATCAATGAAATGACTGTTTCTGCTCACTTTCACTCATTTTAATTTATATAATATAAATATGTTTAGTACTTATATGTGATTTACAGTCTTTGTGTTTTTAAGGTTTTGGGTTTTTTTTTAAATATGATTGTCTTAATTTTTTAGTGCATTTAACAAGGTTTTCTGTTCAACAGGTCACGTTTCCTGGAGCAGGAAAACTTCCACACATCATTGGAGGATCAGATCTAATAGCTCATCATGCTCGGAAGAATACAGAATTAGAAGAGTGGCTGAGGCAAGAAATGGAGGTTAGCAGGAACCCAGACCCAGTAACTTGCTGGATTATTTGATCCCTTGTGATTTCCTTAGAGCAAATTCTTCTTAAAAACCAAACTTAAGATAAGTGGCCTAAGGTTATTCAGAAAAATTCCTGAGTTACAGAGCATTAAGATTAATTTGCACCTTTCCATAACGCTTCTTTAAGGGACTTCTAAATTTATTGATCATATCTAGAACTAATTTGCTGCCTAAGCCTCAGGAACCCATACCTCAGTTATAAAATTGCTCTTTTGGGAAAATATGAACAGCTATACAGCTCTCCATGTTAGGAGTTGGTTTCCAAAATTTCACTGTTTTACAGATAATCAGCTGCATGTGTTATAAACTCTAATGGGAACTCAGAGGAGAGAATACAAAAATATGCTTCCTTTACTTTCTGGGTGTTGTGAGTCCCAGTGTATATATATTCTATAACAGGACTGTCCACCTGATCCATAATTCTTTCAGCCCCTTTTTTTTAAGCTGAAGAATTGAACAAAAATTCATTAAATTGAGGAGTCTTTTAGTACAGAAGAATTCAGAAACACAGGACCACTGACTTGAGAGATAATCAGAGTCCACATCCAGAGTTAGAGAGGCGTCTTCTTGGTTCTTTGTATTGCCTGATTATCCACTGTTCTGGAAACCAAAGGTGGGCTCCATTGATCATCTCAGCAGGCTGTTTGGTAATTAGGGAGTAGGGGCGATGTCACTTTCGTGCTCTCTGATGTGACCTAAGTCCCCGTTTCTCCTCAGTGTATCTCACCTCCTTTCTAGATATTTCACTCCTTCGTTTCTTTGGATTTTACTTTTGATAATTTCTTTAGATTGTCTTCCAGTTTAGTATTTCTCTCATCAGATCTGTCTGGTTGGTATTTCACTCATCCATTGAGTTTTCACTCGACATACTGCATGGTTTCATTTCTGAAAGCGCATTTCATTTATTTCTAAGTCTTGTTCCCTGATATTTTAAAGCTGCTGTTTTATATTCAACACATAAAGTGTTGATATGTTTAATCTAGTTCTCTCTCTGGGTGCCTTGTTTCCAAGTACATATTTTGTCATGTTTGAATGTTAACTGCTTCTTTTCCTTGGGAACTTGATCTGTTGGGAATCCTTAAGTCTAATTTCAGGTTTATTTCCTCCAGAAATATGAGACTCCTTTAATCTCTGCTTGTAATGTTTTTGGACCATTCAGCTAGTTAATACATATTTGGACCCAAAGCTTGAGTGAAGGCTAACCTGTCATTATAAACTTAGTGAGATTTTTAAAAATTCCTTTCTTTCAGTTTGTATCAGGGTCAAGACAAGCAAGTGTATTTGCTGTGTTTTTTGTGTGTTGTAGTTTGTTCCCGTTTCACCCTTTAATACTGGAGTCCTTTATTCCTTGTCTTGGGTTTTCTTTCATAATGCTCATTCCCCACACAGATGTCAGAGGAGAGCCTGGGCTTCTGTGGTCTGCAGACCCCCACAGAGCAGGTCGAAAGCTGACTTTGGTACTTGGTAACGTCTCAGGACTTGTATTTTGCTTTATTATGGGTTAAATGCAGTGTTTTATTTCAAAGAACTTTTCTATTACCTCCTTAAAGACATTTTTATATTTGCTGGGATCACTACACTTAAGGCATTGCTCTCCTTTATTAAATCACCTGCTTCACATCCATTTCTTCTACATTCACTGTGGTTTTCTTTATGCTCTTTATCAGAAATTCAAATTTCAGTTGTATCTGTTCTATTCCTCACCAGCTATATTATGTGATCTTGACTTCTTTATACCTAATTAGAAATAATTAAAATTCTAATTACCCATTTAAACATTTTATTATTCCTGTTTCCTCCTATGCAGAATGGGACCAATAATAGTACCTCCATTACACAGGCTTTTTGTGAGAATTACAGAAGACACTACTTAATACAACATTTATAATAGTGGAAACTGTGTTAGCTATTTCTTAATTCTGAAATGGTGTCATTACAGGTTCAGTTTGTTTACTTAGCATTCATTGCCATTTCATTTCATTGTGTTTTTCCTATCATTTAACTTTTTTGTTCTTATTTTATTGCTTTCATGTTCTTATTAATTTATGTATCTTTTGTTCATGGGTTATTGTTTCTTGCAGACCAAGTTCTTTAACTGTCTTTGGCATGTTCTGTTCTCACCTCTCTCTTTTTTCCCCCATCTGGATGTGGAGTGGCTTTGCTGTTTTGTTTAATTTTGCCACTATTTAAAGTAAAAGACCTGTGCAGATATTGTTTGCTATGTGACACAGCATGTGACGTCTTATGCAGGGATTATGTTCTAAAACCAGTCTGGGGCTTCCCTGGTGGCGCAGTGGTAGAGAATTCGCCTGCCAGTGCAAGAGACATGGGTTCGATCCCCGATGTGGGAAGATCCCCCACGCTGCCAAGCAGCTAAGCCCGTGAGCCACGAGTACTGAGCCCGTGCTCTGGAGCCTCGGAGCCGCAACTCCTGAGCCCACACCCCCTAGAGGCCATGCTCCACGATGGGAGAATCCGCCTCGGTGAGAAGCCCCCACTTGTTGCAACTAGAGAAAAGCCTGCGTAGCAGTGAAGACCCAGCACAGCCAAAAATAAACAAACAAAATTATTTTTAAAAGAAGCAGTTTGAGGTAGAAATTGAATGTAGTTAAAATCACTCCTACTCCAGTGCATCCATACTTGTCATTATGGCAATATATTCAGTCAAATGCATGTAGCATGTCCCATCTACTTGCTATTGCCTGAGACTACTGAACTTGACGTTTGGGGAGGTGGGGTGGTCAGGTAAAGCTATGTGCTGCTCTTTCTGGGAATGAAATTAAATATGTGCCAGGGAGGGTATCTCTTCCCAGAAGAGGATAACCTAGCATTTCAGGTTATTTGCCTGATCTGTCAGGGATGCCTGCAGCCTGTGTCTTCGGTCAGTGTCAGCCTCACTTACTCACCTTTCCACGCCGTTAACCCCCTCCCAGCAGTCCAGCAGGAGGTGTTTTCTCTTTCCTGCTCAGACTGCTCTTTCCCAAATTTGTAGTATTAGTAAGAATCCTCAGGTTTGGACAGTTCTGTAGCACCTTTTAATGAGTTGGAGGAGTGTTAGGAATCAGTTGCATTAGTCTTTGGCTTCTTTGCACGGCCACAGTTTTGAAATCAACATCTTGATTACTTATAACTGTTGCGTGTTACATGTTCTTGGATGGGGTGAAGCTGAGAGAATGATGGTGCAGCTGCTGACTTGTGTCTTTCTTTTATTTCATTAGCATTAGTAGAGGGACTGTTCTAGATTTATTCTATCAAATCTACTTCTTTTCCTAGAGCAATTCTGGGTACTCTGAGTAGAATTTGCTAAGATAAGAGTTGACTTTTTCCTTCTACATGGCCATAGCTCCTAAACGGATGTGCTACTGTCTTGATGTCTCATTTCCCTGTGCTTGCTCTAGCTACTCTCTGTGTTCCCTGCCTTTTGTTTAAGACCTTCTTTCTCTTCTTTTACTGCAGACCAGTCTTAGTTTTCACTATCACTTAGTTCCCATACTCTCTTTGAATATAGGATATTTTCTTTCTGTGCATTAAACATAACTCTTTGAATTCTACCCAACCTGATTTGGATTTTTAAAGACTGATATGTAGTTCTCCCAAGCCACTGATGAATGCCAGTAATAGGAATGCCATTTATTTGTTTTTTAACACTATTTTACTTAATAATTTTACTGAGATGTACAATATAAAGCTGATTTTTCTTTTTTAAATAATTTATTTTAATTAGAGGATAATTACTATACAATATTGTGATGGTTTTTGCCATACATCAACATGAATCGGCCATAGGTGTACACATGTCACCCCCATCCTAAACCCCCGTCCCACCTCCCTTCCCACCCCATCCCTCTGGGTGGTCCCAGAGCACTGACTTTGGGCGCCCTGCTTCATGCATTGAACTTGCACTGGTCGTCTGTTTTACATATGGTAATATACATGTTTCTATGCTGTTCTTTCACATCATCCCACCCTCGCCTTCTCCCACTGATTCCAAAAGTGTCCTTTACGTCTGTGTCTCATTTGCTGCCCTGCATGTAGGACCTTCTGAATCCCACATATAGGAGTTAATATACAGTGTTATATAAGTCTTTCTGACTTACTTCACTCTATAATAGGTTCCAGAGTCATCCATCTCATTAGAACTGACTCAAATGCGTTCCTTTTTGTAGCTGAGTAATATTCCACTGTGTGTATGTACCACAACTTCCTTATCCATTCATCTGTCAGTGGACATCTAGGTTGCTTCCATGTCCTAACTATTATAAATAGTGCTGCAATGGACATTTGGGTACGTGTGTCTCTTTCAATTCTGGTTTCCATCGGGTATGTATGTGTCCAGCAGTGGGATTGCTGGGTTGTATGGCAGTTCTATTCAGTTTTTTAAGGAATCTCCACACTCTTCTCCATAGTGGCTGTGTCACTTTGCATTCCCACCAACAGTGTAAAATGAGTCCCTTTTCTCCACACCCTCTCCAGCATTTATTGTTTGTAGACTTTTTGATGATGGACATTCTGACCAGTGTGAGATGGTACCTCATTGTGGTTTTGATTTGCATTTCTCTAATAATGAGTGATGTTGAGCATCTTTTCATGTGTTTATTAGCCATCTGTATGTCTTCTTTGGAGAAATAGCTGTTTAGGTCTTTTGCCCACTTTTTGATTAGGTTGTTTGTTTTTCTGGTATTGAACTGTATGAGCTGCTTGTACATTTTGGACATTAATTCTTTGTCGGTTGTTTAATTTGCTATTATTTTCTCCTCTTCTGAGGGCTGTCTTTTCACTTTGCTTATAGTTTTCTTCATTGTGCAAAAGCTTTTAACTTTCAGTAGGTCCCATTTGCTTATTTTTGTTTTTATTTCCATTACTCTAGGAGGTGGGTCATAGAGGATGTTGCTGTGATTTATGTCGAAGAGTATCCTGCATAGTTTCTGGTCTTACATTTAGGTCTTTAATCCGTTTTGAGTTTATTTTTGTGTATGCTGTTAAAAAGTGTTCTAGTTTCATTCTTTTACACGTAGTTAATCAGTTTTCCCGTCACCACTTGTTGGAGAGACTGTCTTTTCTTTATTGTTTATTTTTGCCTCCTTTGTCAAAGATGAGGTGTCCATAGGTGTGTGGATTTATCTCTGGATGTTCTGTTTTGTTCCAGTGATCTGCGTTTCTGCCTTTGTGCCAACACTATACTGTCTTGATGACTGTGGTCTGTACTAGAGTCTGAAGTCAGGACGGTTGATGCCTCTAGTTCTCTCCTTTCTCAAGATGGCTCTGGCTGTCCAGAGTCTTTTGTGTTTCCATACAAATTGTGAAATTGTTTGTTCTAGTTCTGTGAAAAATACTGTTGGTCATTTGATAGGGATTGCATTGAATGGGTAGTTGCTTTGGGTAATACTCATTTTGGTATTTAGGTATACTCATTTTCACAATATAGATTTTTACAATCCAAGAGCATGGTATATTTCTCCCTCTATTTGTGTCTTCCATTTGTGTTCTGCTCTACTTATTAGACAATGTAAAAAGATGTAATTTCATTTTGACATTTCATTTTATGAATAGAAAATCATCCTGGTAAGTTTGAATCCCTGCAAGTATAAGCTGGTGCTCTTATTCAAGTAGACCTGGTCAATCCCAGTTCTTCCATATGATAGTTTTCTGATTTTTCTTAACCTAAGTCTCTGTTCCTTGTTGGTTAAAATTGGGATAATAGTGTAAAATAGTAATGAAGTTATATGAATATTAAGTGAGTTTTTCTTAGAAACGGTTTTAAGATAGTATCTAGAAACACATAAATGTAAATTATTTATAGTAAACAAACAGTATCTGCATTCAGTGAACTTACACTTCTTTAGTGGAGACGTGATACAAATAATTATAACAGAAGGTAGAAATTGATAAGAATCTAGGGCTCACATAGCTAAAGTTTTGTGGGAGTTCTTCATATCAGACTCGTTTTTATGTTCTTAAATTATTTATTTTGTATTGGGGTACAGCTGATTCGCAATGTTGTGATAGTTTCGGGTGAACTGTGAGGGGCTCAGGCATGAGTCCCTTCACATACATGTGTCCGTCCTCTCCTGTCCAGGCTGCCACGGCACATTGAGCAGAGTTCCATGTGTGGTACAGTAGGTCCCTACTGTACAGTTGGTTATGCATTTCAGTCATGGCAGTGTCAGCCTTATTTTTAAATGAAGAGACTGAGAAAGCCATTGTTAAAGGTGAAGAACATATTCCTTGACACATAAGAGGCAGTAAATAATTATTGAGCAAATGCACCTTGAGAGATGGTCAGATGTGGACAGAGGAGGAAAAGGAAGTAATTTCTAGGTAGAGGGAGAAACATGGACAAAAGCAGAGAGGCCAGTATGTTTGCTGGGAGGTGTGGGTGGTGTTTTGTCTTTTTGTGTGATTCAGTTTATCTGGCTTTATAGGGTTCATGAAGAAGAGGGTGAGAAGTGATTGAGAAAGTAAATGGAGCCAGGTCATGAAGACCCTTTCCCATTATTTATGGGTCGTCAGACTCAAGAGTGTGTATTTTCTTTGGTAGGTTGGGGAAGTCATTGAAGTGTTTTGAATGGCACACGGTAAGATCATAGCTGGACTTGAGGAAGGATGCACGCAGCACAGGGTATTTCTGGTCCTAAGTCTCAAAGGTGCTTTAGGAGTTTGGTGAGTTTGTGTGCAAAATTACTTTGCGGATGAGGTAATTCAATAGCAGTTTCTGAGCCCTGATTTGGGACTGTGAGGAGGAGAGCTGCTTTAACTGGAGAGCTGCTCTGGTTGAAGGCAGGGTAAATATTACCTTCTCAGGCCTCCAGCAGTGGCATGATCTCAAAACATTGACATTTCATTTAGTAAAAGGGTTTTGCTGGAAAAAATTTTTAAAAACTTAACAAACTAGCCGTATATGTGTTGGTTGCCTTTGAGAGGAGACTGGCTGGAGAAATTTGATTAGGGGACTTCTGCAGTAATCTTGGCATGAAGGGAAAATGTTGACTGGGCGAGAACTGGTGACCTCCAGGATGTGGTCAGCTGCTGCAGCCAGCGCAGAGCAGGTAGGGGTGGAAAGTGGTCGATGCACAGTTTGGGGAAGAAGAAACTTAGAGACAGAATGAAAGTGTTGAAGATGGGACCAGGGGACTCAAGACCTCTTGGATCAAGAGCCCTGTTCCTTGGAGCCCTATCACATTTATTTAGTGTCTTGGCAACAGAAAGAATCTGTTGTGCTGCATGAAATCAGCCTCCTGTGTCCCCGGTCATGTCTCCCATTTTATTGATTACTTTAAACTGTCTTTGTTATTTTCCTGTACAAGGGTTATCACCTAGCTGGAGGTCGTAGACCCACATAAGCCTTGGGAAAACATCTTGGTGTGTGCACAAGCAGCATTCTGAACTTGCACTGACCTGGCATTCTGAGGTCCACAGTGTTTTTCTTTAGTTTAGCAGGGTATGATGATGCCAACAAATCAACCCAATGTACTTTTATTTGGGTTATGCTGTATCGCTATATTTTGCTTTTATTCTTTTCCCATGGTGATTTTCTCACGGCTTAGTCAGAGCAACAGGCGGCTGTTAACCCTTGCAGTCAACCAGCATGGCAGTTTCATTAACTGTGTATTCTTCCTTGAACAAATCTTTGAAATTATGTTAATTTTGACAGGTTCAAAATCAACATGCAAAAGAAGACTCTCTTGCTGATGACCTCTTTAGGTAAAGTTTAATTTCAGCTTTCTTGTGAATTGTTGTATATAACACTCAGTTCTGTTGATAGAGTTTAAATGTTTCGACCCCTTTCCTTAAAATTAGACACTTAGTATCTTCACCTAAATAATATTTTGTCTTGTTTAACTACTTGAGCACCTCTTTACTACTGGATATAGCTTTAAGGCTTGGGCTTAATTCACTTGCACTGTACCACAAGGTGTTTAAAATACATATGAGCATTTGGGCTTCCCTGGTGGCTCAGGGGTAGACAATCCACCTGCCAGTGCAGGAGATGCAGTTTGATCCCTGGGTCTAGAAGATCCCCTGGAAAAGGAAATGGCAACCCACTCCAGTATTCTTGCCTCGGAAATCCCATGGATAGTGGAGTCTGGTGGGCTGTAGACCATGGGGTTGCAAGAGTAAGATATGACTTAGCAACTAAACCATCACCACCATGGGGTATTTAGACAAATGAAGGTTCCTGAGCTAGGTGAATTTGACTGATATATTTTTGAGATTTTCAGCCCTGAGTAGAAAGAGTTATGAATGAATGGAATTTGAAATAAGATAAGTAAAATACCAGACATGAAAATAAGAAGCTGGATTAGAGTTTCAAAGCACGTTTTTGTGAGAGGGTTAGAGGAGTTATAATGGGTAATAATAATTTAATTCAGATTTAACATTTGCAGCATTCTTGCAGGCCCAACAAGTTTTATAATAATTAGCTCTCAAATATTCATAAAATACAATATAGTAGGTAGACATTCGCTAGGGTGGAATAACGTTTTCCCAAGAAATACTGTAATTTTGAGTCTGTTTTATAGCCAATTTGACTTTTAATTTCATTATTGAAAGTATGAGTCATTGGTGAAAATGTTGACAAATAGTGCTGATTTTTCATAAGTATAGTCAGATGAGAATACTTGCCCAACTACATTTGTTCAGTTGCTATAGGAGAAGACTTTTTATAACATAATTATATTTTACGTTCATTATGCTCTTTTGGGCAAATGGTAAAACTTAATGTGGGAGTAGAGAGATCTGCAGCTAGTCTGGAGGAAGTATAAAAACATGTATTAATTTTTAAACTGTTGTTTTCATTAATTACTTTAAAGCTTTTACAGGATTTTTTATGATGTTTTACTTTAAGTCTTCGCTTAATATTTGATCCTAGGGATAAAATTGGCATTCTCATTCTGTTTGCCAAAGTGTGTCTGTATTTTGAAAGCCCTTTAACTTGTGAAAGGAGCACCATTATTTATCTAGATATCATCTGACTCAGTTTCTTTCTTTGCAGATACAATCCTAATGTTAAAAGGAGAAGATAACAAGGTTTTATGAAGAAGCCACAGAAAAACATTTCCTGTTTAGTATTTACTTCGAGTTTCCTCTGCAGTACATTCATACTGTGTATAGAAGATTTAAGTTTATGGCCTAAATTTGTTAAATAAAACACACAAACTCAGTTTCTTTTGTTTGTGACAATTAGTATTGTTTGTTCTGTTTTTAGTCTTTGTCATCTCATCTTTTATAATTTTTTTTTCATTTTTAAATGTGATTTTAACTTATTGAATAGTTAATATAGTCATAGTTCAAAATTCTAAAAGTATAAAAAGGTAAAAGCTTAAAAAGTCTCCCTTCTACCACTGTCCTGGCTGTCTGTCTCCTCGCCTCTGAAAAAGTCCATGATACTCATTTCTTTACAGAGATTTTTAGTGCCTATTCAAATTTCTATGCATATCATTTTTCATTAATTTCCTATAGAAATGATACAATGTTATATACCTTACTCTTTTTTATTGACTGGATTGGAAGGTTATAGTAACATCAGAGCATAATATTTTTCCTTTTTATCATTTTTTCTTTTCCATTATGCTGTAGTCTTTCCTGAACTGAAGTAACCCAAGTGAAATGGATTCTAGTATTGAAGATGCCACCCACTTATTATTCTGATATCAAAAATGACAGTGGAGGGTGTCATCAAGCTTGGGAACATCTCCCTAAAATGAGGTAAGACCTGTGTGGTGGTCTTACTAAACTGGTTGTTGAGTAACACTCTAAAAAGTTGAGCTTTTTAGAATCCTAGTTTTTTTAATCTAAAAAGTAGAAATGGTAAGATTGTCTTCTTTCTACCTAAAAGGGAGATGGTAAGGAAAAACTTTGTTTTTCCAAATTTTGTCATATAGACAGCTTTCACTGTACATTTTAATTAGGATAAAGTCTTTTTGTCTCCTCTAAAGACTGATACATTTTGTCTTAGGAGATAGAGCATGCTTTTTATACTGACTGAAAACTTCCTAGTTTCACATAGATTCTGCCACCCTAACAAACTTAGGCTATGAGAGATAGCCTAGCGTGAAAAGTTATATCATTCATTAATTTGTATTGTTGTTAAGTCTTCATGGAAGATCTAGTGTTCCACAATATTCAGGCAAGGGAGGTCACCATATTTAAATCCTGACTAAGGCCCTTTGCACTCTTGACCAGCCTTCAGAACATGTTATGTGCTTTTAGGAGATAGTTTGTAAATGTCCTAGATTTTTCTTATTTATTTTTGTCTCACTATCCCTTCAAATTCTTTGTTAAGGAAACATTATTAAATGTGTATTCATAATGCTCTCCACAACACTGAAAGAATTTGAAGATAAATGAATAACGGTCTCTCTACTCTCCTAACAGTCTCTGTTCTCTCTAGGAGTAGTCTAAAAGCTCAAACACTCCAGAACTGGTGGTCTGAGTGTTTTAAATTTCCTTAAAGTTCTGTTTGACATAGAAAGTATTGTTAACTAGATGGAAGGTGTTTACCATTGCTTTGCATAGATCCTTTGTGCTGCAGTTTTTATAAAGCTGTTAGCTCTGCCCCGAACAACTTCAGTCACAGCCATGCTTCGATGGGGTGTGTACCTTTTCCCTTGGATCTTTGGGGGACTCTTTTTTTCCTAAGCATATATGTGTTTTAGGAGAAAGGGGGATGTGAAACTTGCCACCTCCCTTTCTTTAATGAATGAGAACTCTGCCTGCATTTTGACCTGGGGCTTTAGGTGGTGGCAAGGAAGAAGTAGCCTAACCTTTGGCCATAATCTCACAGTTGTCCATTGCCTAGCAGCACATTTGAAGTGGCATACTGCCTTTCCTTTCTTTAGCCGTAAAGTTCTTTCTGCCCAAAACTTTCCTCCTTTCTTCCTAAGTGGACAACTGAAATCTTGCAGGCGGTCACCCTAGTGGGAGTCTACCTTTGCTTCTTTGAATGATCATAATCCAGATGCCTTAAGAGATCAAAGCACATTGTGATGTTGGTACAGTGTTCTCCTCCCAAGTTTACAAGAATGATTGTATAACTTGCTTTTGAACATGCTTGCTCTTTTGTCAGGCTGTTATCAATTGTGAATTCACAAATATGATGCTGTGGAGTCACTTTGCTTACCTTTATAAGAGGTTGATATGGAGTAAGCAGACTTACTGGAAGTTACTTTATTGCTCTAAATCATGGAATCACTTCATGGCAAATAGATGGGGAAACAGTGGAGACAGACTTTATTTTGGGGGGCTCCAAAATCACTGCAGATGGTGACTGCAGCCATGAAATTAAGATACTTACTCCTTGGAAGAAAAGTTATGAACAACTAGACAGCATATTAAAAAGCAGAGACATTACTTTGCCAACAAAGGTCCGTCTAGTCAAGGCTATGGTTTTTCCAGTAGTCATGTATGGATGTGAGAGTTGGACCATCAAGAAAGCTGAGTGCCGAGGAATTGATGCTTTTGAACTGTGGTGTTGGAAAAGACTCTTGTGAGTCCCTTGGACTGCAAGGAGATCAAGCCAGTGAATCCTAAAGGAAATCAGTCCTGAATATTCATTAGAAGGACTGATGCTGAAACTCCAATACTTTAGCTACCTGATGCGAAGAGCTGACTCATTTGAAAAGACCCTGATGCTGGGAAAGACTGAAGACGGGAGGAGAAGGGGATGACAGAGGATGAGATGGTTGGATGGCATCACTGACTCAATGGACATGAGTTTGGGTAAACTCCAGGAGCTGGCAATGGACAGGGAGGCCTGGCGTGCTGAGGTCCATGGGGCTGCAAAGAGTTGGACACGACTGAGAGACTGAACTGAAACCATGGGATTGAGTGCCACTCAGATTTCTCTATCACTGTATAAGTTAGCCTCCCATTTGGTGTGATCACTTCTTTAAAATGGAGTCTTGGTTTTATTAATAAACTGCAAGGAGATCCAACCAGTCTATCCTAAAGGAGATCAGTCCTGGGTGTTCATTGGAAGGACTCATGTTGAAGATGAAACTCCAATACTTTGGCCACCTGATGTGAAGAGCTGACTCATTTGAAAAGACCCTGATGTTGAGAAAGACTGAGGGCAGGAGGACAAGGGGATGACGGAGGATGAGATGGCTGGATGGCATCACCGACTCAATGGACATGGGTTTGGGTGGACTCCGGGAGTTGGTGATGGACAGGGAGGCCTGGCGTGCTGTGGTTCATTGGGTCACAAAGAGTTGGATACAACTGAGCGACTGAACTGAAGTGAAAGATGCCATCAAAAAACCACAAACTATTAGAACTACTAAATGAATTCAGTAACACTGTAGCATACAAGTTAATATATAGGAATCTGTTGCATAGATTTCTACATCTGGTAACAAACTCAAGATTTTTTTTAAAATTCCATTTACTCTTGCATCAAAAAGAATAAAATACCTAGGAATTAATCTAACCAAGGATATAAAATATCTCTACTTAGAAAAGTATAAGATAATGATGAAAGAAATTGAAGATGATACAGCAAATAGAATGGCATACCATGCTCATGGATTGGAAGAATTAATGTCAAAATAACCATACTACCCAGAGCAATCTACAGATTCAGTGCAATCCCTATCAAATACCAATGGCATTTTGTCTAATTTTCAGAGAATCAGACAAATAATTTTAAAATCTATATGGTAACACAAAAGACCTCAAATAGCCAAAATTATTTTGGAAAGAACAAGGCTGGAGAAGGCATTATGCTCTCTGATTTCAAACCACACTACAAAGCTACAGTGATAGAAAGTTTTATGGTACTGGAACAAAATAAGGGAGCCCAGAAGTGACCTCATATTTCTATGGTCAATTAATCTATAGCAAAGGAAGCAAGCATATACAGTGGGGAAAAGACAGCCTCTTCAAAAAATGGTGTTGGGAAAACAGGACCCCTACATGCAAAATAATTAAACTGCACTACCTTCTCATACCATATACCAACATCAACTCAAAATGGATTCAAAGTTTAATAACACCTGAAACCATAAAACCCCTAGAAGAAAACATAGGTAGTGTATTAACATTAGTCTTTCAAATATCTTTTGGTGGGGATATATGTCCTCAGACAAGAGAAACAAAAGTAAACATAAGTGTGACTACACCAAACTAAAAAGCTTTGGCACAGCAAAGGAAACTATTAACAAAATGAAAATTTCTACTGAATTGCAAGAAAATGTATGCTAACTGTAGCGAAAGATGGTGGAGTAGAAGGATGTGTACTCACCTCCTGTGAAAAATCACAACTAGCTGCGGAACAACCATCGAAAGGAGGATCTTGGAACCCACCAAAAAAAGATGCCCCATGTCCAAGAACAAAGGGCAGGAGGGGTGCAATCACATTTAAAATCAAACCTCCTACTTGCCAGACTCTTGGAGGGCACAAAGAAAGCGTTGTGTGCACCAGGACCAGGGAAAGGAGTGGTAACTGTCACAAGAGACTGGGTCAGACCTGCAGAGTCTGAGGGTCTCCTGTGGAGGCCGGGTCAGCGGTGGTCTGCCGCGGGGACAGGGGCACTGATAGCGGCAGCGCTGGGAGGAGGCATGGTGTGGGGCAGAAGTCCTCTGGAGGAAGGCGATGGGACGATCCACAAGCAGGAGATCAATTATACCAAAGACGTTCTCGCACTGCTGTGCAAGTCGTAGGCCCCACAAGACTTCCCAACCTGGGGGTCTGGCGAAAGGAATGGGGATCCCCCGGGAATTTGGCTTTGCAGTTCAGCTGGATTTGATCGAACAACTTCTACAGGCCTGGAGAACAGAGACTGTTGGGAGGGCACAAAACCACGTGCACACGAGAATCCAGGAGAAAGGAACCGTGACCCAGTAAGAGACTGAGGCAGACTTGCCTGTGTGTTTGGGAGGCTCTGGAGCAGGCGTGGGTCGGCGACGGCCTGCCGCGGGGTCTGGGCACTGGCAGCTGCGGTCCCGGGAGGCGAGGAGTGCCGGCCTAAGTTCTCTTGAAGGAGGTCACCATCACCCCTGGACGGAGCCCATAGCCTGCCAGAGACTGCGAGCTCCAGGACTGGGCTGCCTCAGGCCAAACTACAGGCAGCACGGCCCCACCCATCACAGAAAACCGGATTAAAGACCTACTGAGCACGGCCCCGCCCACCAGAGCGAGACCCAGGTTTCCCGATTGCTCTGATGTGCAGGGCCGGGCGCAGGAAACGTGCATTTCCATTCACCCCATTAGATCTTACTTCCACATATCCTAGGTCTTCCTTCTCAATTTCTGAATTAAGTTTTTATTTATTTTCGTTAAATGCTGTCATTTTCCTCAATACTCAATTGGATTTTAAATAAGGAATTAGAAAAACAATTTAGAATTTTCATTTCTGAAATTTCTTTCCTTCATGTAGGTATGTTTCACCTGATATCACATGCCTTCAATGTGAATAACTTCCTTTAACATTTCTTTTGTGCATATTTCCTGGTGTCAACTTTTTTGTTTTCATTATAGAATTTTAGCTTACATTTTTTTTTTCTCTTCAGCATTTTAAAGACATTGCTCTACTGTATTCTTGATTTATGTTGTCCTAGTTGTTCATTCTTTCCATTGTTCAGTTATGTGTCAAAATCTTGACTGCTTTTTAAAATTTTTCATCTTTTTAGCAATTGATTGTCATCTTAATATGTATTGTTTGCAGTTCGAATTTCTTGATGGATGCGTGGGTTGCTTTTTATTTTTTAAATCAAGTTTGTAAAATTTTTAACCTTTATTTCCCCACATATATTTTCCTGTTCCAGTCACTTGATTTCCTCTGGATCCAACTATACATGTTAGACCACTTGTTATTTAGCTCATATGTCAGTTTTTAAAAATTCCTTTTATCTCTTCTTCAGTTTGAACAGTTCCAATTAAACTGTCAAGTTCATTGACCTTTACTCCTATAGTGTCTTGTATATTTTTATGCCCATGTAGTAAATCTTTCATTTCAGAGTATATTTTCTAGCTGTAGAAGATGTGGGGTTTTTATGTTATTGTTCTCAGACTCACTTAAGAATTAAATATTCTTTAATATTTTGAACATTTATATAGTAGCTTTTAAAGTGTTTCTGCTATTTGTAATATCCATGTCAACTCTAGATCTATTTTGATGACTTGTTTTTTCCCTCTGCTTATGGTCATGTCTTCTTGTCTTTACACCTAATTTTTTATTGCATGTTGCACACTGCGGATGCTGTAATGCTGCTGAGGACCTGGATTTTGTCGTCTTTAGAGAGCGTCAGGTTCTGTGGCAGCAGTTAATTAACTTACTGGCACATTTAGTGTGATCTTGAGGAATGGTTTTAGGGTAATGCTGATTTATAGTAACTATTTAAAAGGCTTGGCCAGTTTGGGGTCTCAACTGAATGTCAATGTCTGGCCTTTATTTACCTTTTACAAAAGTAAAGTCAAAAGTTCACATACTCAGACTGCTTAAAACAGAGAGCTATGACTAAATCTTATTTTTATTGTATTATTTCCAAAACTCCAAAGAGATTCTGCTTTTTAATCATTCTTTCAAGAGCTAGACTTTTGAGGAATGAAGGAGATGCCCATATCACAGTATGACTAGTCAAAATATTTAGTGCTTTCCTCTCTCCCTGAATTAAGTAGCTGATACTGATGGATAGATTTAAAATAATGGGACAAATTGATCAAGAGTATATTACAACAGAGAAAACACTTTGATGTTACACACAGCACAGGGCAGCTAGGTCTGAGGGGGAATTGAGAAATGGGAGGTTACTAAAAATGAAATTCTTAACCAGGTTTATTAAGGCTCTGTTGAAGTTTTATTTTCCCTGAAATCTTTCTTCTTTTTTGGTGAATATTCTCATTGTAAAAATGCTATTGAATGGTTAAAAGGGACTCCTCCTGCCAGAGGAGTCTGGCAGGCTACAGTCCATGTGGTCGCAAAAGAGTTGGACACAACTTGGCAACAACAAGAAATCATCTTCATAACAAACTCATTTTCAATTTAGAAGCAAAGAGAAGCATCCTATCAACTCATTCAGAGATCAAAAGAACAAACAAGAAAGTGCTCAATCAAGTGCACCAAAGGATGTCATACCATATCAACAGGTGTGAAATTAATTTGAAAAAGTTATGATGATAAAAACTGGTACATCATTTCCAAAATCAAGCTAATCAGACATGACATTATCAAGAGAATAAGAATTCATCTAAAAGAACTAGTTGTAGATGTCTCTTCCAAACAATATTTTAAGGTGAATTAATAATTTTTAATAAATTCTTAATAATAAATCTATAAGCACATGGACCGATAAATATTGACTTCTAGTCCATTATGCCAAATAAATAGAAATAGACTTTCAATAAAGACATTCCAGGTGAAATAAATTTAACCAAAAAGACAAAAAAGAAAGAGAGATAGAAAGACTGGGAAATTCAATTTGCCACAGAGAACTTTGTAACACTTCTTTGTCTAACACAAAATGTCTAGAGATTTGTATGAAAATACAGACATTAAGCACACCTAGGTATAAACCAAGACAGAACACATACTTCAATAAATAACCATAGGATTAAATGCTATGTCATCTCCAATAAAGCATTTCAAAGTAACCATCTTGAGAATAGGAAAGGCAGGTTTTAACCTATATTTTAACCTTTAATAATTCTGACAATACTCAAAAAGTACTGTGATATTAAAAGTACTTACACCCAAACATCTTTAAGTTTCAGTGACAGAAATTAACTCAGTGTTCACACAGAAATAAGTAGTTCCATTCAAAATTTATTGAACTGCAAATTCGTTTAAGGGTTATGCTCATTAACTAGAGAATATAGCTCCAGAAACAACCCTGGCAGGTTCCTGAATATATGCCAACATTATTAGATGGTTTATTAGAAGCTGAGAATATGAATTGCCTGTCAAGGTTTCAACAAAAAAAAAAATTTAAATCCCATCATATTTGTCAATAAGTTAGACTTATACAATTGATAATTTCAAAATAAATAAAACCTGAGTTGATTGTGCCCCCTATTTCCACCCACCCTCAGCATATACACATTTACCCCCCTTTCCTGTTAGACCAATGTCAATCAGACTTTAATAAGCGTATGTATTTGAGGATCTCAGTAAGATGCAGTTTCTGATTCAGTAAGCCTGCTACACAGCCTGTGAGGCTACCTTTCTAACAGGCCACAAACGGAGCTGACGCTGCCTCTGAACTGCCCTGTGGGCAGCACAGTGACTCAGTACATAGCGGGAGGCAGAGCTCTGGCCTAATGACTGCGGGTTTATAGACTCAATGCTGTTATAGTTTGGAATCAAACATAAATAACCAACAGTGATCACAAAGTTAAGTCTTAGAAGAAAAGAATGTTTCAGTTAAATGAGAACTTAAAGTATATCAGATTGGCAGTGTTTCTATTTGTCTGACAATTGACACCTTTGATACATTACAATGTAATCAGGACAAAAAATTCTAGTTAACTTTAAAAAATAGTTACTATCGCTTGAGGCTCTCCTAGTTAATTCAAGTTCAGAAAATTCAAGCCAGTACACTGTAAAATCTCTATTAAAAATCTTTAATGGTAAAGTGTCCATATAAATTACTTGTAAACCTGCTCTACACCATGCCATCTCCTCCTCTTTCAACGAATAAATGCTTTTTTTTCTTCTGTCTTATAGCTAAACAGCGTGTAACACCCAGTGCCCCTCCCTTTAAAAACCGAACAAAATTGTCTCCAACCAATGGACCCAACGCAAAAAGGTTGGCTTCTTTAACACACTCATAGGTATACGCATCTATTTCCACAGGATTACCCTTACATGTGATTGGCAGGCTTGAGTTATGGCCCAGGTAACGCCCTTGCTCCTTCAGGAAAGACAGATTGGGATGAGAGCCTATCAACACTACTGCTGCAGAGAGCTTAAATATTTTTTTCAGTCCAGAGATATTCTGAAGAATGCATTTCATGTCTGACTTAAAGGCAAGCACATGGTGCTCAGGAAAACTAGTATAATCAGATAAAAGATTTGAGTCTAAAGAATATGACTGAGTACACATCATATGATAGACTTTATGGTATTCTGGGTAAAGCTTTTTTGGAAGCTGCTTGAAAATTAAATCTGGATCAGTTACTCGTCTGCGAAATACATGAATCACAGGGATATTATTGTTGTAAGCACACAGTACCGCATCGGCTGCAGTAAGCCCAGAACCTACAATTAACACTGGGTCCACTTTGCCACGCAACTTTCCTTTGCTTACAGCAGCTCCAAATTCAGGCATTGAATGAAACACAAAAGGAAAATCTTCCCCTTCGATTTCCAGGCGGCCAGGAGAGTCTAATGTTCCAGTTGCCAGAGCTACATTTTCAGCAAAGAGACAGAAGGGAATATGAGAACCATCTCCTACTCGTTGATAACCCCTGATTTCCCAGTTTCTCTTGGTAAATTTTGACTTCTCTATCTGTAAATGCTGTGTTGAGACATTTCTGCCTTGACCATCATTATTAACTTGATCTCTGTAGAGTCTTGATACAGAGGTAATATAAGTGTTCTCTCTGAAGTTCTTCTGAAGACCCATGACTTTGACATAGTGTTTATAGTAGCGAGCTATTTCCTCTGGCATAACTCGATCCCCTTTTAGGTTCCTATGAAAAGAAAAGGAAAAAAATTCTAAGAGGATAATACTTTTAGTTTCCATGATTACTACTTCTCCATCTAGTCAACTATTATATCTTTTTATTTCTCTGGATTGTGTAAGCTAAGCTAACTCTTACCTAACACTTCACAAAGAAAGTAAGCCTTTCCTTTTCTTTAAAAATGTTAATAAATTAAGGGCTGTCCCTGGTGGTCCAGTGGATAGGAATCCGCCTGCCGATGCAGGGGACGCGGGTTTGATCCCTGGTCCAGGAAGATTCCACATGCCACGGAGCAGTTGAGACCGTGTACCACAACTGCTGAGACCACGCTCCCGAGCCCACGACCCACAACTCCCGAGCCCATGGGCCACACCGCTGAGACCACGCTCCCGAGCCCACGACCCACAACTCCCGAGCCCACGGGCCACACCGCTGAGACCACGCCTCCCGAGCCCACGACCCACAACTCCCGAGCCCACGGGCCACACCGCTGAGACCACGCCTCCCGAGCCCACGACCCACAACTCCCGAGCCCACGGGCCACACCGCTGAGACCACGCCTCCCGAGCCCACGACCCACAACTCCCGAGCCCACGGGCCACACCGCTGAGACCACGCCTCCCGAGCCCACGACCCACAACTCCCGAGCCCACGGGCCACACCGCTGAGACCACGCTCCCGAGCCCACGACCCACAACTCCCAAGCCCACGGGCCACACTGCTGAGACCACGCTCCCGAGCCCACGACCCACAACTCCTGAGCCCACGGGCCACACCGCTGAGACCACGCTCCTGAGCCCACGACCCACAACTCCCGAGCCCACGGGCCACACCGCTGAGACCACGCCTCCCAAGCCCACGGGCCACAACTCCCGAGCCCACGGGCCACACCGCTGAGACCACGCTCCCGAGCCCACGACCCACAACTCCCGAGCCCACGGGCTGCAACTACTGAAGCCTGTGCTCCACAGCAAGAGAAGCTGACGCTCTGCAGCTCAGAGCAGCCCCCCTGCTCACGGCACTAGAGAAAGCCTGTGGGCAGCAAAGACAACCCAGTGCCACCAAAAATAAATTTTTAAAGTGCTAATAATTTATTTTTATCAACAGAGTAAGTCCCATGAGCGTAGAAACTGTAGTTAAGGCATCTTTGTTTCCCCAGTGCCTCGTCTAAGTATCTGTTCAGGTTAGCCGTCTTTGTCAATAAACTTCTGTTAAATAAATGGATTAAAATGTGGTTATCTGAAAATCAGACTATTTTACTCTATCTCACAATTGTAATCTAAATAATTCAGTCTACAGCTATACTATCAGTCTGTGTTCTACACAACGGTAGACTGAATTAGATTATAACCATCGAGATACTACAGGTCTGACTATACATACTTCTTAAAGATAATATTTAGATACACTTTTTAATAAGTTGCTTTTTACTTTCATAATGACCAAAAATAATACAGATCCCTTTTGCTGAACAAAATCATCCTACATTTAAGTAGACAACATTTCTCTCTGTATTTTCCTACTCGTTTATTATTCATTCACCCAGTGGTGTCCGACTCTCTGCAACCCTGTGGACTGCAGCACGCCAGGCCTCCCTGTCCTTCACCATCTCCCGAGGTTTGCCCAAGTTCAAGTCCACTGCATTGGTGATGCCGTCCAGCCATCTCATCCTCTGATGCCCTCTTCTCCTTCTGCCCTCAATCTTTCCCAGCAACAAGGGCTTTTCCAAAGATTTGGCTGTTTGCATCAGGTGACCAAAATACTGGAGCTTTAGCTTCAGCATCAGTCCTTCCAATGAGTAGTCAGGGTTGATTTCCTTTAAGACTGGCTGGCTTGATCTCCTTGCTGTCCAAGGGACTCTCAGGAGTCTTCTCCAGCACCACAGTTCAAACGCATCAATTCTTCAGTGCTCCCCCTTCCTTACGGTCCAGCTCTCACAACCGTATGTGACCACTAGGAAGACCAGAGCCTTTGACCTTATGGACCCTTGTTGGCAGAGTAATGTCTCTGGTTTTCAATACATCATCTAGGTTTGCCATAGCTTTCCTGAAAAGAAGCAATCATCTTCTGATTTCATGGCTGCAGTCACCATCTGCAGTGATTTTAGAGCCCAAGAAGAGGAAATCTGTCATGACTTCCACCTTCTCCCCTTCTGAAGTAATGGGGCCAGATGCTATAATCTGTTTTCATAACACTTAGTTTTAAGCCAGCTTTTTCACTCCTCCTTCACCCTCATCAAGAGACTCTTTAGTTCTTCTTCACTTTCTGCAATTACAGTGGTATCATCTGCATATCCAAGGCTGTTGACGCTTCTCCCGCTTATCTTGATTCCAGCTTGTAACTCATCCAGCCCGGCATTTCTCATGATGTGCTCAGCGTATCGGTTAAACAAACAGGGTGACAGCAGACAGCCCTGTCTTATTCCTTTCTCAATCTTGAACCAATCAGTTGTTCCAAACAGGGTTAACTGTTGCTTCTTGATCTGCATACAGGTTTCTCAGGAGACAGGTAAGATGGTCTGGTACCCCATCTCTTTAAGAACTTTCCACAGTTTGTTATGATCCACACAGTCAAAGACTTCAGCATAGTGGATGAAACAGAGATAAATGTTTTTTCTGGAATTTCCTTGCTTTTTTTTATGATCCAGCAAATGTTGGCAATTCGATCTCTGGTTCTTCTTCTTTTTCTAAACCCAGCTTGGACATCTGGATCCGTTCTTGGTTCACATAATGCTGAAGCCCAGCATGCAAGATTTTAAGTGTAACCTTACTAGCATGACAGATGAGTGCAACTGTCCAGTGGCTGGCACATGCTTTAGCACTGCCCGTTTTGGGAACTGGGATGAGGATTGATCTCTTCCAGCCTGTGGTCACCGCTGGGTCTTCGAGGTTTGCTGACGCATTGAAAGCAACACCTTGACGGCTCTGTCCTTCAGGGTTCTGAATAGCTCTGCTGGAATTCCATGACGTTCTTCCCACTCATAGGAGATCTAGAAATATAATCTTCTCTTTATGGAAAAAAGCACATTAATACCTCTTGTATTTTCCACTTGAACTGTAAAGCAACGGGCATTAGTATCCATAAACACTGCCCCAATTAGAGGGAAGCAGCAGAAAAAACACCAAATCAGGGAGTTCCCTGGTGTCCAGTGGTCAGGACTCTGCACTTTCATTGCCAAGAGCTTGGGTTCAACCCCTGGTTGGAAAACTAAGATCCCACAAGCCACGTGGTGGGGCCAAAAGACAAAACAAAAACTACCAATTCATTTCACACAATTCAGTGGAACTTGTAACTGGAATAAGTAAAAAGTTTAATGACTACAGTAATTAAGAATGTATTAACTCTCAATTTTTACAGAAATTCCTATGTAATAATTATAATTACCTCAATTTTGCAAACTAGGAAATTGATAGCTAATGAAATGATAGCTGTTTTAAGTTATTTGACCAGGGTCACAACATCAGAAGTTACAGAGTCAGAATTCAAACCCTGCAATTAATCTTGAGAGGTCTAAGACTCTTCTCAACACTATGCAAGAGCAGGAACTAAAGCTGATGTTTATCACAAGAGTCATTTTCACATGTTACTTAAACACAGCATGCTCAACTTAAAAGGACGAACACTTCTGGTATAAATCATAAAGCTTCTCCTTGTTTACCTGCATCATAAAGGGAAAAATACGTTGAGCAATTTCACTTTTTTATGAAAATCAAGAATTTATACAATTTGCCTGATTTTGCAATTTTACATTTCAAACTTACACAATAAAACTTCTGTTAAAAAAAAACCCCAAAGTAATATCTGAAAGGTTTAATTTCAATTACCCACGCCGGTCTAAATTTGCTCTCCTTAAATCTTCTCACATTAAGGATAGCTACTGAAGATTAACATGGCTTTTATCTAGCAGGAAGTCAAGCATTTGAACATTACAGCCCCGTTTCAAAGGTTTTGTGTAACTTCCTGTTTTAATTTATTGTTTCTCTGAGCAGTCAGAGGAGATTCTCTGTATTGGTAATTCCTGTCTCTAGGAATGAAAATGGCTTGATAATGATTAGGCTTTTCATAATTTCTTTCTTTCAACTTTGAATTCTTTCTCCCAAATAAATATAAAATAAATTTGTATTCTTTCAAGTTGAGATTTTCATATTTTCTTTTCTCATACGTTACTATTCTCATTAAATATTTACCTCTATAGCTGAGTAGATGATCACATCATGGAATCTATTTTATCCCATCCTAAATTATTCATTATAGTTTTTCTGGTTTTTCTTCAGATTGTATGTGTCTTTTGCCTTTTTAAATTATTCATTATATATACTCTTCTACTCTGAAAATTCAATACTTTAGGTATCTGAGACATGCATTAAATGAAGTGATCCATTTATAAAACTGAGCAACTGCATACTTCAGGAATGTATACATAAGATATGTGTATATGAAGACATACATATTCACTTATAAAAAAGTTATACATCCATTCTTAATAAGTAGACAAGTAAAGGATATGTAGGTGGACAAGAAAATAACTAAACAGAGTGGTTTAAGAGTAGACTGGGATAAAACGGTGGTAACAATCTCTAGACAAGCCCATACCTCTGTGTACTTACTGTTATAAAATGTCCAAACAGAACTAGCTCATAACCACTGCTATCAGGAGGTTTTATTTGAAAGATACAAACATCAGTATTATTCATCTAAGACAGCGTCACAACTATTTTGAAATTTGCTGATAGACTCTTTCCCACTGTATATCAAAATTTTAATAGTTTGATCTTTACCTTCGTTTGCTAGATACCCAGTCTTTAAATTTAAGTCCAGGTAGCTCCATCCAATTTCCAAAGCTGATTGTCAACATTGAGCCTTCCATATTCTATTTGAATAAAAAATGCATAAGCAAAAAACACATTTTATCAGTAGCATGGTCTTTTTTTTTTTTTTTAAACCAAACCCATCTCATTTACTCTAAGTCTGGATAAGGAGAGCTCAAAGAAGTCCTAAATGGTCTGTAAATTACCTCTTGAAATTTATTCCAATTAACTTTCAAATACTTTCAATATTTGGTAGTGACTATACTCCACTCCAGTATTCTTGCCTGGAGAATCCCATGGACGGAGGAGCCTGGTGGGCTACAGTCCACGGGGTCTCAGAGTCGGATACGACTGAGCGACTTCACTTTTCACTTTATACTCCTTTCATATAGTTATACATTTATAAATCAGATTTACATTACCTGATGCCTACACAATGGTGATAGCTTTGGCCTATAAAACATAATTAGATGCAGAATACAGTGTTAGAGGAGCAAATCAGTTACTTTCACACTTTAAACAAAAGGGAAAAAGTTAATTCCTAACACTTTAAGAAACCAGGGAAATAAGCAAGTGGTCCCGTCTGATTAAGAACAGACTCACTGCTGAAGCCAGAGCGGCCTTGATGGAAGGGAGCCCTGCGAGCGTGCCCTACTTCCTTCTCTTTTGCTCAGCACACAGCAAGAAAAGCCCCAGGGCCAAAAGCGCCCTTCCCAACGACCTCTATGGTCTCTTTCAACCATCTCTTTTCAGCTGTGCTTTTTTTTCCTAATCTGAATCCTTCTTTCCCTATTTCTATACAGCCCAGTATTGGGAATGGGAGTCAATATTATTATTATTGGCTAACATTTATAGAGCACTTACTATGTACTATCGCTTATAAAGTCTTACTATTTGTGATAGTACAAAATCACCACAGGAAGACAATGCATAAGGCTGCCACTGCTTTGAAGCAGGCTGGGCCTGATACGAGGATAAGAACCAAGTTTCAGGTATATTTCACGTTACCACTGATTCAAATATGCTTCCAGTAATCAAGGCTTATCCATAGTTTTAACTTTCTGATATGTAAATGGGAGAAAAGAAAAGATGAATTATTGCCTACAGCACATTTTTCTAAGGAGAAAACAAACAAGTACAATAAAAACTTGAGAATTTATAGAAGGTAGCCTAAAACTTTAAAAATGTATCATGGCTGTTTCAATAAATGCAGTTTTATTAAGAATGCTATTTATTAACAAAGCAAACATAAACATGTAAAGCTAAAAGGCATATAGATATTTTGGTAGTTGCGATCCATTACCATAAAGGTAATTAAGATTTTTAAAAGTTAGTGATATATTTCATCTACAAATATTCCACAACAGTTGTTTAATAAATGTAAACCTTCAGTCATATAACACTGCACTAATACAGGAATATCCAACTGAAATTTATACTCAAGATTTGATATTAAATGTTAAAATTCCCATGAAGTCTGTATTTCATAACATAGCAAATATTATTTAACATTTATTTGTACAACAAATGAGTATTTACCATATGCTAGACACTATACTAGCTGCTGCCTGCTAAGGAAACAGGCTGGCTCTTTGTGTTGCTCAGTTTGTGGTTTACCTTCTGCTATGGACTGAACTGTATCATCCCCTAAATCCACGTGCTGAAACCCTAACCCCACATGTGGTAGTATTTGGAGATGGGGCTTTTGGAAGGTAATTAGGGCTAGATGAGGTCATGGGCTGATGCCCTCACAACAGGATTAGTGACTTTACAAGAAGAGTTTACCCTCTCTTTGCCACATGAGGATATGCAAGAGAGCAGCTGCCTGCAGGCGGGAAGGAGAGCCCTCAGCACAGACTGAGTCACTGGCACCACAGTCCTGGACTCTCCAACCGTCAAAGCCTGAGTGTGTTTTTAAGCCACTCACTCTATGGTATTTTTGTTTTAGCAGCCCAAGCAGATAAATACAATTTTTTTTCTTTTACAATACATTTTTTCATTTAAGCTCTTGAAAATATAGGGAAATAATAGGTAGTAGTATGAAATACTGTGTGAGATTTTGTAAACTCTACAATAAGTAAACATTTTTTTTTTACTATGCAAAACATTCTTGAAATATTCTCTATATAATTCTTAGAGAAACACTTATTCTAAGACACTATCACTAATCAAATTTGGCTTGATTTCTACTATCAATTAACTTGGATTTCACTGAACACATTAAAATTCTCAGACAAAGATATGATAATCATCATATATAACATTATAACATAATGTTTCAGAATCAAAATGGTCTTATCAAGATGTCATACAAAATAACTCACACTCACTAAAATGCTAAGAAAAATATACTCACGTGCCAAGCTCCACCAGGTGGACCTTTACCAAGAACTAAGTGAGGGATATAATGATGCTGTTCTAATTTCCAATGCAAAACAGATGGGTAATCATACCCAAAGTCAGCATCTGGATGAAGAAGTGTGTCGAAAAGTACTGCAACTGGATTGGATGATCGGCCCTCAAGGCCCTCAGACAAATACTCTAAGTCCTAAATAAGTTAAAAAAGAAAAAGAAAAAAAGACATAAAGAAAAAAGGCAGATAGAATTTGGAAAAAACAAAAAAACTCCAGCCAACATAATAGAGAAAACCATTACTCTAATCCAGCATTTTACAGACAGTACAACAAAACACTGATGTTCCTTAGAGATCTTAACAGATTCTCAGGTCAAATAAACATGGGAAATGGCTGGTTTCAAAAAGCTAGTCAGATCGTTTTACTACAAAATTTGAAGATGGCTTTAATATAGCAGTATGCCTTAATATATCTACCCTGACACTTTAATAATAAAAAGCAGTATTTCCAAAACTTATCTGAGCATAAAGCACCTACTAAACTCCATCAGGGTATAATTTGGGAAATTCTGCTCTAATTAATTCAAGAAAATAAATGGAAGTTAACTCAGCAAAATATATTTACAAATCTAAAATTAAAATGTTAAAAAGTGTTATTTAAAAGGAAAGGTTTTCAGCTAAGAAATGCAATGCTCATGGAGCAGAAAATTAACTTTGTCTCAGTATAAAAAATTGAAAAGGACTGACATGTAAAAAATAATACCTGATCAACAATGGAAAGATGTCTTGCTTCCTCTAATTTACTATGTAAGATTGTATTTGGATGGATTGCTTCTGATGATAAATACGGTCTGTAGCCTGACAGCATATAAGAAAGGCAGATTCCTGAGGGTCCATTTCCTATTTTTAAAAAAGTGGAGAGGGGTGTATCATTAATCTTAATACGTTCTTTGGCTTTTCCATTCCATAGATGGCTTTTCTCCTCCATCAGTTCTTCCATTCCTAAATTCTTAAAACCAAGTATTCACAAGAGAAGACTTTTACTTTCTCTCCTGTTTTCTTCAGGGAATCTCACCTACTCAAAACTTCAACTCTCTATGCTACTAACCTCAAAATTAGACTTCTAGGCTGACCTCTATCAAAATATATCCCATATTTCCATATGCCACTTCTTCACTCCAGCTGACTGAACAACTAATAACTGTGTTCAAAAGCAAATTCTTGATGTCCTCCATTTTTGGTGCCCTCTCCTTTAAACCTCATTCCTCCTAATATACTTACTAGCAAAATCCTAAGTTAACTAGATTATAGTTCTAAACCTCTTTTGTCACCTATATCCACTCAGCTGTTGTAGCTATTATCACTCATATAGTCTCACTCAGAAGACAAAAATCTCTTCTTGTTCAAGATTCACCCACTCCAAATCATTTCACATTTTACATTCAAATGACTTTTTCTAACACAGTCTTCATTATATTAACCAATCTCTTCTAAAGCCCATCACTGTTTGTTTCTGACTATCTCCACATTCTACTCTCAACTGTCTTCTAAGCCCCACTTCCTAACACCTTCCTTCCTGTATATGTATCTCCTTTACCTAAAACAAAACTGGAAACTGGCTTTTTTTGTGGAACCCTATTAAACTACTTTGATTTCTATAGCTCCTTTAGTCTGGATTGCCACTTCTCTATTATCTCCGTCTACCAAAAATTGAATCCACCTGGGACAACTTTTACCCATCAGAGAAAATTCTGATCCTTGCCTAATATTTTGCCCCAAATAAAAATACTGAGGAAAAGGGCTGATTTCCTTGAATGAAATGAAAGGCAAAACTAAAAAAGTAAAATCATGATAATACCAACAGTACAGAAAAAGCATTTGACAAAATCCAACACCTATTCATGTAAAAACTCTCAATGAGCAACAAAGGGGAACTTAACTTGTTAAAGAGTATCAACCAAAATCCAATGGCTAACATCATACTTAATGATGAGAATTTAGGGTTTTTTTTTTTTTTTTTCCCTATAAGATCAAGGCAAGCATGTCTTTTCTTATCATTCCTACTCAATACATCCCATAAAGTAAGTCCTAGCTAATGCACTAAGACCAGAAAAGGAAATTAAGACCAGAAAGGTACACAGATTGGGAAGGAAGAAACAAAACTGTGTTTGTAAATGTGGTAATTATACAGAAAGTCCAAAAGAATTTACCAAAAAACTCCTGGAAGTAACAAGCTTACAGTAAGGTTGAATGATACAGTCAGTCACGTCAGTTGCTCAGTCGTGTCCAACTCTTTGTGACCGACCCCATGGACTGCAGCACACCAGGCCTCTCTGTCCATCACCAACTCCCAGAGCTTGCTCAAACTCATGTCCATTGAGTGGGTAATGCCATCCAACCATCTCATTCTCTGTCATCCCCTTCTCCTCTTGCCGTCGATCTTTCCCAGCACTGGAGTCTTTTCTAATGAGTCAGCTCTTTGCATCAGGAGGCCAAAGTATTGGAGTTTCAGCTTCAGCATCAGTCTTCCAATGAATAATCAGGGTTGATTTCCTTTAGGATTGACTAGTTTGATTTAGGTCATACCTGAATGGCCTAGTGGTTTTCCCTAAGTTCTTCAAATTAAGTCTGAATTTTGCAATAAGGAGTATATGATCTGAACCAGAGTCAACTCCCAGTCTTATTTTTGCTGAGAGTATAGAGCTTCTCCATCTTTGACTACAAAAAAAATAATCGATCTGATTTTGTACTGACCTTCTGGTGATATAGTCATCTCCTGTGTTGTTGGAAGAGAATGTTTGCTATGATCACCACGTTAGACCTAATATAAAACACTAAATCATAAAACTTTTGGAAGATAACACAGGAGAAAATTTAGGTGACCTTGGGAGTGGTAATGAGTTTTTAGATGTTTAACACCAAAAGCAAGATCTATGAAGGAAAAAACCGATATGCAGTACTTCATTAAAGTTTAAAATTTCTGCTCTGCCAAGTCACTAAGAAATGAAAAGACAAGCCACAGACTGGGAGAAAATACTTACAGAGCACATACGTGATAAAGCATTTGTCTTCCAACAACATAACAGACAACTATACACGTGGACATCACCAGAGTCAATACCGAAATCAGACTGATTATATTCTTTGCAGCCAAAGATAGAGAAGCTCTATACAGTCAGCAAAATCTGTGAGCTGACTGTGGCTGAGATCATAAACTCCTTATTGCCAATTCAGACTTAAATTGAAGAAAGTAGGGAAAACCACTAGGCCATTCAGGTATAACCTATATCAAAGCCCTTATGATTATACAGTGGAAATGACAAATAGATTTAAGGGATTAGATCTGATAGAATGCCTGAAGAACTACGGATGGAGGTTGGTAATCTTGTATAGAGGGTGGTGATCAAACCATCCCCAAGAAAAAGAAATGCAAAAAGGCAAAACTGAGGAGGCCTTACACACAGCTGAGAAACAAAGAGAAGAGAAAGGCAAAGGAGAAAAGGAAAGATATATCCATCTGAAAGCAGAGTTCCAAAGAATGGCAAGTAGAGGTAAGAAATCTTTCCTCAGCGATCAATGCAAAGAGATAGAGGAAAAATGACAGAATGGGGAAGACAAGAAAATTAGAGATACCAAGGGAACATTTCATGCAAAGATGGGCACATAAATGGACAGAAATGGTATGGACATAACAAAATGTATTAAGAAACAAAAGATATTAAGAAGAGGTGACAGGAATACACAGAAGAATTATACAAAAAAGATCTTAATGACCCGGGTGTTACCACACATTATGGTATGATCACTCACCTAGAGCCAGACATCCTGGAGTGGGAAGACAACTGGGCCTTAGGAAGCACTACTACAAACATAGCTAGTGGAAGTGATGGAATTCTAGCTGAGCTATTTCAAATTCTAAAAGATGATGCTGTTGAAGTGCTGCACTCAATATGCCAGCAAATTTGGAAAACCCAGCAGTGGCCACAGGACTGGAAAAGGTCAGTTTTCATTCCAATCCCAAAGAAGAGTAATGCCAGATAATGTTCAAATTACCACAGAATTTTACTCATTTCATATGCTAGCAAGGTAATGCTCAAAATTCTTTAAGCTAGGCTTCAACAGTATGTGAACAGAGAACTTCTGATATACAAGCTGGATTTAGAAAAGGCAGAGAAAAGAGATCAAAATGCCAATATCCGTTGGATCATAAAAAGCAAGGAAATTCCAGAAAAAACACCTACTTCTGCTTTCTTGATTACACTAAAGCCTCTGACTGTGTGGACCACAACAAACTGGAAAATTCTTAAAGCAATGGGAGTACCAGACCACCTAACCTGCCTCCTGTGAAACCTGCATGTAGGTCAAAAGCAACAGTCAGAAGCAGACATGGAACAAAGGACTGCTTCCAAATTGGGAAAGGAGTACATCAAGGCTATCTATTGTCATGCTGCTTATTTAACTTATATGGAAAGTACATCATTCGAAATACCAGGCAGGATGAAGCTCAAATGGGAATTGATACTGCTGGGAGAAATTACCAATAACTTCAGGTATGCAGATGACACCACTAATGGACAAAGCAAAGAGGAACTAAAGGGCCTCCTGAGGAAGGTGAAAGAGGAGAGTAAAAAACCTGGCTTAAAACTCAACATTCAGAAAACGAAGATCATGGCATCTTGGCCCATAACTTCATGGCAAAGAGATTGGGGAAAAATGGAAACAGTTTTGGACTTATTTTCTTGGGCTCCAAAATCACTGTGGAAGTTGACTGCAGCTATGAAATGAAAAGATGGTTGCTCCTTGAAAGAAAAGCTATGACTGACATAGACAGCATATTAAAAAGCAAAGACATAACTTTGCCAAAAAAGGTCCATATAGTCAAAGCTATGGTTTTTCCAGTAGTCATGTATGGACGTGAGAGTTGGACTATAAAGAAAGCTGAATGCCAAAGAACTGATGCTTTCAAACCATGGTGTTGGAGAAGACTCTAGAGAGTTCCTTGGACTGAAAGGAGATCAAACTAGTCAATCCTAAAGGAAATCAACCCTGAATACTCACTGAAAGGACTGATCCTGAAGCTGAAGCTCCAATAACTCTGGCCACCTAATGCAAAAAACTGACTCATTTGAAAAGACCCTGATGCTGGGAAAGATTGAAGGCGGGAGGAGAAGGGGACAACAAAGGATGAGATGGTGGGATGGTATCACTGACTTGATGGACCTGAGTTTGAGTAAACTCTGGGAGTTGATGATGGACAGGGAAGCCTGGCGTGCTGCGGTCCGTGGGGTCACGAAGAGTCAGACACGACTGAGCGACTGAACTGAACTGAGTATCTGAGACAAAGAATTAAAAAGAAGTAACACTCAAAAGACTACACAAAAAGAACACAAACAAGCCTTTCATTGAGAAACATACACACAAGCAGAATGCACCTCAAGTCCCAAAGATTTTCCATTCTTAACGCCAAGAACCTGAGTGTGTTATGTTACAGAGAAAAAGGACTTTGTAAATGTGATTAAAGTAAGGACCATGAGCTGGGGCAGAGTACCCTGGATTATCCAAGTGGGCCCAAACTAATCACCCAAGTCCTTAGAAACAAAGACCCTTTCCCACCTGTGGTGAGGAGGAACCATAACTACGAAAGGTTAAAAGAAAAACAGCAGTGCTAGCTTTGAAGATGTACAAGTGGTTCAGGAGCCAAGGAGTACCAGTGGCCTCCAGAAACTGGAAAAGCAAGGAAACATGCTATCTACCCTAGAGCCTCCAAAAGGAATGCAGCCCAGCTGACACCTTGATTTTAGTCCAGTGAGACCAGTGTTGGACTTCCATCCTATAGAGCAGTCAGATAACACATTTATGTTATAAAAGCCACCAGGTTCGTGGTGATTTGTTATGTTAACAATAGAAAATCAATTACATATATTAAGGAAATTAGCCCATTATGGTGCTAGTGCCAGCAATAATGGCCCTATCATACATGAGGTTAAGTCACTCTTTGGCTAGCTAAGGCAAAACAGGAACAAATTGTTTTGGGGGACATGAAGTGGGTGAGTAGGTACAGATGAAAGGAGTTTTTCCTTTTGTAACCCTGCTATGGCCTAACCAGAAGAAGACAAGCTTCCTTTACCTACTGCAAGATATCCATAGTGGAAAACCAGGTTTGGACACATGGGAAATGGAGCATGACGTTTGGTTTCCAGCATGGGACTGCTGCAGATGCTCTATCAGCTCCCTTACAGGAGAATCTAGTCCAGAACTACCTTGCTTCCCCTCTTTCCTTCATTTATTACATCTCCTGGGGAGAGACGTCCATATGCCAGACAGAGGGCAGAACTTTCCACTGCATTAACTTTGAAACAGGCCATCAAAGAAGCTAAGGATGTTGTATGCCATCAAGGTCCATCATGTCCCGTAATTCTTTCCTTTGGCTTGGCTTCACACCAGATTACTTGTCCACATTAACAAGTCCCTCCAACGGCTCAGCAGGTAAAGAATTTGCCTGCAGTGTAGGAGACGTGGGTTTGATTCGTGGGTCAGAAAGAGCCCCTGGAGAAGGAAATGGCAACCCACTCCAGTCTTCGTGCCTGGAGAATCCCATGGACAGAGAGGAGCCTGGTGGGCTATAGACCATGGGTTGCAAAGAGCTGCTGATGACTGAGTGACTAAACATACAACATACATACTGGGTTTGCCAAAAATTTTGTTCAGGTGTTTTTGCATCATCTTCTGGAAAATTCTGATTGAACTTTTTGGTGAACCTAATACATAACAGGTAATTAAATATATACAATAAAACAAAATCCTAAAATTATATAATTCCGAAGTAATCAAGTTTTGTTAATAGCTTCATTTCTAATATCTTAAATACCTATGTATTGAGGTGGATGGACATGTAATAGTAACAGGTGGTTAAAACACTATGAACCTAATGTAGAGTACTATGACGTTTTTACTGCGCACTGACTACTAACGTGCACAAGTTACTCAACTACTGAGTTTCCCTGACTGTCCGTACTTTAAAATATCAGTGTGCTATAGGGTTGTAAGGCACAATTCAATAATGTGCACAGAAATCCTCTGTACTGGGTTCTAATAACATTTGATTATCGTCACGACCATGACACTGTCATTAAAGTAACATAAATGATAGACTACTGATATTTTAAAATAACAGAGCAATCTCAGCCCTTCAATGAAAAAATGTTTCACTCTAGTACAGAATCTAATGTCAGAGAAACCAATTCCTCTCTCCAAAGACTTGGTTATTGGTTATCAGGCAACCTAAGAATACTTTTCAATACAATCCTAAGGATTTGTGCTATATATAACCATACATTTATAAAAGTAGTTAGGATCATAACTGTAATTTTAAGAGATAAAAGGCAACAAAACTTACCTATTACTACCACAGGCAAAGTCACTGATGAATCTTCAATTAAAGAAGTTTCTTCAACTAATGGCATAGCTTTAACTTTTTGCCCCAAATTATCACCAAAATATTGCACTAACGAATTAAAAATCTCTCCTTCAGTTTCAGTGTCACTGTAGTTTCTTTTAAAAGAAAAACAACAGATATATAGTCAATATAGCCTTTATAAAAATCTGTCTCTACTCAGTTTTCATTTAGGCCACAAAATATGCAATAGTTTCATAAAAGGAGAAAAGGAAATCCTTCCGATTAATGCTTTCAAATTAACTTAGCTACATGTCAATGTACACCACTTTGTCAGAAACCCTAAATACAGTGGTCCCTTGCTATCCAACAGGGGTTGGTTCCAGAACCCCACCCCCAACCCCTGAACACCAAAATCCATGGATCCTTAAGTCCCTTTTATAAAATGGCATATTATTTGCATATATCTACCTACACCCATCCACAGAATCTCAACTGTCTCTAGATTAATTGTATCACCTAATTCAATATAAACGCTATGTATGCAGTTGTCTTCATGCAGCAAATTCAAATTTTGCTTTTTGGAACTTCTTTCCCAAATATTTCCCATCTGCAGTTGGTTGAACCCATGGATGTAGAACCTGTGGATATGGAGGACTGACTATAGCTGCTGTCTCTTTAATGACTTGAAGGCAAGTTTTAAGTAAGAAGCTATTTTTAATGACCAAAGACACAGGATGTATTAGGCATTTTTACATTCTCTGAGAGCTCCTAGGACTGGCATGTGTCTCCTTCACTTTTTTCCCTCATTAATAAAAAGGTGTGTGCATTAGAGGCAGTACATATACATGGGCTTTCCTGATAGCTCAGACAGTAAAGAATCTACTTGCAATGTGGGAGACCCAGGTTTGATCCCTGGGTTGAGAAGATCTCCTAGAAAAGGGAATGGCAATCCACTCTAGTATTCTTGTCTGGAGAATTCCATGGATAAAGGAGCCTGGCGGACTATAGTCCAAGGGGTCACAAAGAATTGGATACGGCTGAACAACTAACACTTCCACTTTTCATGCAGAACAAGCTAGCTACATACAGTATTATAAGGAAAGGTTACTGAACTTACATATTACCAATTGTGTGTTTTGGCTAAAAAATAAGGTTTATACATCTTATTCTCAGAGATACTGAAAAGTGCAAAGATCTTAAATGTTGATTTCCAATCTACCTTCTTTCCCAACTGCCTCTCTAGAAACTACTTTTGGCATTTTGACACGTTCATGCAACAAATGGAGCATCCTCTGAGCACAGTTAGTGTTCTGCATCATATAAAAGATCACTTCAAAATAGAATTCCTAAGTTATTCTTCATTTGTATATAGTCAGAAACAGGCCAATTATCTGAAAATATTAACCTGAGTACTGACTAGTGGGGGAGTGTGGTTATTGCTATTCCCCAAATGACAAACATGGGAATCAATCAGTTATTTCACAAGACTCACTGATCCTAGGGGAGGAAGACAAATGGAAAGAATTAGGCAGACAGCAATAATTTCTTCCTTCCTTTCCCAAACTACCCTCGGAAAGGGCAGAGTTCCCCAGGACACACTGACAGCTTTCCTTACCCCAATAGCTGGACTTCCCTATCCATATGCTGGCCCATTTCGACCCAAGCAGATTTCATTTAATACGGCCACTCCTCACACTGCAAAGCTGCCCCTGGAAGAGGCAACTTAGGTCAACCACCCCTTTCAGACCACTTCATCTCCCACCACTGGTCAGATCCAGATGTACTAGCTGTCTTGCCTTCTGCTTGACAACTTCTGGCTTGACGACTGAACTCAGCATGAGTGAATTACACTTGGGCTTGTCCCTCATGCTTCTCCTAAATGTGTGTCAAGGACAGGTTCCTCAGCTTCCTTTGGAGGCTTCTTTTTTCTTAATATATATACTTTATTGAAGTATTCTTGACTTACAATGTTTCTGGTGCAGTCATTCAGTTTACATATACACATAAATTATTTTTGAGATTATTTTTTATTATAGATTTTATTATAGGTTGTTACGAGATATTCACTATAGTTCCCTGTGCTATACAGTTAACCTTTAGGGCTTTTTGCATATCTATTTCTTTAAAATTAGAACTCTAGCATTCTTAAGTCAAACAAGTGGAATCAAAATATCATGAATTTTTCAGTTAGGCAAAAATTCATGTTTTTAAAAATATATGTATTACATACTATTTAAAAGATTTTCTACTATGCTTGATAAAGGTTTGAGAAAGAACATCAAAAAAAAAGAAGAGATCGAATGGAGAAACTGGAAAACAAACTAAATGAAATCATGGGAGAACTGACTATGAAATACAAAAAGTGAAGCAAACTAGATAAAAGATCATCATATAGTCCAGTAATTTTTAAACAAACCTACTTATCAGAAACATATCTGGGGCTTTGGAGGAAAAAAAAGCAATATCTGGGCATTTGTATTTTTCAAAAAATTCCAAGATAATTCTGATACACATTTGGATTTTAAAAAGTGATTACAGGTTTTCCCATTAAATGGTAGGTTTGATGATATAGAATTCTATCAATTTTCTGTTGACCAATCATGATATGATGTTATTGAGTAATAGTTACATAATCACAATAGTAAAAGATATTAATCAGTTTTCACAATCAATAGGGAGACAAAGAGTTGCAAAGACAAAACAGGAACATGATTAACATAACAATATAAAATAATTACATACAATTTGGGGGATCAAAGAAAAGATATACCAATCTGAGTGGAGAGTTTCAAAGAATAACAAGGAGAGATAAGAAAGCCTTCTTAAGGGAACAATGCAAAGAAATAGACAAAAACAACAGAATGGGAAAGACTAGAGATCTCTTCAGGAAAATCAGGGCTACCAAGGGGACATTTCATGCAAAGATAGGAACAATAAAGGACAGAAATGGTATGAACCCGACAGAAGCAGAAGGTATTAAGAAGAGGTGGCAGGAATACACAAAAGAACTAAACAAAAAAGCTCTCAGTGACCACGACAAGCACGATAGTGTGGTCACTTACCTAGAGCCAGAAATCCTGGAGTGGGCAGTCAAGTGGGCCTTAGGAAGCGTTATTACAACAAAGCTAGTGGAGGTGACGGAAATCCAGCTGAGTTATTTAAAATCCTAAAAGATGATGCTGTTAAAGTGCTGCACTCAATATGTCAGCAAACTTAAAAAATTCAGCAGTGGTCACAGGACTGGAAAAGGTCAGTTTTCATTCCAATCCCAAAGAAGGGCAATGCTAAAGAATGTTCAAACTACTGCACAATTGCACTCATTTCACATGTTAGAAAGGTAATGCTCAAAACCCTTCAAGCTAGGCTTCAACAGTATGTGAACCGAGAACTTTCAGATGTACAAGCTGGATTTAGAAAAGGCAGGGGAACCAGAGATCAAATTGCCAACAATCAAGGGATCGTAGAAAAAGCGAGTGAATTTCAAAACATCTACTTCTGTTTCATTGACTGTGCTAAAAGCCTTTGACTGTGGATCACAACAAACTGTGGTAAATTTTTAAAGAAATGGGAATACCAAACCACCTTACTTGTCTCCTGAGAAATCTGTATGCAGGTCAAGAAGCAACAGTTAGAATTGGACATGGAACAACAAACCAGTTCAAAATAGGGAAAGGAGTACTTCAAGGCTGTCTATTGTCATCCTGCTTATTTAACTTACATGCAGAATACATCATGTGAAATGCTAGGCTGGATGAATCACAAGCTGGAATGAGGAGTGCTGGGAGAAATATCAATAACTTCAAATATGCAGATGACATCACCTCAATGGCAGAATTGAAGAGGAACTTAAGAGCATCTTGATGAAGGTGAAAGAGCAGAGTGAAAAAGCTGGCTTAAAACTCAACATTCAAAAAATGAAGATCAGGACACCTGGTCTCACCATTTCATGGCAAAGAGATGAGGAAAAAATGGAAACACTGACAGAATTTATTTTCTTAGGTTCCAAAATCACTCTGGATGGTGACTGCAGCCATGAAATTCAAAGACATTTGCTGCTTGGAAGAAAAGCTATAACAAACCTAGACAGCATGTTAAAAAGCAGAAACATCATTTTGCCTACAAAGGTCTGTATAATCAAAGCTATGGTTTTCTTCCAGTAGTCATGTACAGATGTAAAAGCTGGACCATAAAGAAGGCTGAGCATCAAAGAACTGATGATTTTGAATTGTGGTGCTGGAGAAGACTTTTGAGAGTCCCCTGATCAAGGGGATCAAGCAAGATCAAACCAGTCAATCTAAAAGAAATGAACCCTGAATATTCATTGGATGGACTGATGCAGAAGCTCAAACTCCAATACTGTGGCCACCTGATGTCAAGAGCTGACTTACTGGAAAAGACCCTGATGCTGGGCAAGATTGAGGGCAGGGGGAAAAGGAGGTGAAAAAGGATGAGATGGTTGGAATGACACATGAGTTTGAACAAACTCCAGGAGATAGTGAAGGACAGGGAAGCTTGGTTTGCTGCATTCCATGGGGTTGCAAAGAGTTGGACACAACTCAGCGACTGAACTGAAATAGAGGGAACTTGGAAATAAATTTTTTAAAGACCATTCATGAAATATAATTCACAAATATCAACGAATTTCACCCTTTTATTTATTTTTTGCCAAGTCATACAGCATGTGGCTCGTAGTTCCCTAACAGGGATGGAACTTGTGCCCTCTGTATTAAATGCACATTCTTAACCAATGGACCACCAGCAAAGTCCAAAATTCACTCTTTTAAAGTGTACAATTCAGGGTTCTAAGTGTAGTCACAGGTTTTGCAACCATTACCAACAACTCCAATGAAACTTTCCCATCCCAGAAGTATGCACTGCACTCTTTAGCACTCAGTCCTCACTCTCCTCCCCACAGCCACTGGCAGCCGCTAATCTACTGCCTGACTGCACGTGCCTACGCCAGAAATTTCAAGCAAATGGAACCCCTCATCCATTATGTGACCTTTTATATCTGGGTTCTTCCATTTAGCATGACTGCAAGGTTCACCCATGTTGTAGGATGTATTGGTACTTCATTCCTTTCTAGGCCTAAATAATATTCCACTGTTATAACACATTTTGTTAATTCATTCATGAGCTGATGAGTATCTGGATGATTTCTACTTTTTAGCTATTACAAATATGCTATGAACATTTGTGTATTAATCTTTATATGAACATATGTTATTTCTCTCAGGTATGTTCTTAGAAGTGCATGCAATGGCTGGCCCCTATGTTTAACGTCTTGAAGAATCGGCAAAGTGTTTCTCAAGTGTGTAACATACTCCCATCAGTGATATGCAGGTTCCAACTTTTCCACATCCTCACCAGCATGTGATTTTTTGTGTTTTTTATTTTAGCTATCTTGGTAGCCATAAAGTAGCATGTCAGTGCAGTTTTGATTAACATTTCTCAACGACAACTGATGTTAAGCATCTTTTCATGTGCATATTGGCCATTCTTTGTTCTTCAGAGAGTAATTCTAATCACTTGCCCACTGTCCAACTGGGCTGTTGTTTTTACTGTTGAGTTTTCAATACTGTTTTATTTATCCTGTACATATGATTTGTAAATATTTTCTCCCATTTCATGGGTTGTCTTTTCACTTTCTTTATATTATCTTTGGAATCACAAGTTTTAATTTTTGATCAAGTCTATTTTTTTGTTGTTGTTGCTGTACTTTTGGTGTCATATCTAAGAAAGCTCTGCCTAATCTCACAAACCTGTTCTCTTCTATGAGTTTTATAGTTTTGATTTTTAAATTTATGTCTTTCATCTATTTTAATTTTTTCACATGGTATGAGGCAGCAGTCCACTTCATCCTTCTGCATGTGGGTATTCATTTGTCCTGGCACCATCTGTTGAAGACACTGTTATTTCCATTTGTCTTGGGATCCCACAGAAGTCAATTTAACACAAATGACGGGAATTATTTCTGGACTCTCAGTTCTATTCTACTGATCTATGTTTACCTTTACGCCTGCATCATACTATCTTGATTACTGCTTCTTTGTAGTAACTTGTGAAATTAGGAAGTAGAATCCTTCAACATTGTTCTTTTCTCAAGAATGTCTTGGCTATTCTGGGTTCCCTGCAATTCCATGTGAGCTTTAGAGTCTTTCCATCAATTTCCAGGAAGAAAAAAAAAAAGGTAGCTAGGAGTTTGACAGGATTACATTGAATTTGTATATAAATTCAAGGAATACTGTCATCTTAAGAACACTAAGCTTTTCAACCCATGAACATAGGATTCCTTATCATTTATTTAAGCCTTTCATTCTTCTCAGTGATGTTTTCTAACTTTCAGTGTACAAGTTTCACATTTCTTCTGCTAATTTCTAAATATTTCAATCTCTTTGATGCTAGTATAAACTGGATAGTCTTGTTAATTTCATTGTCAGATTGCTCACTGTTAACATATAGAAATATGACTAATTATTGTATGTTGATCTTGGATTCTGTAATATCACTGAATTCATTTATTAGGTCTAGTAGGTTTTATGTGTGTGTGGGGGGGGGGGGGCCTCAAGCAATTTGATATTAGCCTCTCCCAAGACTCAAGTAGCGTATGTGGAGCCAAAGTTTTAACTTCTCTTAATTCTCCACTGAGTACAGGTGATTTGTTCTGATTTTCCACCACTGGTAATAAGTTTAACCTTTGTGTACATAATCCATAATATTGGTATAAACTATTTGTAATAAACTTTCATGGTGCTTAGTATATACTGGTTTAACACAGGCATGAAAAACTAAATCAAGAGATGAAATGAAAATAAGGTTCACTGAATTTACATAAAGCAACAGTGAAAGAAAGGCCTATTAGTAGGTATACTTTGTAAAAAATTCAGAATCTAAACTACAAATTTAGTATTTCTGAACATATTTTACAGTATATGCATATCATATCACGGTCTAAGAACAGTGAAAATTTCCACTTTAGATATCCAACTTGCTGACTGTTCGTTCTGTTTAAAACAAATACTTGAGTAATAAAAATATCTACTTTTCCTTTACTCAGGGCAATAAATTATAAAACGTAATTAAATTTTAGGAAACAGTAAAGAACAGCACTTTATCCACATGCAAAAATAGTTACCCTATTGGTAGGCATCAAATTAGATGACTATTTGAAATTTAAGATGGTTTTACATGCCTTCCATGTTTTGTTTTTGAAACAGTATGATCCAAAGTCTCAAAACAAATTAAAAGGATGGCACAGGTATAATGTTTGAATAACAAGATTCTCACATCTAGCAATACTCTTCTAAATGATCATTCAAACTAAAATGAAACACTTTACTACCTGAGTTTAATCTTTGGAAGCATAAGCTTAGATTGTTACCAAATTGATACTACCATAAGAAAAACTGCTAAGTGTTAGTCACTCAGTTGTGTCCAACTCTTTGCAACCCCACAGAATGTAGCTCACCAAGCTCCTCTGTTCAGAATTCTCCAAGCAAAAATACTAGAATGGGTAGCCATTCCTTTTTCAAGGGCATCTTTCCCAACCAGGGATCAAACCCAGAGTCTCCGGCATCGCAGGGAGAATCTTTACCATCTGAGCCACTAGAGAAGCCCAAAAGAAGGTTTTAAAGTCACAAATGCAGCTACTCTTTATCTTCCAGAACAGTAAGTACGGGAAGTTTTCTTTTTTTTGTTTGTTTTTTTTTTTTTCCCATTTATTTTTATTAGTTGGAGGCTAATCACTTTACATCATTACAGTAGTTTTTGTCATACATTGAAATGAATTAGCCATGGATTTACATGTATTCCCCATCCCGGTCCCCCCTCCCACCTCCCTCTCTACCCGATCCCTCTGGGTCTTCCCAGTGCACCAGGCCCGAGCACTTGTCTCATGTACCCAACCTGGGCTGGTGATCTGTTTCACCCTAGATAATATACATGTTTCAATGCTGTTCTCTTGAAACATCCCACCCTCTCCTTCTCCCAGAGTCCACAAGTCTGTTCTATACATCCAAAAGTTAGGAGACAACTTTCTCACAGTCCTTATCCTTCCAGATAAAAGACCAGATCCAAAATGTAGACGTTATCACAATTGGTTTTAAAATGCATTCCTAATGAAATTGCTCCCTGCAAAAAATAGTAAATTATAAACCTTTTCATAAGAAAATGTTTTAAATATTAAATATTTTCTTTTAAAAAATTTTATATAAGAGAGCTGTTTATGCAATAAAAATATGGCTTATTAACCACAATTTTTATCCTTTGGCTAGCAGGCTTGTTTTCTTTTATCTCTCAAGATCAAACTACAGCAAATACCTTGTTTTCATCTCCTCCTCCAAATTTCCGTACAAACAGGTAAGCATATGATATCCACTACCTAGAGTTAGTTGAATGGCTATGAATCCCACGCCATGTCCTCAGGATTCAACTGTATTAAAAGGTGTCAAAAGGTTTTTGGACAGTGCCTTCTAAAGGGCATATTATTTTCTCAAGCGCTTCAGTCTAACAAGTTTTCACTAGGAGAACTTGTTTTCTAGAGTTCTCCAAAGGGTATCTGATACTCTCAAATCACTGTTAGGTAGGTAACAAATTTGCCTAGCATTTAAAATTCAGCAGTTTATTACATAAAATAATTTCTAATATCCAGAATTTAGAGACTCCTCCAAAACTCACTGAGAAGGTGGGCAAACCTGGATTACCGCGCTATTACAACAGGAATTTTGAGTTTTCTCTGTGCCTAACACTCAACTTTTCCAATTTGGTGAAGCCTCTGGACCTCTTCTTTGAATATTACTATTAAACACATAATAGGATTTTCAAGGAAACTAAAAAGTAAACTTGGAACATGTCTTTATGTACCCCTCCACTATATTAAATAACCAGTATAATCTTGAAGAAATAAACAGTATCTCTAGGTATCTCTAACAACCAGTGTGGCATGAAAACATCTGTGATTTCTACTGACGACCAAGTCACAAATACTACTGTGACTTACTGCTTATGTTCACAATTGAAGAACATAGATTTTGGTTAAAGTTGAGTGAAAATGGCTAGTACCATTCTTTACATCCAAGTTCATCATCCATTAAAGTCTATATATGCACGCCAATTAACTCGATCAGAATCTCATATTTTACAAAAGAGGTTTTGCTTATCATCATCCTAGCACATTTGCAGTATATATAAAGCACAGCATTTTATGAAAGTCTTCGTTAAGTTTAACTTGTCTTCACGACAAGGTTAAAACTAGTTTCAAGTTGTTTTTGGTCTTTCTGTAACTCAATGAGACGCTGGCCAATTGGGCTAGACCTCGTGCATTCACTTTCATTTTAAAACGTATCATCTGTATCAACCCTAAAAACGGTCCCCATAATGTAGGTCAAGAGTCGTTTCACATGTTTCAAATTTCTACGATATGCCTGGCTTACAAGGACTAATGTCTTAAAAGTCAGAAACCTATTTGTACCCAGAGCATCACATTTTAAACATAAGTCCCTGCCTTCCTTCAACCCAATAACTTAGGTTATCAAAATGCTTTTACAGTAAAAAAAAAAAAAAATGTTTAAGATGTCGGGGGCGGGCGGTACCTCAGAAGCCTTCACTAAAACTTTGCTCTCTCGTTAAGTCTCGGTTCGCAGTGGCCGCCCGGCTCGGGGCCGCGCCGTCCTGTGACCAGCACGGCCCAGGGCGAGGAGGAGGGGACGCCGGAGCGGCCTGAGGAGCCGAGGCGGGGGCCGCGGCCGAGCGGGGCGGCCTCGGCGTCCCCCTCTGAGTCGTCCCGGGTCCCCGCCCGCGCGGCCCGGCCCGGCGGCTCCCCGCCCGCCCCCGCCCGAGAAGTCACCTGAAATGAGCGGCCAGGGAACAGCGGCAGCACCACACGGGCATGGGTGGCGGAGCCCCGGGCGCCCGAGCGCGGCCGCCTCCCGCGGCGGAGTGGCCAGGTCGGGGCGCCCGCCGTGTCGCGGGGGTCCTCGGGGCGCCCCGCACCTCGCCGTGGTCGCGGCCGCCTGAAGCTGCGGCGCGGCGGCGGCGGCCGAGCTCTGAGGCGGCCGGGCTCTGAGCGGCGGCGGCCCGGGGCCCGCCTCAGGGGAGCCGCTTCCGCTCCCGGCCCGCGACCGGCCGAGGTCTCGGGGCGCCGCTGTGGGGGGCGGGACGCGGGGGCGGGCGCGCGGAGACGGCGGCGGAGGCCGGCGGGCTCCTCCTCGCAGGTGCGGCGGCGGCCGAGGCCCGCGATTGGCGCAGCCGCGCCCGGGGCCGGCCGGGGGCCGGGCCTGACGACGCGCTGGGGCGGCTGGGGCTGCGCCGAGGCCCGGGCCCCGCGGCCGCCCTTCTGGCGTCCGGCCGGCTGGGCGGGCGCGGCTGTGAGGGGGCGGCCGGCGCCGGTTACCGGGGAAGAGTGGACGCTGCTCGCCCCGGCGGCCGGCCGGTCCGCGGGAACCCGGCAGGCCTCGCGGCCTCTGAGGCCGGCGCGTCGCGGCGTCTGCAGTCAGGCCGCGCCGTCTTCTCGCCGAGGGCGCCCGGGGACACCGCGACTCCCGCTCCACGAAAACCGCTTTTTAATTAATTTATTTATTTTTAAGCGCTTTCCCTCGCGCCGGGCCCGGGCCCAACCACCCGGAGCTGCCGCGCGCGCGCTTTCCGCTGTGGACCCGGCCTCACGGTGGCCTGGGAGAGCTCGGGGAACAGGGTTCTGGTCGGGGACGTCGGGCGTCCCCGCCGAGGTCCCCCTTCCTTAAGTAAGTGGTGATGCTGCTAAAAAATCCGGGTGCCCTGGCCCAGATTCAGGGACTCGGTGTGTTTTATTTCAGTCCCTCCGAGTGATTATAATGCAGGAAATTGTTAAGAGAGGTACCAAGTAATGAGTGTCCCGCATCCGGTATTTTCAAGAAATGAAGAGGGGAGGAAACCTGGGCAGAGTGCGTGATTGCATATACTGTTCCACGGGAGATGTCTTTCGATCCCTCCTTCCAAAACGTGCTGAATGTTTTTGCAGTGAAAATCTTTGATGCAGAAGTTTCTGCTTTTAAATACTTTAAGTTCTCAATTTTTGCTGAATGTCGTCATGAACAAACCTGTACTTAGCAGGTATTTTAGAGTCTGTGGCGCTTAAAAGGAAATTTTAGGACTCAGCCTCCCTCCAGGATTATATAATCAAAGATAATATTCATATACATATATATATATATATTCATTTTACTCTGTTTATTTTTACTTTAGTGTTTCAGAAAGTGAAGAATAACTTTTCTGTTGACAGTCACTTTATCCTTTTAAAGAACTAAATTTGTAAAAGCTATGCCAATCCTGAGAGTTTAAATATGAAGGTTTATGAGTATTTTTTTATTTTTTTTTCTTTTCATTATGCCTTTTTCACTTTGAGTTTTCTTGCAATATCTTCAGGTGAAATAATAAAGTGGGCATATCAAATTTTAGCCTTAATCAGGCTTGTATTTAAACCTTGTTAACTTGCTATCATGGTTTACACTTGATAAGAGCTAATGATTAAACCAGGTCACAATAATTACATAGAAGATTTTTCTTAGAGCAAATAGGGCACATCAGAGTTTTTTTTTTTTTTAATTGTAGATGAGACACTATTTAAATATAAAATTCTAGTTTGATGAGGTTGTGGGGCAATAGACTCAGATACTGCTGGTGAGAGTATAAATTAGTATGTAACCCCAAACTCCCGTATCTTCATAGTAGTCTCTGATCCTCCTCCAGCAGGTGTAGTCACACATTTAGGGTGGAACTCATCTCACACCGGCATCCATTCCAGTCAGTGGTACCTTCTGGGCTTGCTCAACCCTCCTTATTGGTATATAATATACCAGCATTTTATACATTAAGTTATGGACTCTGTCTGCCAAGCAGGAGACACATGTTTGACCCCTGGGTCAGGAAAAGCCTCTGGAGAAGAAAATGGCAACCCGCTTCAGTATTCTTGCCTGGAAAATCCCGAGGACAGAGGAGCCTAGCAAGCTATTGTCAGTGGGTTTGCAAAGTGTTGGATACAATTTAGTCACTAAACAGCAACATGGATTAGATTACAGTATAATAGTTAATAGGACTGTGTGTATTGGAATCTTCACTGTGCTGGCAGTGTGATCTTGGGCAAGTTCCTTAGCATCTCTGGGCTTTGGTTCCGCATCTGTAAAATGAGATAATACTTAGTTCGTTGGTTGTTAAGAATTAAATTCACAAATACTTATAAGGCACTTCCCACAGGGCCTGGCGCATGTTAATCACTGAGGAAGTGTTCTTTTTCATTATTATAAAAAATACGTTCACATTTTCTAAAATCAAAATTCCAGGACGTATTTGCCCTAATATGACTATCTGGAAATAGGGCCTGTAAAGAGGTAATTGAGGTTAAATGAGGTCCTGAATGTAGCACCCATATCCAGGTGCTGCTGCTGCTAAGTCGCTTCAGTCGTGTCTCTGACCCTTAGACAGCAGCCCACCAGGCTTCCCCGTCCCTGGGATTCTCCAGGCAAGACCACTGGAGTGGGTTGCCATTTCCTTCTTCCAATGCGTGAAAGTGAAGTCGCTCAGTCCTGTCCAACTCTTTGCTACCCCATGGACTGCAACCTACCAGGCTCCTCCATCCATGGGATTTTCCAGGCAAGAGTAATGGAGTGGGTTGCCATTGCCTTCTCCAATCCAGATGGGTTTGTACCTTAGAAGAGGAGCTCTTGTTCTGCCAGATGAGGACACAGGAGAGGGGGGCAAGCCAGCAAGAGAGGTCTCAGCAGGAACCAAATCAGTAGGCTTCTTGGTCTCAGACCTTTCAGCCTCCAGAACTGCGAGATAAGAAATATCTGTTGTTTCAGGCACCCACAGTATGGCATTTTGTTATGGAGCCTGAGCTGACAGAGATGGTATGTTTTTACATTTTCTAGAAGCAAACAAAGAAATTGAATAGAAATTATTCAAAATAAACTGTTGCATTTCATATACTAGGTAAACCTGTCAGTTGTTGTTATTTAACTTATATGCAGAGTACATCATGAGAAACACTGGGCTGGAAGAGGCACAAGCTGGAATCAAGATTGCTGGGAGAAATATCAATAGCCTCACATATGCAGATGACAGCACCCTTATGGCAGAAAGTGAAGAAGGACTAAAGAGCCTCTTGATGAAAGTCAAAGAGGAGAGTGAAAAAGTTGGCTTAAAGCTCAACATTCAGAAAACTAAGATCATCACATCGGTCCCATCACTTCATGGCAAATAGATAGGGAAACAGTGGAAAGAGTGGCTGACTTTATTTTTCTGGGCTCCAAAATCACTGCAGATGGTGATTGCAGCCATGAAATTAAAAGACACTTACTCCTTGGAAGGAAAGTTATGACCAACCTAGACAGCATATTAAAAAGCAGAGACATTACTTTGCCAACACAGGTCCATCTAGTCAAGGCTATGGTTTTTCCAGTGGTCATGTATGGATGTGAGAGTTGTACTATAAAGAAAGCTGATCACTGAAGAATTGATGCTTTTGAACTGTGGTGTTGGAGAAGACTCTTGAGAGTCCCTTGGACTGCAGTGATATCCAACCAGTCCATCCAAAAGGAGATCAGTCCTGGGTGTTCATTGGAAGGACTGATGTTGAAGCTAAAACTCCAATACTTTGGCCACCTGATACGAAGAGTTGACTCATCTGAAAAGACCTCGTTGCTGGGAAAGATTGAAGGCAAGAGGAGAAGGAGACGACAGAGGATGAGATGGTTGGATGGCATCACCGGCTCAAAGGACATGGGTTTGGGTGGACTCCGGGAGTTGGTAATGGACAGGGAGGCCTGGCATGCTGCGGTTCATGGGGTCGCAGAGTAGAACATGACTGAGCGATTGAACTGAACTGAGTCACCAAGTTGTGTCTGACTCTTTGCAACCCCATGGACTGCAGCATGACAGTCTTCCCTGTCCTTCACTATCTCTCAGAGTTTGCTAAGACTCATGTCCATTGAGTTGGTGATACCATCCAACCATCTCATCCTGTCGCCCTCTTCTCATCCTGCCCTCAATCTGTCCGAGCATCAGGGTCTTTTCCAGTGAGTCAGTTCTTTGCATCAGATGGCCAAAGTATTGGAGCTTCAGCTTCAGCATCAGTCCTTCTGATAAATATCAGGGTTGATTTCCTTTAGGATTGACTGGTTTGATCTCCCTGCAATCCAGGGGACTCTCAAGAGTCCTCTCCAGCAACATAATTCAAAAGTATCAGTTCCTCAGCACTCAGCTTCTTTATGGTCCAGCTTTCACATCTGTACATGACTAGTAGAAAAACCATAGCTTTGACTATACAGTCCTTTGCAAAGTGATGTCTCTGCTTTTTTAATATGCTGTCTAGGCTTGTCATAGCTTCCCTGTCAGTGGATCATATCATACACTTGATAGTGTAACACTCAGAGAGGTCTAGAAACTATTCTAGAAAAACGGTTTCCCCTTTTCAGAAACTCTGGGAAGTTCAGATACCTTTCAGATCTCTTTATCCTTAAGCCCACTGATACTTTTTAGTACAGAGAATACCTCTGTTTAGCTGTCAGTTTGGAATTCTCATCAACTCCATTCTCTATCTGGCCTTCCCTGGTGGCTCAGCTGGTAAAGAATCCACCTTCAATGTGGGAGACCTGGCTTCATTCCCTGGGTTGGAAAGATCCCCTGGAGAAGGGAAAGGCTACCCACTCCAGTGTTCTGGCCTAGAGAATTCCATGAGCTATATAGTCCATGGAGTCACAAAGAGTTGAACTCGACTGACCGACTTTCACCATTCTCTATCTAGATGGCAGTTTTTTTTTAACATGCTTCCCTGACTACATGGAAAATTGGGGACTTACTGATGCTGACGACTTAAGATGAAGTTTGTTCCTGCAGTTTGAACTCAGGGGATTATAAAATTCTATACCAAGAAGGCTGCTTGCTAAAAATACAATTTATTTTTGTGATTACTGTAGCAGTCACATTCAGTTATAGAGAGCAGAACTCATAAAATTCATTCTAGCTCTTAAGAATCACTCTTAAGAGTAAGAATTTTTACAGGATATTCATAGGAGAGCTGAAGACACATAGGTAGAATTATGAGAAAAGTACCCAAAATCACATTGTAAGAGAAGTTCACTGTTCAGGAGACAGGATTTCCCCCCTCTGCCCCTCTTGCATCCTTGGGGCTGTTGTTCAGTTGATAAGTTGTGTCTGACTCTTTAACAACCCCGTAGACTAACCCACCAGGCTTCTCTGTCCACAGGATTTCCCAGGCAGGAATACTGGAGTGGGCTGCCATTTCCTTCTCCAGAGGATCTGACTCAGGGATGGAAGCTGCATTGGCAGGCAGATTCTTTACCACTGCACCACCTGGGAAGCCCTCCTTCCAGTTAGTTAAAGGCTTATCCAACAGTACTGAACAGTAGTCGGAGACAAAGTATGTCAGAAGAGAGAAACCGTACAGAATTCACTGAGGTTTACAACAACAGAAGTTTTTAGAATAAAAAAAAATGATTGAAACATAAGTAAAAAAGTTCAGAGCTAAAGGGAGACGTGAATATGCAAATGTGTAAGCTGGCTAGCACTGAGCAGGACAGAAGAGAAAGTCTGCGTGTAGGCGTACGTGATATAAGGACAGCAAGAAGAAAGGGCGGTCCTAAAAGGGTCTTCCGTAGGGAGTGAGAGTTAGACTGGGGACAGACTTCTCAGCAACAGGACTGGCTATTAGGAAGTAAGCAGTTCCCTCCAAGCTCCACTTTCCTGAATCAGGGAAACGACTTTGACCTTAGAATTCTATACCAAGTCAATCTACTGACAAAATATGAAGGCAGAACGAAAAAGAAAACTAAACATAAACTGAAACTTTTATGTCCCAAATCCTCTTTTTTAAGGATGTTACTTGAGAATGTTGACTGGCAAAACAAGGGAACTGTCCCAAGAAATGGGAGCAGGTTGGATCTGTTAACAATAGAACTAATTCAGCGAAGCAGTGAAGGTAAGTTCCAGAGTGACAGCTGGGGCGCAGGCCTAAGAGCCACCCATCCAAACAAAGATGACAGAGTTGTGAGAGTTTTCCGTAGCAATGAAAAAGCCCCCAGATGTGAGAGTAAATGGACATGTTGGAGGACCTTATACTAATGATGCCATAAAAATAGACCATTCAAGAAAGAAAAAAGGCAGAAGTCTAGTAGAGGTGGGTGTGTAAGGCAAAAAGTATTTTTTTAAAAAAATATGTGTAGTCATAGAATACAACTTATCTGGGTAGATGTAACCTACACATTGTTGACTGATTTTTCAGTTACAGTTCACCTGTACACAAAGCAAGACTCCCTTAACTGTGGCTACAAATGAGATTATAAATGTTATCCATGATGAAGTAAAAGAGAACGAAACAGATGAAGAGTGCAGTATGGGATACAATGCTTTTATTTGACTAAGTGAAGAGATACTACTTATAGTTGAAATAAGAAGTACAAATGTAAGTATATTGCTTAACCTCACAAATGGAAGCAATGGAAAGCTAACAATAGTGATATAATTTATTAGGTATTGAAGATCGGGAAAACTTGATCTAAGTAAACATTGTTAATTTAGTAAAATCCTTACCTATCTTAGCAGAAAGTGAGTACGCAAGATCTAATATTGATCCATCTAGAATGAGCAGCATAAATATATTATTTAGAGCTGATATAGGGTTAACAGTAAGGTAAATGCGACTGCCTGTGGGGAACAAAATTGGAGAAATTGGGAAGGACGGGTTGGAGACTTGTCGCCTTTGGTGTTAAATTGCTTCATTCATTTATATAACAAACATTTGTTGCATGCCCAAATTGTCCCAGACACTCATAAATGAAACATGATTGGGCAGAATTTCTTTGGCAGATAATGCCAAAATTTGAAATTGAGTTTTAGACAGCCTTGTCCTTAAAATTTTTTATTAGGCAGTTGATGCCAGCATGTTGCTTCCGTCTTCTCTTTCCCTTGCTGTTACATTGTTATTCTCTAACACAAGTTTTTTTTAGTCCTCTGGTACCCACACCCAGTCTTGTTTGTTGGTGTGTGGGGAACTCATGAATGGCGCGATCAAGGAGAACTATTACCTGTTCTACCTGTCCTCTCCAACGGCAGAGCTGGGAGGGTCCCAGGATTTCTGTGGTGGGGATTTGTGTTGTGGGATTCCAGGTAGTTATGAGATATTGCCGTGAGCTGAAGCAGCAAGGATGGTTAGCAGACTGAGTGGACTAGTTGGGAGCAGGGCTGAGAAAGGCCTTCTCTTTCTCACAGATGCAGGTACTAGACTAGTGCTTCTCAGTCAGGGTTGCATGTCAGAATCACCCGGGAGCACTTTAAAAACTGAATGCCCAGGCACAACCCCCGCCCTTCTTACCCTCTCCACTACCGATTCAATTTAGAAGTTTCTGGTAAAGGGGCCTCAGGCACAGGATTCAGATCATTAGCATACAGTTCATAAGCTATTTCAGCACACTTGATTGAGGTGAAACATCAGAACTTCGAAACACTTTTCATTCTGATACTCATAAAGTCTGAGAAAGACCAACACTCACTTCTTTGACCTTAAAATACATAATTACAGTGTAGATACAAAATACATAGCTTTTACTCTGTTAATTAGTTTAATTCAGTAGTCAGAGAGCCCCCTAAACAAACATCCTCGTTTGCAGTTCCAACCTCACCTCTTACCCTCAGTGTCCACATGCTGTTTCCACACATGACAAGGCCACTCTCCTCAGGTTTTTCATGAGCTGCTCTTTCTGCCTCAAACACTGTTTCTACCATATCCGAAAGGCTAAATGCCTCACCACCTTAGAGTCTACTCAAATATTATTACTTCCTCAATGAGGCTACTGATGAAACAAAATCATTTTAAGGCAGGAAAAAAATTAGCATGAAATTTTCTCTGCTGTCTGAGCCACTGCTGCTGCTGAGTCGCTGCAGTCGCGTCTGACTCTGCGCGACCCCACAGACGGCAGCCCACCAGGCTCCCCGTCCCTGGGATCCTCCAGGCAAGAGCACTGGAGTGGGGTGCCGTTTCCTTCTCCAATGCAGGAAAGTGAAAAGTGAGAGTGAAGTCGCTCAGTCGTGTCCGACTCTTCACAACCCCATGGACTGCAGCCCACCAGGCTCCTGCATCCATGGGATTTTCCAGGCAAGAGCACTGGAGTCGGGTGCCATTGCCTTCTCCGTTGAGCCACTGTATCATCCCCTTAATGCGCATTGTGCACCTGCATTAAACATTAACTAGTTTATCTAAGCTGGCTTAACACTCAACATTCAAAAAACTAAGATCATGGCATCTGGTCCCATCACTTCATGGCAAATAGATGGGGAAACAGTGTAAACATTGACAGACTTTGTTTTCTTCGGCTCCAAAATCACTGCAGATGGTGACTGCAGCCATGAAATTAAAAGACATTTGCTCCTTGAAAGAAAAGCTATGACCAATCTAGACAACATATTAAAAAGCAGAGACATTACATTACTAACAAAGGTCCACCTAGTCAAGGCTATGGTTTTTCCACTGGTCATGTATGGTTGTGAGAACTGAACCATAAAGAAGGTTGAGTGCTGAAGAATTGATGCTTTTGAACTGTGGTGTTGGAGAAGACTCTTGAGAGTCCCTTGGACTGCAAGGAGATCAAACCAGTCAATCCTAAAGGAAATCAGTCCTGAATATTCATTGTAAGGACTGATGCTAAAACTGAAACTCCAGTACTTTGGCCACCTGGTTGAAAGAGCCAACTCCTCAGAAAAGACCCTAATCCTGGGAAAGATTGAAGGCAGGAGGAGAAGGGGTGACAGAGGATGAGATGGTTGGATGGCATCACCGACCCAATGTACATGAGTTTGTGCAAACTCCAGGAAATGGTGAAGGACAGAGAAGCCTGGGGTACTGCAGTCCATGACTCACAAAGACTCAGACACGACTGGGTGACTCAAAACAACAACAAGATTACCTAAGAAGACAGGAATTCCTACGTGTAAACACACACACACACAGAGTTAATTTCCTGCTACTATCAGCAAGGAAACTCCTTAGGAGATAACATTCCCTACTTAAGCATGTAAGGGGTTATGATGACCCACTACTCACCTTACTGGAATATGTGAACTGTCAATATGTTCCTTTGATATATAAACCTTTTATGTATAACCCTTTGTCTCAAAAACTTACATAACTGTGCTTTGATCTCTAACAAGCAGAGCATGCCTCAGAACTTTTGAAAGACTGTCTCCCTAGTTAGAATCCTTAGATAAGCTTGATTAAAATTTTCCGTTTCTTTCTTAGATTACTTATTTTTTCCATCAGCACTGGGGTAGCATAGTTGGCAAGATATCAGAGATACCGACCCGAGGACCCCTGGAGTCTGCCCTGAACCGGTGCTTGGAACCAGCATGGCCACCCGAGCCTCTCTGGCTTCTCAGTACTCCTCAGATGTTCCAGTGAGTTCTCCTGATATATGGACTCATTGCTTTTAAGTGGATAGTTTTATTTGAGCTGTTTTACTTATGATTTGGAGTCTTAAGTGACACTGATGCATTTCCTAAGCAGAGACCAAAGGGGGAGCTTGGTGGTAGGTCAAGGGAAATACAGGTGACTGTTCTTTTTTTAATTTGACTGAAATTGGAAAAAACCCAAACAAACCCAGTTTGTCTGAACAAGCTATTTGCTAGTGAAATGAGAGATTGAATTATTTAGCTCTGGAGAACTGAGGATATTTGGTTCTTCTGGCCTTAAGGTGTCCTCAGGGGACTGAGCATCTAGTGCGTAAGGATCCATCCCCATGATGTGCAGTAGTCCCACAGAGAATCCGACCACAACCATTAAGCAAATACTCTTCTTCCAAGGATGCATAAGGCAAAGACTGATTCTCCAGTATTACAAGCACCCACAGTGGTTTCAGACTGTCAAGGGAGAAGTTAGGGCACACATAAGAGCTGAACCAACTCAGGGGCAAGTCCGTGGGGAGCTCAGCCCACGTCCAGTCCACCACGCTGTCCTCAGGAAGTTGTTCAGATCATGCTGCATATCTGAACTAGGCAACTGAATTAATAATGGGAAATTGTTCCCCAAAGGACGACCAGCTTTCTGATGGACAACTGGGTTTATGTCTCACACTTAGGAAACCAATAAGCTGCAAGTGCTTAGTTGGGAACGGACAAAAGTCTCATCCTGAAAATGGCCAGGATGGAACTCATCTGACATTCCAAAACTGGCTTTGGTAGACAGAGAAGGCTGGTTTGATGAAACAGCTTTACAGAATTCTGACCCTAAGGGAACAGAACTTGTTTCTTTCTCCTTGTACATTGAGAAGTAAATATTCTGTCAGGGCTCCCAGGAACTTTTATCTTACTCTTATCTAGAGCATCTCCAATTGCTGAGACTGAGAAAAGGAAAGGGGGCGTGAAGGAAACTTTTAAACTGAAGCAGGAAAACTGTGAGAGCTCTGTCTGTGTCTGTATGGATGGATGGATACCTGTGTGTGCATTACAAATATATCTTCACCTCCAGATAATATTACCAAGGTTAATTTGTGAAAGAGCTCTGTTTAATTGGCTTAAATAAAATTAAGCTCATATAAATACTCAGAAATATAAAAGAAACTAACCCCAAGGAATTTGAGCTTCAGGTGATCTGGAAAATAGTGTTACGGTACTATCTGGTATTAAAGTTAGTTTAAGTTTGTTGGTTTAATCAACAGACATGTCTCTAGAATCATCAGTATTAAGTGCAATTTTATTATACTGAGGTTTGAAAGAAAGAAAAGAAAGTGAAGTCCCTCAGCCGTGTCCAACTCTTGTGACTCCATGGATTATAGCCCACCAGGCGCCTCCATCCATGGAATTTTCCAGGCAAGAGTACTGGAGTGAGAAAAAAAAAAAAAAAGAGTACTGGAGTGGGTTGCCATTTCCTTCTGAAGGGGTTCTTCCTGACCCAGGGACTGAACCCAGGCCTCCCACATTGCAGGCAGATGCTTTACCATCCAAGCCACCAAGGAAGCCCCATACTGAGGTTTACTAGACGTCAAATAAGATCGTCAATCACAAATTGGGAACCCCAAATTGGCACTTACCGTGGGTGCTTGCCAACTGCGTCTGTAAGGATTAAATTTTGCACCGCTGAAGCTGCTGGCCTCCAGCACCCCCTGAAGGAACTTAGGCTGGAGAGTAGAAATGAGGCAATCTGTGCTTCTGGAAACTGGCCAGAGAGGTCTTTGCATGGTTAGGTATTCTCAAGAACTGGTTTTATGAGCCCAGTTCTTGTATCTCTTCCTATCTAGAAAAACACTAAAATCCTTCATAGTGACAGTTGTTTCTTGTGACTAACAAAAGCTTCACAAGACCAGCAGAAACTTTTAGCAAAAAAAATGTGTGCTTGATTGCATGCACTCCCTCATTATCCTATACCCTATGTCCTAAAGAGATACTGTCTTTCCTCCCTCCCTCTCTGGAGCAGTTTCTCAGAGCTATCTGTGGTGCTTTTTCCTGGGCTACCATCCTTATTTACCCCAAATAAAATTTAACGCACAACTCTTACACTGCAATTTTTTTTTTTTTTAAAAGTCAAGTTTTGGCGACCATGAAGGGACCCAGAGTGGACTTCCCTCCTTCCTTTGCCTGAACTCTACAAGGAACCAGACCCTTAATACCAGCAGTGGCCCCTTGAGCCCATCCACCTCCCTGGGGAGTCCAGGCGAATTTGGGTAAGTCTCCTAGTTCTCGGATCTCCTCTTCTGGTTAAAGATCCTGAGTTTTATTTGGTGGCAGAGCAGGTTTTCTGCCCCCTCCCAGATGAAAGATACTGAGGGGCCAGCTGAAATGTACCACGGCATACCTACCCAGGGTCTGGATACTGGGTGGAGCTTGGTTGAAAGATACTGAGGAATATACCCAACCAGCTGAAAGATACTGGGTAGGGCTCGGCCAAGGAATACTCACCCAGTTGGAAGATACTTTTGAAAAATATCAGAGTTTTCTCCGTTGTAGGAGACTGAGTAGTCTTGCCTGAAGTGCTTAGGTAAGAGGCTGATCTGACGCTTTTCCTCAGTTTGGCTGCCTTAATAGAATTTGTTGGGGTAAAAGTGAAGATATTGCATAAGAGCTTTGCTCCCAAGAAAAGGGACCAGTCTCCTCCCAGCTGGTTATGGCTTTCTCTGGTGACTGAGAAATTTATGGAGTGGTGGAGGCCAAGCCCTCATACCATGCAGTGGGCCCACAGGAAAACCCACTCATTAATTAAGCCACTTGCTCACCTGAGAGCTGCAGATAAGAACTGGCCATTCAGCCGTCTGAGTACCCATGTTGGTCTTAGACGGCCGGAGGGAGAATCCATGATGTGTAAGACAAGCTGAAATGTCTCTGGGGTGACGCCTAGAGGAGTTACGCTCACCAGCAGCGCACAGGCCCACCACACAATTTCACTAGAGAATTCTATCCCTGACGAATTCAACTTGAAATGGGAAATACAATCTCTCAAAGACAGAAATGAAGGGTGTCAGAAAGTCAATCTTCGACTGACACCCCAGCCAGACTCATATACAATACATAGGGAGTTCATCCTTACAAGGACTGAGTTCATTGGGAAAATTATACTAAAGGAAATCTCAATCTAAAATGGCCAAATTGGGGTTCTTTGATATTCTAAATTTGATATTTTTGCATGTACAGTTAGAAACGGCCAGCCATAAGATCAAACAGAGTGAATGGAATGCTTACTTTGACTGGTATTTAGGATCTTCTAAAAGAGGAAACAGTAGAGTAAGTTCTCTGTAGGAAACCAACAAGAAATTGCTTGAAACTGTACCAGAGCTAAAACAGGCCGCAAACCCTGACCCCGTCTCCCCCTCTGCTCCTCCTACGCCTTCGTCTATCTGAGCTCCCTGCTCCAGAAGCTTTCTCCTCTCAACCTCCTGCTGCTCCCCTTTCCTCAGAAGAGGAGAGTAAAAGATCAGAATTATAGCTCCCTTTAAGGAGACACCTGTTACATGGAGAGGTAAGCCATCCTTGGCAATCACCTATACACCCTGGACCAGAAGAGAACTTAGAGCTTTGGCTAAAGAATTTCCTGATCCAGTCAGGATCCATTGGGATAAGAAATTTGAATTAACCATCCAGACCGTTGAGCCCAGGTTTTCATATCTATATCAACTAATATAGCTATTAATTTCTGAAAGCAAAGCAAGGGAATGGGTAGAGAAAGCAGGGTGGAAACACCCCTTAATGGACTTTGAATCACATAATCCAGAGGTTTGCAATGAATGTCAGGAATTAGCTCAGAAATTACCTGATCTTATCCCAGAACTTTCCCCTAAAACTGTAGACTGGGCAAAGATTCAACAATGTAAGCAAAAACCAGATGAATCAATTCCAGAATGTTAGGAGAGATTTGAAAAAAACTTTTAAGCAATGACCTGAGTCATTCTCTAGCCATAAAATGGATCTTTTGCTCAACTCCACATTTTTAGAAGGTTTGGATAAGAATTTGGCCACTGATCAAAAGACACAATCTAGGTTGGTCTGCATTACATACTAATACCCTTGTTACACTGGGTGACCAAAGTTCCAAAACCATTAGAAAAAAAGGGGTTATTTGCAAAATCATGAACCTTCAACTGCGCCAGTTAAGTACCTAACATCAATCCAAGGTCAGCCAACCCCCATTTATTTCTTAACTGAGAGCAAAGCAAAAAGTTTGTTTTTACTGCAAAAACCCAGCATATCAGAAAATGAACTGAGAGTTAAGAAGAGGCCTAGAAGCAAACTGGATTTTAGATCAGAATTTCAAGTTGAACAAGAATAGGGCTGCTCCCAGGGAACCTGGAGAGTCTTTCCTCTTCTCTCTTAACACCTTGGGAGTAGTAGAAATGATTATACAAGGAGAAGCAATGAAAGCCCTTATACATAGGGGTCACCTCTTCAGTTTTGAACATTACCAAAATTAAAGGGTCTCTTCCTCAGAGTAATACCTTGGTACAGATGGTGGGGGCTTCTAATGTGCCTATTAAGGTTATTTAATCATTACCTTTAGAATTGTACTTAGGTGAACTTAAAAGAAGATACTCCTTTCTCCTAGTAGAAAATGGTCCTGTTGACCCAATAGGTAAAGACCTATTGGAAGCTTATGAAGCCCATATTTCTTTCATTCCTCAGGGAGAAATGTTTCTAGATCTAAAGGGTCAAGCAGACTTCCTTCATCATATAATGTTTGTGACTCATGATGAGGATGACACTGAACAAGACAACTTGCTAGGCTTAGTACCTAAAGAATTATGAGCACTTGATTCTACTAACATTGGATGAATACATTCCACATCCCCTATTCAAATTACTATAAGCCCATGCCCAGTATTTGTCAGTATCCATTAAGGCAGGAGGCTGTAGAAGGAATAAACCTTTAATGTCAGCTTACATTGAGAAGGGGCTTATTCTGCTTTGCACCAGCCCTTGTAACCCTTCCATTTTGCCAGTTAAAACACCAAATGGCAAGTGTTGAAAATTTGTACAGTACTTGAGATCTAGCTCAGTTGGTAAAGAATCACCTGCAATGCAGGAGACCTGGGTTTGATCCCTGGGTTGGGAAGATCCCCTGGAGAGGGGAATGGCTACCCACTCCAGTATTCTGGCCTGGAGAATTCCATTGACTGTATAGTCCATGGGGTCGCAAAGAGTCGGAATGACTGAGCAACTTCACTTCACTGAGATCTATCAATGCTGTTATTATCCCTCAACATTCTGTAGTGCCAAGCACTCACACCTTACTGTCCTATATTCCAAAAAAGAGTGACTTCTTTTCAGATAGATCTCTGCAGTGCATTTGTTAGTATTCCTGTCCATCCTGATGATCCCTGTCTCTTTTACTCAGCGATATACATGGACTGCAGTGCCACAGGGCTATACTGAGAGCCCCACTTACTTCTCTCAGATGTTAAAAGCTGATCTAGATGACTGGACTTTCCTCATAAGTCAGTGCTGATACAATATGTAGATAATTTACCTCTGTGTTCAAACTCTTTGTTAAACAGCCAACAAGACATTCACTCCAAAAGAAGTGTTAAAGGGACATAAAGTGTTCAAAGAAAACGTGCAATACCATAAGACTAGTGTAAAATATTTTGGACGTAGGATCTCTAAAAAAGAACTGTTAATTGATGTGGATAGAATTGAAAGGCCTTCTAGTCTTCCCTGCCCCGAAGACAAAAAGACAATTAAGGGTATTTCTAGGACTTGCAGGTTACTGCAGGAAATGGATCCCAGTTTTTTTTAATTGCTCAGCCACTGTATAATCTACTTGGACAAGACCAACCTGAACCTCTTTGCTGGAAAGTAGAGCATTCTGAAGGCAAGGAGAACTTAAAAGAATTTCTGACCAAGGCCCCAGCCTGGGAGCATCCAAATTATGAGTGACCCTTTGCCCTCTCTGTTTCTGAGAAAAAAGGCACTGCATTAGGAGCACTTACCCAGCAACATGGTGGTTACTGCTGACCAGTAGAACATTAGAGCCAACAGCTAGATTCGGTAGCAAGCACCACCCCCTTGCCTCCGAGCTGTCACAGCAAGAGCTGTGCTGTGTTAAACCAGAGAAGAGATGCTCATGAGTCACCCTCTCACTGTCTTTGCTCCTCACATGACTGAATTCTCATCACACACAACATTGTTCAGCAAGTTGATTAATTTCTCATGAGATTGTCTTGCTCTTACCAAATGTAACTCTACACAGATGCAGCAAGCTTAATCCAGCTACCTTGCTACCAGAGGAATCAGATGTCAATGATGAAAAAAATATATATATGATTATGTTGTTTTAACTGACAATTTTTTATCTCCCAGGATTATCTCCGAGAAAGCCTTATTGATAGTCCTGATTTTGTATTATTCACTTATGGTTCATATTTGCAGGGACTTCATGGTTATGCTGTTGTTTTTCCAGTATAAATTCTGGAGAGTGATCCCTTACCTAACATCTCCTTTGCCCAACAGACCAAATTAATAGCATTAACAAGAGCCTGCCAGTTGGCAAAGGGAAATCTGCTAACATTTACACTGACAGCCACTACAGTTTTGGGGTAGCACATGATTTTCTCATTCTTTGGAAACAAAGAGGATTTCTAACATCCTCGTTGTTATTCAGTAGTTCAGCCCTGTGTGACTCTGTGACTCATGGACTGCAGCATGCCAGGCTTCCCTGTCCTTCACTATCTCCCTGAGTTTGCTCACACTCATGTCCACTGAGCAGATGATGCCATCCAGCCATCTCATCCTCTGACACCCCTTCTCCTCCTGCCTTCAATCTCTCCCAGCATCAGGGTCTTCTCCAATGAGTCAGTTCTTTGTATCAGGTGGCCAAAGTATTGGAGCTTCAGCTTCAGCATCAGTTCTTTCAATAAACATTCAGGGTTGACTTTCTTTAGGATGGACTGATTGGATCTCCTTTTTGTCCAAGGGACTCTCAAGAGTCTTCTCCAACACCACAGTTCAAAAGCATCAATTCTTCGGCACTCAGCTTTCTTTATGGTCCAGTCTCACATCCATACATGACCACTGGAAAAACCATAGCTTTGACTAGATGGACTTTTGTTGGTAAAGTGATGTCTCTGCTTTTAAATATGCTGTCGATGTTGGTCATAGCTTTTCTTCTAAGGAGCAAGCGTTTTTAATTTCATAGCCACAGTCACCATCTGCAGTGATTTTGGAGCCCAAGCAAATAAAGTCTGTCACTGTTTCTATTGTTTTCCCATCTACTTGCCATGCTCTTTAGTGCATAAAAATTAAAAGCCATCTTGGTAAAACCTTAAACAAGGCCTTCTAGGGGGCAGCTCAGATTTCTCTGTGTCTTTCAGACGTAAATGTTCTATCTGATCTTCCAAGGTTGTTCTATTGTGTGTTTGTTCCTGTTAGGCCAGATAAGAAGTCTTTTTTTGTTTGTTTTTTCTGGCATTCTTAATGGATTGCATCTCTCTTGAGATATAATTTATTGTTAGCCAAATGATGCATCCTTTTAAAATTAGAGAAACTAACAGATTATTAAATCTAGAGTGCTCTTGCTGCAAGCAATTGTATTGGTACCTACAAAAGTCAAATTACCCTAAGAACTTTTTAGAAGGAAAAAAACTGGTTTAGGAAGCTTCATTGTGGCCTTCCCCTTAGGGGAACTTACAGATGCTAATAAGAACAATTAAGAATATCAACAAAAAAACCTTTAGAGAAAAAGAGTCTAGCTATTATTTCAAAGAGGTAAAAAAAAATTTTTTTAAGGAGTTACCTCAAATGAATAAAAATCTTTGGATGGTTGCTTAAAATGGGATAAATAAAATAGACATTTGTGTGATTAAAACAAGATTTGATTTTAATCAAGACAGTGATTTTTGGAGTTCAAGAAAATAAAGTCTGTCACTGTTTCCGTTGTTTTTCCACCTATTTGCCATGAAGTGATGGGACTGGGTGCCATGATCTTCATTTTTTGACTGTTGAGTTTTAAGCCAGCTTTTTCACTCTCCTCTTTCAGCTTCATCAAGAGGGTCTTTAGTTTCTCTTTGCTTTCTGCCATTAGGGTGGTATCATACCTGAGATTATTGATATTTTTCCTGGCAATCTTGATTCCAGTTTGTGCTTCATCCAACCCACCATTCTGCATGATATACTCTGCCTGTAAGTTAAATACTCAGGGTGACAATATACAGCCTTGACAGACTCCTTTCCACATTTGGAACCAGTCACTGTTCCATGTTCAGTTCTAACTGTTGTTTCTTGACCTACATACAGGTTTCACAGGAGTCAAATAAGGTGGTCTGATATTCCCATCTCTTAAAGAATTTTCCACAGTTTGTTGTGATTCACACAGTCAAAGGCTTTAGCACAGTCAATGAAGCAGGAATAGATGTCTCTCTGGAATTCTCTTGCTTTTTCGATGATCCAGCAGATATTGGCAATTTGATCTCTGGTTCCTCTGCCTTTTCTAAATCCAACTTGAACATCTGGGAGTTCTTGGTTCATGTACTGCTGAAGCCTAGCTTGGAGAATTTTGAGCATTACTTTGCTAGCATGTAAAATGAGTGTAATTGTGCGATAGTTTGGACATTCTTTGGCATTGCCCTTCTTTGGGACTGGAATGAAAACTGACCTTTTTCAGTCCTATGGCCACTGCTGAGTTTTCCAAATTTGCTGGCATACAGAGTGCAGCACTTTCACAAAATCATCTTTTAGGATTTGAAATAGCTCAGTTGGAATTCCATCATCTCCACTAGCTTTGTTCATACTGATGCTTCCTAAGGCCCACTTGACTTCACATTCCAGAATGTCTGACTCTAGGTGAGTGATTACACCATTGTGGTTATCTGGGTCATTTTTTTGGTATAGTTCTTCTGTGTATTCTTGCCGCCTCTTCTTGATATCCTCTGCTTCTGTTAGGTCCATACTATTTCTGTCCTTTATTGACCGCATCTTTGTATGAAATATTCCCTTGGTATCTCTAATTTTCTTGAAGAGATCTCTAGTCTTTCCCATTCTATTGTTTTCCTCTATTTTTTTGCATTGTTCACTTAGGAAGCCTTACTTATCTTTCCTTGCTATTCTTTAGAACTCTGCATTCAGATGGGTGTATCTTTCCTTTTTTTCTTTGCCTTTTGCTGTTGGTCCTTTATTGGAACGGAACCTGATGGTCTGGAGTCGACGATGAGAGAGTGAAAGAAGGAAAGAGGCTAATATTCCCTGGGTTATGCAGCTGGCTTTTGCACTCCAGGGAATCAGCCACAAATAGAGAGAGAGAGAGAGAAAGGAAGACAGACAGACATGGGGACTCAAGCTCTGATGGAGCAAAGGTGTTTTAATAAACATGGTGTGGGCATATATACTGTCTTACAAGGTAGTTTTTTCAACAAAGATAAAGATTAAAATTCCCGACTTAAAACATAAGGCAATCCCTGTTAAAGAGAGAGTTGTAAACAATCACTTTTTACCGTATGGTTCATAAGAAGGAAGAGGGTTCTTACCATCGTATTGAAAAACTAACGAAGGAAATGCCTGGATTCCTCAGCCCCAGGAAAGGCATGCCTTTCCTATTAAATCCTAAATATTCAGGAATTAATAAGGACCAGAGGATTCTGACAGATCCGAAACAGCACACAGGAAGCCTCCTGTTAAATGCTTCCTGATATTTTGCTTCTCTTCTTTTCTCAGCTATTTGTAAGACTTCCTCAGACAACCATATTGCCTTTTTGCATTTCTTTTTCTTGGGGGTGGTTTTGATCACTGCCTTCTGTACAGTGTTACAAACCTGCATCCATAGTCCTTCAGGCATTCTGTCTATCAGATCTAATCTCTTGAATCTATTTGTCACTTCCACTGTATAATCGTAAGGGATTACGAATCATAATCTTTACAATAATTTGATATTCTTTGTTAGTTCACCTCAGTTCCAGAAGCACCACTCAAAGTATCATCCTTCCTGGTCTTATGAATGTTCACAGGGTGCTGTATTACAAAAGAGAAACATGCCTTATGTGTAAAATAAAAGTTTCCAAAGTGCTTTGGACAAGAAAGTGCCTGAGGACACTCTGTGTGTGCTCCTGCGGTTGCAGATGCTGTGAAGTCAAAGACACTTGTAAGTATGATGGTCAGGACATTGCCTTGACTCTCGAATCAGGTGGATAGGGGCTTGGCTTATTCTATGATTCAATATGTAGTGTTCCCTTTAAATATATGAAAGTATAACCCTTGATAATTAACATTTTATCTTGAATCTCAGGTGTGAGATTTGTGATAGCTTGTATCATGGAAATAAAATTACATTATGCAGTTTTCTTCATAATAAATACTGTCATTATACAAACTTCCACACTAAATTTCTTTCTGTTTTAACTCATGTTTAGCTTTGATGGGAATACAAGATTTTCCTAAATGTTCCACTGCTAACAGTAGAATGAAAAGAATAGCCGTGAATAATCTGCTGCTGAATAATCTATGTTTTGAATCATAAGGATTGTCAAAAATCACTCTGTTGTTTGTCAGTTTATCAAATAAAGCACTTAAAGCTATACCTTACCCAAGTCAAACCATTCTAAGTAGACAATATTTCATAAGAGGGAAAATAAAATAGGTTGGTTTTTCAAAATGGTTTTAAAATCTTATTTTAGGTGTCCACTGACATTGGCTTCAGGGTTCACATTAATCCCTTTCTGTTTCAAAGGGTAACATGACTACCACCCAACCCCTTCAAAAAAAAAAAAAAAGGTTGAGAAACTGATCCCATCTGAATAGGGGCCTGTCTGCTGCTGGGAGCTGACTTTCTGAGTCAGCAGAACTGAGGTCTGTTTCTGGGAGTGATGCTGCCACTGTTGGCAGCCAGAACCGAGAGGCCTGAACGCGCTTCAGAGTCTGATTATACCGAAGACAAAGGATTGTTGGCATCATCAGTTCCCTAAACAAGCAGCAAGTGGGCATTCCACTGCAGGGGGGAACTGGCTGACCTCATGATCCTTCCCCAACTGTGAGAAAGTTACTTTCAGCTCAGTCATTAGGAAACAAAGAAAGATTTATATTCTGTGAAAACTGTCGCTTGAGGGTTTTTTTTTTTTTTCAGGATTTTTGATTTGAGAGAAACTAAACATGGTTCGAAGTATGCCTTGTTTGAAATATTAGATATTTCTATATATTCAACAAATTTAAAAATTAGGTTTTTTAAATTAAACATTTATTGAGCTGCTTTGTCAAGTACCAGAGATACAAAAATGACTAAGACGTACTGTGCTCAAGGAATACAGTTTAGTGAGCTACACGAACATATACATATTTTACATGTAAGATAAATCCAATCCCTCTGATCATTACAGATTTACCTGTACAGAACACCTGGGTGGGGTGCCATTCTCGTCTTGTAAAGTCTGTTTCCTCATCTATAAAATGAACACAATACCACCTGGATGAAATTGCTATATTATCTGCAAGTGTTTAAAGAAATATCTTTTACTAATTGTGGGGAGACAGCAAATCAGCCAAGATGGCATGTTCAGGCTCTCTCATCCCACATTTGTAAATAATGACTACTAACAGCCGAGAGCGCTTAGAGCACTGGGCAGGCACCTCAGGAGGTCCTTGGCTTGGTCATGGACTCCTTTGTGCTGTGCTGATAAATGAAAGTGAAAAAGAAAGTGAAAGTCGCTCAGTCGTGTGGACTCTTTGCGACCCCATGGACTATACAGTCCATGGAATTCTCCAGGCCAGGAAAGCCTGTCCCTTCTCCAGGGGACCTTCCCAACGCAGGGATTGAGCCCAGGTCTCCCACTTTGCAGGCGGATTCTTAACCAGCTGAGCCACAAAGGAAGCCCAAGAATGCTGGAGCGGGTAGCCTATCCCTTCTCCAGGGCATCTTCCCGACCCAGGAAGCAGGGTCTGCTGCACTGCAGGCTGACTCTTTACCAGCTGAACTAAGAGGGAAGCCCTGCCGATTCTCTGAGCTCCACCTGAAAAGAGGCGGCATTGCTGCTGCATCACGGCTGTGGCCGGTGGGTCAGCCAGGAGTGAGAGTGCGGCTCCGGCTGCTGCATCAGCCGGGAGAGGCTGTGTTGTGGTCGGTTTCGGTGTGGCCGCTGCTACAGCTGCGGGCCAGCCAGGGGAGGACACAGGCATCCGCAGTTCCCCCGGCCCCGTGAGTTTTCCTCCCGCTTCGCTGCCTGCATCTTGGCTCCCCGGGTCCAATGAACCGCGCGCGCAGAGGGGCGCCGCACGACAATCGGTGCTGTGCACAGCATCAGCAGGACACTAGTATTTCTCAGCTTGTCATCTACCTGCATTTATACCACGTTGGGCGCTGCGCGTGTTTTAAAGGACAGCTTCTTGGGCTCCCTCCCGGACCGGTTTTATTAGAGTCTGAGGGTGGGGCCCAGAGGCCTGTATCTTAATGATGGCCCTCGGCGGGTTCCTGTGCCCACCGAGTTTGAGAAACTTTGCTTTATTCAAACGTGTTATACAGCTATTATTAAATTATTGCATTCAGAACTAAAATCTGGAAACCTGCACAAGATCACTTAGTATGTGGTTGAAACGGCCCCAATTCAATTATCTGTAAATCTAGTTCTCTTTCCATAACATCAAGTTGTGTCTTATACGAAAGGGGCTACCTGAATGAAAAATTCGATTACTTTTCCTAGTGGGAGCCACAAGCTACATTTCAAAACTAGTCATGTTAAGAATAGACAGCGGTAAGGGGTGGTGGTTCTCTTCCGAGAGGTTGGCAGAGATGATTCTGGGAAACGGTGAATTAGCAGGCCAAGAGGTTAGCACAGGTGGATCTTACCACTTGGATGACTTCCTTTTCTAGCCTCCATCCAGAACAGGTCTCTCCAGAGTAAATACTAAGAAAAGGGAGGTGTTCCACCTGACTTCCTTTTCTGAGAGTACAATATCCATAGCTTAGTTTCCAAACTGTGTTCTTCAGTGCTCTCAAACTCACAAGGAGCCAGTGGAATATTTTAATTTTTCAGGGGATCACGGTGACACCTTTGCGAATTTCTAGTTTGAGATGGTTCACAATTTCAGCATTAGAGCATGCTATGTTTCTTTCTGTTACATAGTAACAAGGGAGGTGGTATAAAATCTGGTTCCAGGGCTTGAGAATTTGTGTGGTGCCCAAGCAGCACATTTGTACCATTAGTAAGTAGTTGGGGACCTTTTCAGAGCAAAGTGATATTTTGTCAATTTATGTGTATCATTATTTTTCAAATGGCTACTACATTGATAAAACATAATCAAATTGTTTGGCCCTAACTACTTAACTAACCTGGAGAAGGAAGTGACAACCCACTCCAGTATTGCTGCCTGGGAAGTCCCGTGGACAGAGGAGCCTGGTGGGCTACTGTCCCTGGGGTCGCAAAGTTGAACCCGACTGAGCAACCAAGTACAGGCATGCATGTAACTAACCCTTAAGGTCTCGGGCAGTGTGAAAAGGTACTGAGACGCCAAGGATGCCATGAAGCCATAAAGTTGGGGGATTTCTGCTTAGGGTGGAGAGAGGAAAGAATTTGATTGAAACTTTCAATTCAGTTAAATACATTTATTCATAGAGAAAGCGTTCATTTCTTTAAGCATCAGAAGGCAGTGGCCAATAAGCTGATGGCCTAGATAGTCTGGGCCCTCTTAGATGTGACGGAGCTAACGAGGATGCTGGGCTCAGCTGTTACTTCCTGAAAATAAGACTGTCTTTTCTGATATTTCCTCTGCAGTCTACCCAAAACCTTATCTGACTTACTGGGCTTTACCACTTCTGTGACTTTGTGTCTCAGAGCACTGACTGCTTTGAGCCTTCTCTAATTGAAAGATGAAGATGGAAAAGAAAAGGCTGTCCCTATCTCCCGACTCTGCTAATTGCTCATAAATAGGTGTAAAAGGGTCCAGTTTTATGCTTTTGAGAGTACTCAACATAGAGGTGACTTAGCAAATTATTATCATTACATTTCTGCTTTTTCTGGGACTTCTAGTCAGTTTACAGAAATACCTTAGCATATTTTTCAAGAAGCACAACCAGAAACTGGAAAAGAAATTGATTCATTTTGCTGGTGAAGTGAAAGTCGCTCAGTCCTGTCCAACTCTTTGTGACCCTATAGTCTGTGGAATTCTCTAGGCCAGAATACTGGAGTGGATAGCCTTTCCCTTCTCCAGGGGATCTTCCCGACCCAGAAATCGAACCGGGGTCTCCTTCATTGCAGGCAGATTCTTTACCAGCTGAGCTCTCAGGGGTCATTTTGCTGGGATGTAGCATTAAGTAGTGAGAGGCTGTTCTAGGTGGGAAATGTGTGGGGCTCAGCGCAGCTATAGAGACGATGGGCACTAAATTCTTGGCTTTTTTTTCTGGCTTCTCATTTTGTGAAATGGGCATAATCATGTCTATCTCAGAGGGTTATTAAAAGGATGTACTTAGTAAAAGGTTATTAAAAGTCTGTAAAGTGAGTGACAGCATGGGGCTTGGAACATTTGAAACATCTGATAATTGTAGTGTTTTCCACACATATCTCCCGAACGTTACTTTCATTACACTTCCGAGACTCGGTTTTCATGCTGACCTCAGGGTTGCAGATATCTACATTTGTAATATCAGGAAGCAGACTCACATGTTGCCTCAGGCTTTCTGAGAAAGAAAGCTCTGTCTCTACCTTCTTCTCAAACGGTCTGTTTTTTTTTTTTTTTTTTCCATTTATTTTTATTAGTTGGAGGCTAATTACTTTACATCATTGCAGTGGTTTTTGTCATACATTGAAATGAATTAGCCATGGATTTACATGTGTTCCCCATCCCGGTCCCCCCTCCCACCTCCCTCTCCACCCGATCCCTCTGGGTCTTCCCAGTGCACCAGGCCCGAGCACTTGTCTCATGTATCCAACCTGGGCTGGTGATCTGTTTCACCCTAGATAATATACATGTTTCAATGCTCTTCTCTTGAAACATCCCACCCTCGCCTTCTCCCAGAGTCCACAAGTCTGTTCTATACATCTGTGTCTCTTTTTCTGTCAAATGGTTTGTTTTAGCCACAGCTGCTTGGCTTGTTCCTCCTCTGTCAGGAGTGGCTTGGCTGATGGAGCGTCATCGTGCCCTGACCCTGCTCTGTGGAAGCGGAGGCAAAGGCCCCCCCACCCCCCAGAGCTGCCCCCCACAACTCCCGTCCTGCTATTCAGGCTTACCTACATGAGGGGCCGCTTGCTCTGCGGTGCAAATAAATACTCAGTGCAAACTTCCTGCAGAACGGCTCTGTGTCTTTGCTTATGCTCAGAATTACCTGTTCTCTCTCCAGTTCCTCTCTCTTTCTATCCAAAATTGACACATTCCTTGAATTACCTTTTCTGGTTAACGCATCTTACAAGAGTTCTTCCCAGTTCAAAATCCCTGAGCGCTTACAGTCCTAACTATTCATTTAGCACATTGAATATCGTATAGCACAGTGTATTGCTTTTCCTCCCTGCCCCAGGTTTGTAGTTCATCTCCAGAGCCATAGTCTCAGCTCCAGTTCTGGTTATGAAGCACTTTGTAAGTTGGTCTCCTTAAGCCTGACTTATCTCAGGTGTAAAAACCCAGGGTTACCTTCTATTGCCGCCTTTTGTATCCTTGTTGCATGAGGCCTTGTGTGCAGCAAATTTCCCTCAAAGTCTCAGTAAATACTGTGGAGGTTATGGACTTGCAGAGAGGCACAAGTGAAGAAGACTGTATAAAATATCAACTCATATCCTAAATTAATTTTATTCATCTGCTGAATGTGGTGTTTTTTTTTCCCTGAAACTGAGTTTGTTAGAGTTTGCTAAAATAAAGGCCTCTCTTCTGTATCTTCAGCACAGATCTAAAGGAAGAGATGAGACCATTAGCTTCTTGATGAAAAGCTCTAACATTACCAGACAACTAGAGTTCACTGAATCAACAATAAAAACCACAAGTTCTACATAAAAGATGTTAGTCAAAGTCACACTCAGTTGTGTCCGACTCTGTGCGACCCCATGAACTGTAGCTCACCAGTGAGAACTCATGGTGAGCCGTGAACGGATTCATGGTCTCTGAAGGAGAAGATTTAAATCTGGGACCAAAGACAGTCTCCGACAGTCAGAGCTTTGTGTAGATTTATTTAAAGTAAAAGTGACAAAGAAAGCTTCTGACATAGACATCAGAGGGGGTCAGGAGAGTATCCACGTCACTAGTTTAAGCGGGGTCTTCCGTACTTCTCAACTAGCTGCTGAGAATAGATTTAAAAAAATTACCTCAAGGCTGTGAGAATTTCACCCAGATCCTTTCCCCTAACACACATCCTGGGATAATATCAGCATGAGATTAGCCAAAAGGAACAGGTTAACCCAGAGCTTAAGGCAGTGGAAGTTTTACCCAGACCTTTTCCCATGACATTCGCCCAAAGCTCAAAAAAAGGCATGCCTTTGAACAAGAGATATTGCTGCCTAGAAGGCTTATTTGTCTGAGGCAAAAGAATGCGAAAAAGAAAGAATGTTTACCTCCTCCTTAAAGGGGCCTTAGGCTTGGACTCCTTATCCACCTGCCTAAGTTAACGCTCTCACCAGGCTCCTCTGTCCATGGGATTCTCCAGACAAGAATACTGCAGTGGGTTGCCATTACTGGAGATTCTTTACCACCTGAAGTGAAGCATTCGTCATTCAGTCGTATTCAGCTCTTTACAACTAACACTATACAACCTGAGTCACCGGGAAAGCCCAAAAGTTGTTACGTGTGACATATATCCTGAGCTTACAATGTGTCAGGCAGATTTCCTTGCTTTTTAAATATATGATTGAAATAATCTGCCCAAACACCATATAAAATATGTAGTGCTATTGTTCCTAATTTAGAGATGAAGAAATAGAGACAGTTTAGGACACATGCTTCAAGTTTAGAGCTAAAATGATAGGCTGAACAATGGCCTCCCAAGGAAATTCATACCCTAAATCCTTAGAACCTGTGACTGTTACTTTATGTCATAAAAGGATGTTATGGATATGATTGGGTGTCCCTGGGGGCTCAGGCAGTAAAGAATCTGCCTGCAATGCAGGAGACCTGAGTTTGATCGTTGAGTTGGGAAGATCTCCTGGAGAAGGAAACAGCTTCCCACTCCAGTATTCTTGCCTGGATAATTCCATGGGTAGGTGAGCCTGGTGGGCTATAGTCCATGGGAAAGAGATATGATTAAGTTAAGGATTTTGAGATGGAAAAAATGATCCTGAACCATCCAGATGGGTCCAATGTAATTACAAGGATTTTTCTTTTGTGTTTGCTTTTTTAAAATTAATACCTGCAACTTGTCTTTTGGGTTTCCCCTTGGCTTAGCGGTAAAGAACTTGCCTGCAGTGCAGGAGACCCAGGTTCGATCCCTGGGTCAGGAAGATCCCTTGGAGAAGGAAATGGCAACCCACTCCAGTATTCCTGACTAAGAAACCCCCTGGACAGAGTCATGTCAAAATGCTGAGTACAGTTCCTGTCTCTACAGTAGGTCCTGTTGGTTACCTGTTTCATATACAGTAGTAGTGTGTGTATGTTGACCCCAAACTCCTGATTTATCCTGCCTCCGCCCACCTTTCCCCTTTGGTAACTGTAAGTGTGTTAGCCATGTCTGTAATCATAAAGAAGGAGATGAAGAGGATCAAAAGCAGGAGGAGATGGCATAGTAGAAGCAGATCTTGGGGAAACGTGCTTTGGAAATGGAGAAAGAGGGCCATGAGGCAAGGATAGACCCGCTCAGCAGCTGGAAAACACAAGGGAATGGACTCTCCCCAGGAGCCTCCAGAAGGAACGCCGCCCCGCCAAAACCCTCAAGACTCACTCTGGACATCTAGCCTCCAGAACTCTAAGATAATAAACTTGTGTTGTTTCAAGACACTAAATTTGTTGTAATCTGTTCAGCAGGAAAAAATTCAACACACATTATGTTTAGTCTTGAAGGACTTAGTCTAGAAGTAGAAACAGGCTGAAACTGGAAAAAAAAAATGTACTTCTTGGAGATGCTGACAGAGGGCAGGCATACTAAAAGGGGATAAACTCAAAGGATTTTGTCCAAAAAAAGAGCTCCATGAGAGGTACCATTTCAAGACCTGGTCCTGTCACTAGCTAACTTTTCTTGTGCAAACAAATCACCTCAGCTTTCTGAACTGTTTTCTCATCTTTAAATTGAGAATATTGTACTAGTGTGGTCTGATCATAAAGATACTATTAAAAAGTTATTTGACTAGATAATATATACATGCTCATATGTATGCTCATTACAGAATTGAAAATGTTCACAGTGAAAATGAAGTCTTTCTTTCACTTCTTGTCGTATAGGTGTCCAAGTCCCCTTTGCAGGGGCAATTGTTGTTACCCATTTTCTTCTGTGTCCTTTTAGAGATATTTTATGCATTTACAGACATATACATATCAATATATATATGTGTGTGTGTGTGTGTATATATATATATATACATATTATTTTTATCATAAATGATAGCATATTAAACACATTGTCCTTCACCTTGCTGTGAAGTTAACAAATAACTTGGTGATTATTCTGTAGGATTCTGTAGTAGTATGTATGTGATTCCTTTTTCTTTTTAGTAGCAGTGTAACGATTGTTTCATTGTATCAGAAAGTATATAACCTGTTTCTTGTTTCTAGAAACATTTAGATTGTTTCTAGTTTTTTAGCTGTTGCAAACAAAGGTGCAATGCATAGCTTGTTACAATATTACTTTGTGTTCTAAAACATCTTTAGGATAAATATTAACGTGCGAAGTTTCTAGGTGATGACATGTATTGATTAAAATTTTGATAAATATTGACAATATTTATCAAATATTGAGAGTGTATCATTCTCAAGAGGTGTCTTCTAGCTATCTGTGTATCAAACCACTCCAAATTTAGTGACTTAAAACAACCATTTATTATTATTTTTCATTCTTCTGGGGGTTGATGAGTTCAGCTGGGTTCTTGCCTGGAGATTCCCATATATTTGCTGTAAGATACAGGGCTGTACGGGTTTCCCTGGTAGCTCAGCTGGTAAAGAATCTGCCTGCAAAACAGGAGACTTTGGGTCAATCCCTGGGTCAGGCAAGATCCAGGCGGCACCCCATTCCAGTATGCTTGCCTGGAGAATCCCGTGGACAGAGGAGCCTGGTGGGCTACTGGTGGGGTCGCAGAAAGTCAGACAGGACTGAGTGACTAGCACAGCTCAGCACATGTGTCTGTAAAGGCAGAGTTTTTTGAAGGCCTCTTTATTCATCAACAAAAGTAGCAATAAGCAATCAGTAATAAGAATAGAAGAGTTATCTGAGCCAAACTGAAGACCAGCCTGCTTCCCCAGTGGCTCAGAGGTAAAGAATCTGCCTGTAATGCAGGAGACACAGGAGACCTGGGTTCAGTTCCTGGGTCAGGAAGATCCCTTGGAGGAGGGCATGGCTACTCACTCCAGGATTCTTGCCTGGAGAATCCCACGGACAGAGGACCCTGTGTGCACGCACGCGTAAACACTAGCCCAGACGCTTGCTTCCCAGATACTCTGAGAAACTGCTCTCAAAGAAACATGTTTTCTAGGACAGCGTTGCATCTTGTCAGGACAAAGAGCATCAAACTCGTCAGGACTACATTTCTTCAAGGTCTCAAAAAACAAAAACAAAAAATAGACCAACACATTCACAGTAAGTCAGTATGGCCTTGGTGCCTGGGAAGGGAGTCTTATCATCAAAGGAGTACCAGCATTGGCATCCCAGGAAGAGAGAGATTTAATCTTTATGTTTAACTTGGACATCCTTTACTTTTGGTCCACGTTTTTTTTTTCTCTAATAATTTAAGCATATTTACAATGTATGTTTGATAGGCCATAAAACAGGCTATTTTAGTTAGCATAAAATTCAAGTTAAGCCAGAATAACCGGCCTATTGTCCCAGTTATGTGAACATTTCTTTTCTCAACTTACATGTGGGACACTTGGTCTAGGAGGAACTGGCAAATGGAGACTAAGAATTTTCAGACAACCTTTACCCTAATGTAGGGTCAGTCTATATCTTCTCCTCACTCCCAGCAATATATTCTTCTATATAAGAGAAGAAAGGCAGAGTCCATCTTGATAAGTTAAAGATGGTATCTCATAATTTTTACTTGCTTTTTTCCTTTTTGTGAGGGAAGTTTAGCATTGTTTCATATGTTTAAGAACTATTTGTATTTACTTTTATGTGCATGTCCTCATAACTGTTCTCATAATTTTTCCCATTTTCCTATCAAGTTTTTAGTTAGGGAAGCAAAAAAGGTTGATGGGTCCATGGAGTAAACTTCATGGGCTGACAGGGGAGAGAGAGAAAAAGAGGGCCAGGGGTCAGTGGTGCAGAAGGCATCCACTATTCTTTGCATTGTCTGTGAAAGTGATAAGGCCCCAAAAGACATGGATGAATGTTTCGATTTGTGGATACAGACCTTCGTGTAGGCAGCCTTGTGAGAAGGTTCATGTGTTCCAGACATGTTGTAGAAGCTAGAAAGAGTCACAGATCTAAAGAGACCGTGCAGTAAGGAACAGTGGGTAGGCATTACATGTGTCCAGATAATACAGATATCTGGACACGTGACTGATCTCATCTTCAATGCTTTGGTCGTTTATAGGATCCGGTAACTAGGACTCAACAAGTAGGCAAGATGTAAAAACTCCTCAACATGACTGAACTTAAGTTTTCTGCCAACCCTGTACAATAGGGACACAGAATATAGAAAACTAAATCGTATTTCTTGCCCACTTGATATGGTGGATTTGTTAGTTCACAGTCACTTAAAACCTACAAAGTTTTTGGTTTATTCAAGATGTATTTTGAGTGTGTGTTGCTTTGCTAAGCATTGTGTTAGTTACTATAGACCCAGTGGTGAATTAGCAGTCAGGATTCCTATCCTTGTGATTTGAACAGGTCAGCATAGTTAAACAAATCATCATAAAATGAACTATATGATTACAATAGTGAAAAATACCCTGAAGGACAAGTGAAAGGTGTGATGAGACATTATAAAAGAGGCCTAATCTAGATCAGGGGCTCAGGAAACTGCCTATGGAAAAATTACTCTGGGAGGAAGGGGGAGCTTTTCAGGAAATATGTTCAGAGAGAAGTGAATTTGTTGAATTTGAGATCAATGGGGGTGATGATGTACTTGGACGTTGTTTTATGAAAAGTTATTGAGGACCTAAAAGAACATATTTTATTTTTGAAATAATAATTTTTGAAAAGATTAAAAGGTCTTAATTTCTAAAAAAAAAAAAATCACTCAAAAAGAAATAAGAAAGAAAAAATGCAAATGTCTTGCAAAAAATGGATCTGCAAGAATTTTTTAGGAATTTATCTAATAGCCAAAATACAAGAACTACCTAAAGTGTCCAACAGTAGTGAATTATTTAAATATAGTACAAACACTCAATGGAATGCTATTCAACTTTTACAATGTTGATGTAGATGAATTATTAGTTGGTTCCATGAAGAAAAAGGTTTAGCAAACAAAATGAATGATATCCTATTTTTTTGGGCAAAAGATTTAATAATGAATACATGTTAGCATAGAAAAATGGATTATTTCTGAGCAGTAATTTTCTTCATTTGGCATGACTGACTTTTCTAATTTTTCTAGAAACATCTTTTTACTAATTTTTGTAACAAGAGAAGAATGATAAAGAGTGCCTTCTAACAAAAATATGAACAAGCTTGTAATGTTCTGCTGCTAAGTCGCTTCAGTTGTGTCCAACTCTGTGCAACCCCATAGACGACAGCCCACCAGGCTCCCCCATCCCCGGGATGCTCCAGGCAAGAACACTGGAGTGGGTTGCCATTTCCTTCTCCAATGCATGAAAGTGAAAAGTGAAAGTGAAGTCGCTCAGTCGTGTCCGACTCTTAGCGACCCCAGGGACTGCAGCCTACCAGGCTCCTCCGTCCATGGGATCCTCCAGGCAAGAACACTGGAGTGGGGAGACATTGCCTCTCTGGCTGTATATAAATAGTCTAGGTGGGAGGGGCACGGGGCAGGGGAAGAAGGAAGTAGCTCTGGAGCGTGTCTTATCTGTGTTCACATTCAATGCCTTTCATGAGAACAACAGCAAAAGACTTTTTCTGGCTTGTGAAAAAACCAGGCTTATAAAAAAAAGTGTGATATTAATATTAAAGTGGGAGATAGGTGGAGATAGCGTACAAGAGGTAAACAATCTTGGTTATTCTTCAGCTATTACTACTAACAAACACTTGTCGCTGGACTTGTCCTTCATAAAGCCAATCGCTGTCTGAGCCCATGTAGATTATACTCCATATCTGGCATTCTTCTGCCCCGCCCTACGTTCTCTTGCAACATTGTGCATTTCAGAAAGAAGGTCATGGGCCGATAACTTCAGGGACACCAGACCCAATCACTGAGTTGCATGATGCCCGCTGAGTTTGTTTTGAAACTTTGCAAAAGAAAAAAGTGCAAGACCTTCAAGAGGGCATAAAACCTCTCCCTATCCTTGAGAAACGGGGGCACAGTTCTTGAGGCCCTAACCTGCTGTGTTTCCCTTTTGCCTGACAAAAGTAATAAATCTAATCTTTTCTGTTTCCTCCAAACTCTCTCTTGTATTTCTATTTGGCATTGGTGGGCAGGGAGCCAAGATTTTGGCAAAAATATTTTCTTCATTTAAGTAAGTTATGTCTATGAGGCCTAGAATTGTCTTTTGCTGTTGTCGTTGTTTAGGTGCTAAGTTGTTCAGCTTTCTGCACCTGCATGGAATGTAGCTGCCAGTTTGAGCCATAAATAGTGGTGACAAAATAAAGGTATCATTTGTTTTTTTAAAAAATGTATCCATCACAACAGGTGTACTTATGAGCAGTTCCATATAATAATAACACAGACTTTTATTTTCTTGGGCTCCAAAATCACTGCAGGTGGTGACTGCAGCCATGAAATTAAAAGATGCTTGTTCCTCGGAAGAAAAGCTATGACAAACCTAGACAGTGTATTAAAAAGCAGAGACAGCACTTTGCTGACAAACGTCTGTATAATCAAAGCTATGGTTTTTCCAGTAGTCATGTATGGATGTGAGAATTGGACTATAAGGAAGGCTGAACACTAAAGATTTGATGCTTTCAAACTGTGGTGCTAGAGAAGACTTTTCAGAGTCCCTTGGACTGCAGGGAGATCCAATCAGTCAATTCTAAAGGAAATCAACCCTGAGTATTTATTGGAAAGACTGAAGCTGAAGCTCCAATACTTTGGCCACCTGATGCAAAGCACTGACTCATTGGAAAAGACTGATGCTGGAAAGGTTGAGGGCAGGAGGAGAGGGGGGTGCAGAGCATGAGATGGTTGGATGGTCTCATTAATTCAACGGACATGAGTTTGAGCAAACTCCAGGAGATGGTGAAGGACAGGGAAGCCTCGTGTGCTGCAGTCCATGGGTTTGCAGAGTCAGACGTGACTGAGCGACTGAACAACAAGGGTGGAGTATCATTTGAGGTCCAGATTCTGTTCCTGAGATAATTGTGCTTATCCCCTGTATAGACCCCCCTCCTGAGACTGAGTGAAGCATATCTCATGCATCACGTTCGAGTCTCCACTCATGCATTCCATTTTGTACCATTGCGAAGAGAATGAGTCATTTCAGAGGTGCTTTCAAAAAAGTGTGTGTGTCATTTTGACAGTGGCCTTACGGAGATGAAGATATTTATGCTTGCCCCATGTACAGTGAAAAGCATGAGAATTAGTGCTTTAAGTCAATTTCATTTTCTTGGAAAATTAATGGTGTTGGTTTGTTTGGAAACTCTTCAAACAGCACAATGGAATGCCCATGGGATGTGATTGCCCAGATGTTGCACTCTTAGAATATAAGTGCTGAGCTCCCTCTAGTGACAATAAAATAGATACACTTGAGAACTGTGACACTTGTACTTATTTCGCAATTCGATTCAATAATTTTTAATTTCATTAATTCAGTTACTTTCCATTCCACTTAATCTACACAACAAATATTTTGAATCAGAAAGCTTGCCAAGAAAACATTTATAAAACTATAATTTTAAAAGATCATTAAAAAAATAACAAATTATAATTGTGATAACTGAGAATGTTTCATGTGAGTATAGCATAGTGTGAAAAAGACAATATTCCAGCTCAGTTAATTTGTACAAGGGCCCCCTCCACAAAACATACACACACACACACACAGACACACCAACACATCCCCAGCTCTGTTCCAGTATAGTACTCATCACAAAGCCCACACCTTCCTTCCTTCTGTCTTCAGCCTCCTTGCAGAAGGTCAGATGAGGGCTGCTGCATAGGGGTACAGGGGGATGAGGATACAGGGGGACTAACCTGCTACCACTGCTGGAAAACCAAAGCGACATAAGAGTGTGTCCTATTGGTGAACCATTAAGATTATGCCTTTTTGTTTTTAGAAGTCCAAAGAGACTTTGGGACTGGTTGTGAGTTTTGCTTTTCCAGACCAAAACAACTCATCTCACAAATCAACTACCATCATACTTTGTAGTAACGATTAAGTATAAGAAAATTTGAAGCCAAAAGAGTTATTACAACAGAAGCATCTATTGGACACGTGTATCCGTGCAATCCCTCCCCTACCTTACCATCAGAATGACATTTCAACAGCCCCAGTCTCATCCTGTTACTTCTCTTAAAGTTCTCTAGGCCTGAAAGAGGAGGCACAGTGCAGTAATTGGAGCTTGGGACCTGGAACCACACTGCTGGACTTCAAGAGCTGCCTCTGACTCTTGAGAGCTGGGTGACCTTAAGCAAGCAAACTTTGTCTGAAAAATGACAGTGAGTAATAACAATGTCAGCTTCAAATGACCAAAGGATCCCTTGGCATATGGTAAAGCTCAACGACTATGATCTGCTCTCTAATGGGGATGGCAGGACTGGGTCCTGGGCTGGCTATTTACGTATGTCTCTTATTACCAGGCTTTTCCAAACAGTACTTTTCTCTTTGAGGGATGAGATTTGGTAGGGTCTCCTCAATAACAGAAGCCAAGTTCTTCCCCACTTTATCTTTACGGCTCAGTGGAGTCCGTATTCTTTGGCATGTGCTGAACATTTCTCAGCACTCTACCTGAGACACATTTGTTACAACCTTACCACGCTACTACTTGGAATATAAGTTCTTCACTGCTGCTAACTGGTTTATTCACTGCCTTTAGCACAGCCTTATCTCTTCTGTCCCTCTCCTCCTCCCTTTTCTACCTCCAGCCCTCCTGTCCCCTTGCTTCCGTCCTTCCCTCCTTCTGTCCTTCCATCCTTCCCTCCTTCCGTCCTTCCGTCCTTCCCTCCTTCCCTCCTTCCGTCCTTCCGTCCTTCCCTCCTTCTGTCCTTCCGTCCTTCCGTCCTTCCCTCCTTCCGTTCTTCCGTCCTTCCCTCCTTCCCCCCTTCCGTCCTTCCCTCCTTCCCTCCTTCCGTCCTTCCGTCCTTCCCTCCTTCCGTCCTTCCCTCTTCCCTCCTTCCCTCCTTGGCTGGCATGAACACCAGCCATTCCTTTTACTATCCTTTAGGATTAGCTCAAACTCTACTTCTGCAGTGGACATTTTGCTCAGGGAAACTGTTGTAGAGTATAAAGTACACTATATGAATTCTTCAGTAAGTAAGAATACACTGCAAGAATAGAATGCAAGGTTTGGGGCATCTTAGGCAGAACACACTTAAGGTCTTGCCCTGAACGTATGTTAGCTTTCTTCCCCTCCTGGCTGCTCTTGTGGTGGGAAAAGAATGCCGGGCTTACTGCTCACCAGAGGTTGCCTGGTTAGCGTCAGAATATCTCCCAAATCTCTGATTTTTGCCAAGTTATAGGCCCTGACACTTCTATGACATAAAGAATTTAGTTTAAAATTTTCCCTCCTGTTTAATTTAGGGAAATTTATCATTTAAAATGAAGATGATAAAATCACCAGTTTTTATTAACATGACTGAAGACATTAAAGAGAGAATTTATCTTCAAAACTTTAACATCGTGATTTATGCCTGTTAACTTACTTAGTTTTTTATTAAATTTTTTAAAAATTTTATTTTTTATTGAAACGTAGTTGAGTCACAATGTTGTTCAGTTTCAACTGTACCGCAAAGTGAATCAGTTTTATTTATATATATGTTCTTTCTTCTGCAGTATAATTGCTTTACTATGCTGTATTAGTTACTGCGGTACAAGGAAGTGAGTCAGTCCTGTGCGCACAGATATCCCCTTCCGCTTGGACCTGCCTGCTACCCCGCCCCGTCCCGCCCTTCCAGGTCATCACAGAGCACCAGCCGGAGCTTCCTGGGCCTTTATCAGCTTCCCACTGACTATCTTGTTTCACACATGGTGGTGGATAGGTGTCCACCCCAGTCTTCCAGTCTGTCACACCCTTCCCTTCCTCTCCACGTCAGCACGTCTGTTCTCTATGTCTGCATCTCTGTTTCTGCCTTGGAAATAGGTCCATGTGTACCATTTTTCTAGAGTCCATATACACATGTTCATATATGATGTTTGTTTTTCTCTTTCTGATTTTGCTTCACTCTGTATGACAGACTCTAGGTCCATCCATGACTCTCTAAGTGACCCTGTTTCATTCCCTTTGGTGGTGAGTAATATGCCCTTGTATATGTGGACCGCATCGCCTTTATTCATTCATCTGACAGTGGACATCTCAGCTGCTTCCGTTTCCTGGCTGTTGTGAATAGTGCCCTAATGTGAACGTGTGTCTTTTTCAATTATGGTTTTCTTGGGGTACATGCCAAGTAGTGGGATTGCTGGGTCATATGGTGGTTCTGTGTTTAGATTTTGAAGGAACTTCTGTACTGTTCTCCACAGTGGCTGTATCAATTTGCATTCTCACAAATAGTGTAGAAGGATTTCCTTTTTCCCACACCCTCTCCAGTATTTGTTATTTGTAGACTTTTTGATGTTGGCCATTCTGACTGGCATAAGACTATATCTCATGGTAGTTTTCATTTGCATTTCTCTAATAATGAGCATTGTTGAGCTTTTTTATATGTGCCTTTTGATCATCTGTGTGTCTACTTTGGAGAAATGTTTTTCTAGAACTTCCACCCATTTTTTGATTGCATTGTTTATTTTTTTGTTTTTGTTTGGTTTTGTTTTGATATTAGCTGTATGAGCTATTTGTATACTTTGGAGATTAATCCCTTGCTGATAGCATTGTTTACAAATATTTTCTTTTGTCTATAGTTCGTCTTTTTGTTTTATGGTTTCCTTTGCTATGAAAAATCTTTTAAGTTTAATTGGGTCCCATTTGCTTATTTTTGGTTTTCTTTTCATCACTCTAGGAGACAGATCCAAAAAGATTATGTGGCAATTTTTGTCAAAGAGTGTTCTACCTATGTTTTCCTCTAGGAATTTAGAAGTATTCAGTCTTACATTTATATATTTAATTCATTTTGAGTTTACTTTTGTGTATGGTGTTAGAGAATGTTTTGATTTCATTATTTTGCATGTGTCTGTCCAATTCCCCCAACACCACTTGCTGAAGAGACTGTCTTTTTCCATGGTATATTCTTGTCTGTTTTGTTGTAGATTAATTGACTATAGGTACAGGGGTTTATTACTGGGCTTTCTATTCTGTTCCATTGATCTCTAATTCTTTTTTTTTTTTTGGTGCTGGTACCATACTGTTTTGACCATTGTAGGTTTGTAGTATAGTCTGAAGTTAGGCAGCCTGATTCCTTCAGCTCTGTTTTTATTTTTCAAGATTGCTTTGGCTATTCGAGGTCTTTGGATTTCCATTCAAATTGAAATCTTTTTGTTCTTGTTCTGTGAAAAATGCCATTGGTAACTGGTAAAATTGAGATAATAAAATTTGCCAATTTTTCTTACTGGAGACATTAAAGGCAGAATTTATTCCCCAAAATTAACATAATAATTTAGGCCTACTAACTTTTTAATTTTCATGCAGCCACGAAATTAAAAGACACTTACTCCTTGGAAGGAAAGTTATTACCAACCCAGACAGCATATTAAAAAGCAGAGACATTACTTTGTCAACAAAGATCCATCTAGTCAAGGCTATGGCTTTTCCAGTGGTCATGTGTGGATGTGAGAGTTGGACTGTGAAGAAAGCTGAGTGCCGAAAAATTGATGCTTTTGATCTGTGGTGTTGGAGAAGACTCTTGAGTCCCTTGGACAGCAAGGAGATTCAACCAGTCCATCCTAAAGGAGATCAGTCCTGGGTGTTCATTGGAAGGACTGATGCTGAAGCTGAAACTCCAGTACTTTGGCCACCTGATGCAAAGAGCTGACTCATTTGAAAAGACCCTGATGCTGGGAAAGATTGAAGGCAGGAGGAGAAGGGGATGACAGAGGATGAGATGGTTGGATGTCATCACCGACTCAATGGACATGAATTTGGGTAAACTCCGGGAGTTGGTGATGGACAGGGAGGCCTGGTGTGCTTCGGTTCATGGAGTTGCAAAGAGTCGGACATGACTGAGTGACTGAACTGAACTGAACTTTTAAAAAGCACTTTCACACCTGTCATTTCATTTCATACTCCCAGCAAATTCAGAAGAATTGTTCTTCAAATGGCTTTAAGTGATCATGACTGAGAACTCGAGGAGCGTACTTAGCTTCCTCGTTTCCAATCAGTGAGCCACTTACTGGAGATCTTTCACTGGGTCTCTGTATGAATGATTATTTACTTTGAATCATGTAAGTAAGGTCTTGGTTCAAAATCTGGGCTGGATTAGATTTCCCTGCACCTTCTTGTATGATTTTTTTTTTTTGTAATTGATTTTCGAGGATGTGGAATGTGGGCAGAGGAGGAAAGACATAGGAATGGAGGGAGACGCGTCTAAAGTCTGGAAAGTATGATATGTACACCAGAAAGTGTGGAAACTGAGTGCATTTTGAAGGACAGAAAGGAAAGGCATGGTCAGCTGTCCTCGGCGCTGGGGGAGTGATTGTCTCGGTGTTGTCTGACCGTCTTCCTCCAACAGTGCACACTCTCTCTCCTGCTGCTCTTAGTAGAGGATTGATTTCAGGGAGAAAGTCATCATGAATGAGACATTAAATAAAAGGAAAATATTCTTCAGAAAATTCAAGAATATACAAAATAATATGGATATTCACCAAACACTAATTGAACAGCTCTTATATGCCGGACTCTGGGGATACAGTTATAAGAGAGACAACCCCGCTCTCAAGGAGCTTACCGGTCAGTGAAGGACGAAAGTGGTGATAACAGCCTTTTATTAAATGCTTACACTATGTGGAGCTTGATTGCGCTTGACGTAATCTTCACAGCAACTCTGTGATGCAGCTAGTAGTATTTTCACTTTGGAGATGTGGCAGCTGAGGAACAGAAAGGAGAAGTAGCCTTTCTAGAATCCCACAGCTGGCAAGCGACAGAACTGGAAATTTGAGTCCAGGGAGGGGATATCACAGTGTTGACCTGGCCCTCTGTTTTCCTCCCCAACAGTGCTTCCCTGATGGAAAGGAAGAAGACATTATGTTGAATGCGTTTAGTGTACCAGCTCTGTAGCGGGTTCTGGGGATTCCCGGTGTGTAGGATTCACTGCGAAGATGGAGGCCAATAGATAGGCATGAAGCAGTTGTCATAAGCGGAAGTACACGTTGAGAAAGGAGCTTGGGGAAAGAGTTGGTTATGAGAAGCCTCTCTAAGAGTTGATGCCGAGCCTTGATGGGTGAGTAGGGGCCAAACAAAGAACAGAGGGAAGCACCTCCAGGCAGAGGACGCTGGATGTTTGAATGCTTGAAAGAGCATAGTTTGCTGAGAGAATGCAAGTAATCAGTATAATACGAGGCAGGAGCTACAGTAAGGACTAGGAGAATAAAGAGGAGAAATGTCAAAGCTGACTAGGCCAAGAGGAGATAGTGAGGTCTCTTTATTTAGTATTGTTAATGTTTTATTGTTTCTGCAAAAGTGAAACATTTATTTTTGAAAAGGATTTAAATATTGTATTATAATAATATATAAAAGTAAAACAAGCAAAAATCACTTGAAAGTCTTCTCAATCTGAGATTACAACTGTTGATACTTTACTGAGCATCTTTCTGTACTCTTTCCCTCTATATATGTAATCTCATGCAAGTAGAAATATACTATGCACATTGTTATGCAACTTCCACCCATTTTTGGTCAATGATGAGAATCTTGGACTTCATTCTAAAGAACAGAAGTGATTTTCAATGGGGAGATATCATAATATTTGTAAATTATGAAAGAACACACAATAGTATTGTATAGTGTCAGCTTGAGGCAATGGTGGGGGGAATACCAAAGAGCCAGGGGCAGAAATGCTGGTGATGTGAATCGGCAGTGGTGATGGGCTGGGAAAAGGGAGGAGTCCAGATGGTACAGAGTCAGTGGCGCCCTGCGATTGTGCAGGTGGAGTTGTCAAGCGGACGGAGGTGCTGAGGAAGGGAGAGAGAGAAAGAAATCGCCAGCGATTCCTGGGTTGCTGGCTGGGAATGTGTAGGTATTAGCATATTAACTAGCGGTTTGGAATGCCTGTGGGATGTTCAGTTGAAGAGTGCAGGTAAGCATTTACATACATGGGACTGCAGCTCAAGGTAGAATTCAAAAGTAGGAGATAGAATTCTGGGCATATCATCAGTGGTTAAAGCTAAGAGCCAAGCACTGAACAAGAGGTGACACAGGCCAAGCAGGAAACTTTGAGTGGGGACCTTGTTTTGTTCAGTGTTAGATCCTCACAACTGCCCCTGGCGCGTAGCAGGGACTCAGTGTTTCTTGAATGAGTAATCAAATGATAATGAACGTTTATTTCTATTTCAATAGGGAAGCTTCTTATCGTGGCAGCATAACGTTCCACTGAGTAAATATATTACAACTGGTATATCCATTTTCTTATTTTCCCAGTTATGGATAGCTGTATAAAAACCACCCCAAATCTAGTGGCATAGGAAACTACTTTGTCATGCACACAGCTTCTGTGGGTCACGGATTTGAAAGAGGCACAGAAGGAGGGCTGTGTATTCTCTACAAAGTTTGAGACCTCAGCTGGGAAGATGTGAAGGCTGAACTAATCTGTCAGCTTGTTCACTCGTTTGGCAGCTTATTCTGGCTATTAACGGAGGCCTCATTGGAACTGTGCATATAGCATCTTGGGTTTCAAGAGCGAGTGTCCCAAGAGGACCAGGCAGAAACTGTATTGTCTTTTATGACCTGGCCTGTGAAGTCACAAGATGGCATTGCTGCCATCGTACAAACTAACTCAGTTTCCAGGGGAGGGAACATAGATCCTATTCCTCAGTGGGAGAAACGTCCGAAGTCAAAGTCGCCTTGTGAAAAGAGCTTGTGGGATAAGAGCTATTGTTACGGTCCTCTTTGGAAAACGCAATCTGCCACAGCTCTCCTGTGTTCCTCACTGTTTGTTCATTACTAAAGCCCTTTCTTAGCTTTCCGGTCAATCACGTCACAGTGTCAACAACCCTAAGTGGATAACTAGCCAAGACCCCCGGATTGTTCCTGTAGGGTAAGGGAGTTAGAGAAGGCGAGGTTTGGGAAAAGAACCAGACCGGCACTTGACGGGAACAGATCACCTTTAATGAGGCGAGAAGGGGCAGCAGTCAGATGAGTGAGCTGCCGCACTAGCCCAAGAAAAGAGTAGGTATTCTACAGGCATGTATGTGGAAATCGCTGTTCTAAGGGGGCCTGTCTTCTCTGAGGTTGTTCCTAGGGGCAAGGAATTCTGGAGATCGGCCAGAGGCTGGACCAGCCGGGAGCTGGGTGTAATCAACCTTAATGTCCATTTGTTTTCTTCTAGTGTGGGAGTTCTTTGTTTTGCATAGAGTGGTGGGGAGAACAGGAGGGGAGTTTTAACTCCAGGCTATTTTGAGCCGTGAAACTTTCCTTCAGTTCCCCAATGAACTGAGAAGCTAGCTATTCCCCTTTCATCTGATGCATAATTTTACACTTTAGTTTTGTGTTAGTTACCATTAAACTTAATTATCATCCAATACATATTTATTGAGAATCTGCCATTTTTCTAAATATACTCTAGGCAATTGGGATAGATTGAATACAATACTGTAGAAAATGCTTCCTTCTCTCAGGAAGTTTACAATCTAGAGGAAAAAAAAAATTAAATTAGAGATTTCCACAGTAGGTGAACACAAACTTCTATTAGCTTGCTCCTCTATCAACAGGATGCCTGAATGCATGCTAGGTCGCTTCAGTCGTGTCTGACTCTGCAACCCCCTGGCCTGCAGCCCGCCAGGCTCCTCTGTCCATGGGATTCTCCAGGCAGGAACACTGAAGTGGGTTGCCATGCCTGCCTCATCAACAAAGAGAGGTAGAATATAATTTGTTTCCAGGGCATTGTGTCTAGAAAAGTTTTGTTTGGTAGCTTGCTAGACTCCAGACAGATGGGCTGCCAGTGTTCCCCAATCCCAGCAGTCTGATGACCTCTCAGAAAAGGAAGTGAACTAACTGAAGCATGACTTATGCTTCATGAATTCATGCTGGCTTGGAGTGATCACTGCTTCCCCTTTCCCCCTCTCTTTGTAGATCTCATTCTAATTTAAATAGTCTTAAATAACTTTCTTACGTGTTTAGTAGTCATCCCTATTTCATTTTTTTTAAAGGTTCAGAACCCCCTAGAATCTCTCTGAAGATACTAATATGCTTATTTTAGCATTTTATTCTGTGTTCCTGTATTGTGTATCCTCTGGGGTTAGATTTATTCACTGAGTTTGGTGCTTTTATTTCCATCTTCTTGGTTGTTTTATTGTATTTGTAGACAAGACCCTACCTTTGTGGCTGGGGGTAAGAATTCTTATTGGCTTGACTGGAAGCTCAAGTTTGGATTAAATCAGCTTTGACTTAAGTGGGCACGTGTGGCAGGAACATGGGCTTTCATTTAAGATGTGGATATGGCTTGTCTCAAGGATATGAAGCTCTCTTTCGCTTGTGACAAAGTCCTGATTCTCTGGATATGTTGTCCATTTTGAAAGCCTCTTGGGTAAAAAAAAATCTCACAATTCACAGCCTAGGGCAACAGAGCTCTGCCTTTGCTAGTTACCTGGCCCCTGGCCAGGACTCTTGTCTTCCTGCCAGCTTCTGCTTATTTTGATTATAAAGCTTTTGCATAATTCTGCTGGGACAGCTTGTATTTTTGAAGTTCTTTTTCATGAGTCAGGACTTGCGGACTGCTTATTCCATTGTATTTTAGCATCAGTATAGCCCAGAAATTTGTCACTATTTGGATTGACAATATCTCCCTTCTGAATTTTCTAAAAGTTTTTCTAAATATTTACCCTTTTAAAAATATTTCTATGGGTTTTGGAAACAGAGGTAAATGCATGTATTCAACCAGCTCTGGTGGGAAGTCACTGATTTCCTTCTTTGGTGACCAGTAGAGAGTGCTCCTGGGAATCACAGCAACCTCTCCCAACGTGTTTCTAGAAGACATTGTTTTCTCTGTTCTGAAATTAGGGCACGCGTGTATCCATGTATCTTGCATCTCTCCCATTCTCTGTAGGTTTTCAAAGATTGCCAGTGGTCCTTTGCGGACACTGACAATTCCTTTTAGTGCTCTGTGAAGTATTTCATGGGGACATTGAAAATAGCTAAATGGTCTTAACATTTCTCACCTATTCAAATGAACTTCAGTTCTCTCTTAGATGTGCTTGTTTTATCTTTTCAAGTGTTGGAGCTTTTCACTGAAGATCTTTTTATTGATTGAAAAGAAGGCGGCCAGACCTGAGTTGTATAATTCTACATTTCCCCCCTGCCTATTAAATATTGCACCATCACCACTAATAATAAGGAATCCCTTTTGTCCTTATTATCTCTGACCTTTAATTTTTTCTCGGGGATAAACTCATTTCAAGCTTTGGCACTCCTGGCATTATTCACAGAGGCCTGGCCATGACTCTAAGTTTGTTCTTAATTTTTACCTCTGCGGCTATCTTGTGTAGCTGTTCTTTTAAAGTCTCAGTGCTTGAAATGACTCCTTGCACCATCTTAGCAGCTCAAGGGCAAAAAAGGTAGAAGGAGAAACTGAAGGCCAGAAAGTAAGGAGTAAATAATTGGTGATGAAATATAGGCAGTGTGAATAATAAATTCTGAAGAATTTGCTGATAAAATATCACATATATAATAACTCCCCTGCTGAGATGCTGGGTTCCACCTGTCACCTCCAACCTGTGTCCTAATAACTGTTTTCTACTGACAAGACGTGAATGAGTCGTCTAGACCAAGAGACTTCTTCATGTACACTGTGTTTTACAGATTCCAAAGCCCTGTCATGTATGCTATTGCAGTTCAATTTCCTTCCTATTTTTATAACACTCCTTTGAAAGGAAAGAGGGGACTAGTAGCTAGGGGAGAACAGACTATTTTCAGACCCAGAAGAAGAGATGAGAGAGGGAGGGGAAGTCGTCCAGTGAGAATGGGCTGCAACTGACCTGCTTCTCGGTTCTTTGCTGTCTGTAACTACTCTCTCTACTCCTTGAAACTCTGACCTTGGCTTCTTCAGTAGTATACTTGATTTTCCTTTTGCCTTTCAGGCCCATCGCAGTCCCCTTTGCTGACTCATTTTTTTTTTAATCCATCAAAAATGGAAATCCTTTTGGAAAGGCAAAATGCTTTTGATATAGCCCAAATGTCATGCTTTAAATGAAACTTAACTCAGAACATTATTTTTGCCATGTGAGAATTACTTGCAGATTATTCAAAAGGAACTCGGACTGGAAAGGAAACGAAAGCAACCAGAAGTCTGGAAGGGTTAAAAAATGTTCTCAGACAGTCCTTAGCTTGAAAGTAAAGGTGGTTTCTTAACAAATGGCAGAAATACTGTCACTTTGACTCATTCATTTAAAATGTGCTGACAGGAGACAAGATGGCAGAGCAGAATGACTCAGACTTCTTCCTCTCACCAAACACTGATATCTCAAGTACCTGCTGAATAATCGGTGACATAAAACCCTGGAACCTACCAAAGACGTATTCTAAGCCAAAGATGAAAAAGAAGCCGCAACGAGATGGGAGGAGGGGAAGTTTTGTGATATAGTCAAATCCTACACCTGCTGGATGGGCAACCACAAACTGGAAAATCCTGCACCGCGGCGTTTCTCTCGTAGGACTGAGAGCTGAGTCCCGGGGCAGGCTCTCCAGCCTGGGGGCCTGGCGTTGAGAGGAGGAGCCCCGGAGCTTTGGGCCGCGAAGGCCAGCGGGGCTCGAGTGAGGAGCTGCAAGGACTAGGGGAAAGGAGGCTCCACTCTTGGAGAGTGCCCTTGAGGCTTCGCGGGCACTGGGACCCAGGCAGAGCAGTGACTCCGCAGGAATCTGGGCCCGCCACATCTGCGGTTGCGGAGGGTCTCCTGGGGAGGCAGGGCCAGCTGCTGCTCACGGTGGGGCGAGGACACCAGCGGCAGAGGCTCCGGGAATATTCATCGGCGTGAGCTCTCTCGGAGGCCGCCATTTCGGCACAGAGCTCCGACCCTGCCCAGGAGCCTGCAGCCTCCGGTGCTGCGGTGCCCCAGGCCAGACAGCCCGCAGAGTGGGGACGCAGACCGCCTCTCAGCCACAGGCTGTCCAGAGTCCTCCCGAGCGCACAGCTCCCCGCCACACGCTGCCACGGCCGTGCCCACAGAGGGACACACCTCGCTCCGCCAGAGTGCGCAGGTGCCAGCCTCTCCCGCCGGGGAGCTGCCAAAGCCCCTGGGCCAGCCTGACCCACCGTCCGCCTGCAGCCTCAGAAACGGAGACCGCAAACCCAGGAAGTTAGAGCAAGGTGATAGAGAAACACATTGCAGATGAAGGAAAAAGATAAAACCCCGGAGGAGAAGCTAAGTGAAGTGGAGACAGGCAGTCTGCCTGCAGTGAACTCAGAGTAATGACAATAAAGATGATACAAGGTCCCAGGAAACAAATGGAAACACAGACCAAGAAGACACAAAAACTGTTTAACAAGAACTAAAAGATTCAAAGAACAACAGAGATGAACAATACAATAAATAAGGAACACAAAGAAGGAATCAACAGCAGAATAACTGAGGCAGAGGAACGAATAGGTGAGCAGGAAAACAGAATGGTGGAAATCACTATCGCAGAACAGGGTAGAGAAAAAGAATGAAAAGAAATAAGGACAGTTATGAGACCTCTGGGACAATAGTAAATGTACCAACATCCACATTAAAGGTGTCTCAGAAGGAAAAGAGAGAGAAAGGACCTGGGAAACCATTAATATTTGAAGAGATAATAGCCAGTAACTTGCCAAAATGAGGATGGAAATGCTCACTCAGGTTCAGAAAGTGCAGAGTTCCTTACAGGGTAAATCCACAGAGCAACATGCAAAGACACGTGTTAATCACACTGACAAAAATTAGAGTAAAAAATAAAAATATTAAAACCAACAAGGGAAAAGCAACAAATAGCAAATGAGGGAATCCCCATAAGATTATCAGTTGCTTTTTCAGCAAAACTCTGCAGGCCTGAAGGGAGTGACACAATATATTTAAAGTGATTAAAGGGAAAAATCTACGACAAACATTGCCCAGCTAGGCTCTCATTCAGATTCAATGGAAAAATCAAAGGTTTTACAGACAAGCAAAAGCTAAGAGAATTCAGCACCACTAAGCCAAAACTTTTCAAAGCTTTACAAAAATGCTAAGGGAATTTATCTAAGTAGAAAAGAAAAGGCCACAACCGGATGAAGAAATCATGAATGGGAAAGCTCACTGGTAAAGGCAAAGATTCGGTAAATGTAGAAAATCACCCACATACAAATATGATATCAAACCCAGAAATCATTAGAAAAGGAGAGTATCAGAAATTGCAGGTTATTAGAAATTATTTGAAATTGAGACCAACAAATTATAACACAATCTTGCTTATATACTACTATATCAAAACCTCATGGTAACCGCAAACCAAAAATCCACAACATATACCCTCACTCACATGCACACACACACAGCAAACCAAACACAACTCTAAAGATAGTTATCAAAAGAGAAGAAAATAGGAAGGGAAGAAAAAACACCTAGGAGAACCAATCGCAGGAATATCTTTTATAATCCATCTCCCAGAATAATGAAATAAAAGCAAAAAAGCCCCAACAAAACAAAACACAAATGAGACCCACTTAAACTCAAAAGCTTTTCCATAGCAAAGGAAACAATAAACAAAACAAAAAGACAACCTACACATTGGGAGAAAACATTTGCAAATGATGTGACTGATAAGGGATTAGACTCCAAAATTTACAAACAGCTTATGACACATAATAGCGTCAAAACAAACAGCCCACTCAAAAATTGAGCCAAAGACCTGAATAGATATTTCCCTAAAGAGGACATACAGATGGCCAATAGGCACATGAAAAAATGTGCAAAACCGCTAGTTATTAGAGAAATGCAAATTATAACTACAATGAGATATCACCTCACACCGGTGAGAATGGCTATCATCAAAAAATCCACAAACAACAAATGCTGGAGAGGGTGTGGAGAGAAGCGAACCCTCCTGCACTGTGGATGGGCATGTAAACAGGTACAGCCGCTCTGCAAAACAGTACGGAGGTGCCTTAAACCAAAAATAGAGCTACCATCTGACCCTGCAATCCCACTCCTGGGCATATATCCAGAAGAAAACATGGCCCGAAAATATACACACACCCCATTGTTCATTGCAGCACTGTTTTACAGTAGCTAAGACGTGGGAACAACCTAGATGTCCGCTGACAGATGAATGGGTAAAGAAGAAGTGGTGTATATATAAAAAATGGAATATTACTCAGCCATTAAAAACAATGGAATAGACTTCTGGTTCAAGAGAGCGGAGGAGAAGGTTGTGTGCGCCTCTCCTCCTGTGAGAGCACAAAAATCACAATTGTTAAACAACCATCAGCAGGGAATTTCCTGGTAGCTCAGCTGGTAAAGCATCTGCCTGCAATGCAGGAAACCCCGGGTTGATGCCTGGGTCGGGAAGTTCCCCTGGAGAAGGGATAGGCTGCCCATTCCAGTATTCTGGAGCTTCCCTGCTGGCTCAGATGGGAAAGAAGCCTCCTGCCATGTGGGAGACCCAGGCTCGATCCCTGGCTTGGGAAGATTCCATGGAGAAAGGAATGGCTACCCACTCCAGTATTCTTGGGGCTTCCCTGATGGGTCAGATGGGAAAGAATCTGTCTGCAATGCAACACTGATTTGAAAAATATGCAATTCAAGATTTATCTATCAAGTACAATCCACAGATTTTAAAACTCGATACTTTTCACAACTGCAGAAGTACACATTTGAATGACACAGAAATTCCCAAATTTAAATGCCATTGGTATGCATCTTGAGAAACAAATGAACCTTTCAAAAACATAATGCAATTTCTACAAAATTTAAACATTAATGGCACTTTTGCCTAAGCCAGATTTAAAAAGGTTAAAATCATTTAACCTCAAATGATATGCTTTTCTATAGTGAGCTTATGTTGCAGTCGTCTGCACTTTTTCCACAATGTCGATGTGTTACGAAAAAAAAGGTATAATTCTTATGTTTTCCATACTTTCATATTTAACCTTCTTTTTTTTGCCTGTGCAACCTCAGATGTAATACTCACTCACTCCAGAACATTATTGAAACGTATCAGGACAGCATCTTTCTCCTAGTTTCTTGGTGACACTTTTGAACAATTGTTCTTTCCCATCCCTCAGTCACCTGTCCTCAAGTCATGTTGCTCCCAGTTTTCTCAGTCAGCTCTGGCCTTGGGGAAAAGAGGCAAGCGTGAAGCACCAGGAGAAACTGTGTCATTGCTCCTTTCACTGATACACTCAATCTCAGTCAACTGTGTCTGTTTTCACACTCACAGTGGAGTTTTCTATGCTTTCTCATCCAATTTGTTGTTGTTCAGTCGCTCAGTCGTGTCCAACTCTTTGCGACCCCAGGGACTGCAGCACACCAGGCCTCCCTGTCCTTCGCTATCTCCTGGAGCTTGCTCAAACTCATGTTGAGCATTGAGTCGGTGATGCCATCCAACCGTCTCATCCTCTGTCGTCCCCTTCTCCTCCTGCCTTCAATCTTTCCCAGTCAGGATCTTTTCCAGTGAGTCAGCTCTTCGCATCAGGTGGCCAAAGTATTGGAGTTTCAGCTTCAGCATTAGTCTTTCCAGTGAATATTCAGGACTGATTTCCTTTGAGATGGACTGGCTGGATCTCGTTGCAGTCCAAGGGACTCTCAAGAGTCTTCTCCAACACCACAGTTCCAAAGCATCAATTCTTCAGTGCTCAGCTTTCTGTATAGTCCAACTCTCACATCCATACATGACTACTGGAAAAACCATTGCTTTGACTAGGCGGACTTTTGTTGGCAAAGTAATGTCTCTGCTTTTTAATACACTGTCTAGATTCATCATGGCTTTTCTTCTAAGGAGCAAGCATCTTTTAATTTTATGGCTGCAGTCATCATCTACAGTGATTTTGGAGTCCAAGAAAATAAAGTCTATCATTGTTTCCATTCTTTCCCCATCTATTTTCCAAGAAGGGATGGGACCAGATGCCATGATCTTAGTTTTCTGAATGTTGAGCTTTAAGCCAACTTTTTCACTCTCCTCTTTCACTTTTATCAGGAGGCTCTTTAGTTCCTCTTTGTTTTCTGCCATTAGGGTGGTGTCATCTGCATATCTGAGGTTATTGATATTGCAATTTCTCGTCCACTAAGGCAACCCAAACTGATCCATGAGAGCCCAGAGCAGGCAGGTTTTTCCTTTTCCTTCTAGACAATATGTTTGAACTTATGAATCCATGTTAAATGCAATATTCCGTAATCCCTAGTGGTAGAAATTTTAGGCAACTTCAGAGAGTTAAATAAAGTATATGAATTAAGGAAATGTCCAAGGTCACATTGCTGGACCAAGTCAGGGCTAGAATCCAAACTCCAATTATAGTGCTCATTCCTCTCAATCATAATGCCGTGGATGTGAAGCCTAATTGAAGAACAATAGCCTTGAATTACTCTTGGTTTACTCAGAGAAGTGAGGAAAAGTGATAAAGCATGTGTCATTTAATTCTCTCTAAATGTTCAGGATCCTCATCTTAAAATATTTCTTGAAAAACAGCTAACTCTCGAGTTGGATGATTCACAAAGGTTATTTACAATATTTTTTTTAAAATGCCCTAGGGATTTTCATAAAAATTTCCACTTTCCTGAAAGGCTTTTATTTCTTCATCTTTCTCTTTCTGCCTATATATATACATGCAAATTCACTTCCTACTGTCTACAGAAACAGGCTGTATGGAAATAGATAACCTAAGTGGAAAAGGGTCACAGTTACTATAAATCATGACTAGATCAGTGAAGTGGAAGACCAAGGGCTCAATGTCATTACTGTTAGTATTAAGAAAACATTAGCAGAAGAAACTGATGTTGGTTTACTGTGAGCTAATAAGAGCAATAAGTACTTAAGAGTTTAGAGCTGTAGCTTCATTCACTATTCACTTTTATGATTGTAATACAACTTAACTTTTTGTTAATGAACTAAGATCATAAATATATGCCCTTGATATGTATACCCTTGATATAGGATATCCTCCTGCACAAATTATAGATATTGAGTGAATTTTCATGGAAAAATAAAGAAAAAGAAGTATAGCTATCTAGTCAAGTATTTTTAAAATTCCACCAGTAAAATAAGCCCTCCCTGGTAGAGAAAGGGTAATCACAGAAGATAAATATATACATATATATAAAGAAACTGATAAAGCAACTAGGCTACAGACGAGTTCAAGTCATTTTAGAAAATGACATATGATTGTAAACATCCAGTGAGTTGTACTTAGATTTTTCTTCTCTTTTTCTCTTGTTCACCACCCAAGTTCCTCAGGTAACAGTAGCACAGTAACTGAATGTTATTTTATTATTGGAGCTACAGCATATACAGAGAAATAAAACACTGGAAATCACATTAATGAAACACAATTTGGGGAAATATTTACTCTAAATATTGCTAAGTATGACTCCCAGAGGCATTCCAATAGAGGTTTCCCCCAGCATACTTTAGGATATGGCAGACTTCTTATTAAAAATTCCAAGGAAAAAAATTTCATTATTTCCCTTTGGGGAAAAAAATCCATTATCATAGAAGCCTCATTATACAAAAGTTCTTCCATCTCCCATCTTATATGGCAAAATTTTCTCCCTTCTCTTTGGAAGCAGAAAGAATCAGGTTACCACCTTTTATAAATATTTAAGATTATCTTTAAAGGAATAACACTGAAGAGAATCACATTCCTGAGCCATAATTCAAGACAACCATTTGCCCTTAAAAAACATTAAACTATTTTCTTATTTTAAGTAATAACCTATGGTTTATCATTTGAAATACAAGAGAGTTAAGTGTCACATTTTCACTCTGAATGTCAGATTTATTTCTTACTTCCCTACATTGAATTAATATTGACATTCAAAATAAGGCTAACAGTAGATAGCAAAATAATAAATGATTAGTCCTATGAAAACTAAAATCATGGCATCCATTTCTGTCACTTCATGGCAAATAGAAGGGGAAAAATTGGAACCAGTGACAGATTTTATTTTCTTAAGCTCCAGAATCACTGGGGATGGTGACTGCAGCCATGAAATTAAAAGACACTTGCTCCTTGGAAGGAAAGCTATGACAAACCTAGACAGTGTACTAAAAAGCAGAGACATCATTTTGTCAACAAAGGTCCATATAGTCAAAGCTATGGCAGAGACATAAGAGATGCAGGTTTGATCCCTGGGTCAGGAAGATCCCCTGGAGGAGGAAATGGCAACCCACTCCAGTATCTTTGCCTGGAGAATCCCATGGACAGAGGAGTCATAGCAGGCTACAGTCCATGAGGGTGCAAGGAGTTGGATACTACTGAAGTGACTTAGCACGCATGCGCATGGTTTTTCCAGTACTCATGTGCGGATCGAACCATAAAGAAGGCTGAGTGCCAAAGAATTGATGCCTTTGAACTGTGGTGCTGGAGAAGATTCTTGAGAACCTCTTGGACTGTAAGGAGATCCAACCAGTCAATCCTAAAGGAACTCAACCCTGAATATTTGTTGGAAGGACTAATGCTGAAGGTGAAGCTCCAATTCTTTGGCCACCTGATGCAAAGATCCTACTCACTGGGACAGATCCTGATGCTGGGAAAGGCTGAAGCCAAAAGAAGCAGCTGGGGGGACAGAGGACAAGATAGTTAAATAGTATCACCAACTTAATGGCCAAGAATTAGAGCAAATTCCAGGAGACAGTGATGGACAGAGGAGCCTGGAGTGCTGCAGTCCATGGGGTCACAAAGAGATGGATATCATTTAGTGACTGAACAACAACTAAACCCTATGAATAATATATAGAAGTTATTTATTGTTTTTCCTTATTGTGGGCATTAAGCTTGAGTTTGTTTAGATGTAAAAGTCCCATGGTATCCAGCCCTATCATTTCATGGCAAATAGATGCTTGCTCCTTGGAAGAAAAGCTATGACAAATCTAGACAGTGTATTAAAAAGCAGAGACATTAGTTTACTGACAAAAGTCTGTCTAGTCAAAGTTGTGGTTTTTCCAGTGGTCATGTATGGATGTGAGAGTTGGACCGTAAAGAAGGCTGAGCACTGAAGAATTGATGCTTTTGAACTGTGGTGTTGGAGAAGACTCTTGAGAGTCCCTTGGACATAAAGGAGATCAAACCAGTCAATCCTAAAGGAAATCAGAAAATTTCCTTTTCTTCTGGAATTCCATCGCCTCCACTAGCTTTGTTCATAGGAATGCTTCCTAAGGCCCACTTGACTTCACACTCCAGCATGTCTGGCTCTAGATGATCACACCATCGTGGTTATCTGGGTCATTAAGAGCTTTTTTGTACAGTTCTGTATATTCTTTCCACTTCTTAATTTCTTCTGCTTCTCTTAGATCCTTGCCATTTCTGTCCTTTATTGTGCCCATATTTGCATGAAATATTCCCTTGATATCTCCAATTTTCTTGACGAGATCACTGTTCTTCCTCATTCTATAGTTTTCCTCTATTTCTTTGGACTGTTCACTTACGAAGACTTTCTTATCTTTCCTGGTTACTCTCTGGAGCTCTGTATTCAGTTGATCATATGTTTCCCTTTGTCCCTTACCTTTTGCTTCTCTTCTTTTCTCCACTATTTGTAAGGCCTCCTTAGACAACTGCTTTGCCTTCTTGCGTGATGTGAGCCAGTCAGTTTTAGGTCTTGTTTTCACTGGCTGTATAGAGCTTCTCGGTCTTTCCAGTGGTCATGTATGGATGTGAGAGTTGGACTGTGAAGAAAGCTGAGCACCGAAGAATTGATGCTTTTGAACTGTGGTGTTGGAGAAGACTCTTGAGAGTCACTTGGACAGCAAGGAGATCCAGCCAGTCCATCCTAAAGGAGATCAGCCCTGGGTGTTCATTGGAAGGACTGATGCTGAAGCTGAAACTCCAATACTTTGGCCATCTCATGCGAAGAGTTGACTCATTGGAAAAGACCCTGATGCTGGGAGGGATTGGGGGCAGGAGGAGAAGGGGACAACAGAGGATGAGATGGCTGGATGGCATCACCGACTCGATGGACATGGGTTTGGGTAAACTCTGGGAGTTGGTGATGGACAGGGAGGCCTGGCGTGCTGCGGTTCATGGGGTCCCAAAGAGTCAGACATGACTGAGAGACTGAACTGGTTGACTGATAGAGCTTCTCCATCTTTGGCTACAAAGAACATAATCAGTCTGATTTCGGTATTGACCATCTGGTGACGTCCACTTGTACAGTTATCTCGTGTTGTTGGGAAAGGCTGTTTGCTATGACCAGCATATTCTCTCGACAAAACTCCATTAGCCTTTGCCCTGCTTCATTTTGTGCTCCAGGGCCAAACTCGCCTGTTATTCTGGGCATCTCTTGACTTCCTAACTTTGCATTTCAATCCCCTGTGAGGAAAGGCTTTATTTTTGACCCTGTGGAGACTGTATGAGCCCAGACTTTTGGTGCAAGCGCTGTTTTCAGTGTGGATGCTTGCCACATATTCCTCAGGGTGTGCTCCTTGGTCCCTTCCTTGGGGGTGTGGCCGGGGTCACGGTGACCAGGGCTTGCAATGCATGTAGGGCAGGAGCTCCTCTTTGGGGTTGTCACCACCCTGCTGGGGGCAGGATCTTTTGCCCAGTTGTTGAAATTTCAAGCAGTTTTAAGCTGAGCTGTGAGATGGACGGACGGGAGAGCTCCCTCTGGGAAAGAAGCGACTGCATTTTCTCCCCAAGAGCTGTTTTGCTAGCAAAGGCCACTCTGTGAGGCTGCCTGCCACCGGGTGTGCATGCCCACGAAGACCACCACTGCGGGCCTGTCCTCTGTGCCCACTTCCACTGGCAGGGGTGCCGTCATTGGCTTGGAGGTCCCTTAGGCCTGCGTGTGTCCTCACAAAGCCACTGGCAGGAAAACCTGCAGAGGCTGGTTCCTGTGCCCAGAGTGGGAATGCTAGTAATTTGGACCGGCCCCGCCTCCACGTGTTCACACCCATAAAGTCTGCCAAACTTGCTGCACCTGGCACCCTGCTCCACCGTGAGCAAGCTGATAATGGGGCTGCTTCGGTGGACCCACACCCCGTCCCTCCCTGCTGTTGACAGCGTGGCTGCTGTAGCAGACCCACACGGTCCCGTGCACACCCCAGGCCCTCAGGCTGGCCGTGCAGCCAGACCGAGTCCCCTCCCCTGGTCTGTCTGCCAAAGCCGAGGTCTCAGCGCCGAGTAGCTGGGCACGCCAACAGGGGAGTCTGGAGACGCATCAAAGACCGACAGTGCTGGGCTCTTTTTATCCTTCGGGGTAGAGGGCAGCTCCTGCACTTGCCTCTGCAGCTCCTCTGTCCTGGCAGACCTCCCGCCAGTGAAGGAGGATCCCAGGATGAGCATTTTCCCCAGTTCTCCCCCCAGGCAGTAGAACCTGTCCAGATTCCTCTCCTCTCTGCTTTATCTCACCTGGTTATCTGGGGATCTCATTTGTAGCCTAGGTTGTATGAGATTTCCTGCAGACTTTCAGTATGTCTTCTGCAAGAATCGCTCCACATGTAGGTGTATTTTTTATGTACTAATATTTGTGGAAGGAGTTCCATATCCCTCTACCCTGTCATCTTCATCCCCTTCTCTATGTGTTTCTTAAAACAAAAGGTCTCAAACATCAGAGATTGAGTCTGAGTGATCTGAAAGATCTGGGTGACTTAGGGACCGTGAGTCTGTACGCCTCCCAAGTTCTGGGTGATTTTCAGGCAGCTGCTCTGTGGACCAATCTTCTGGGTAGCACTGCCTCAACATATAATGCAAAGAACACATGAGTATTACCTATCACTACCTAGTTAAAATTATAAACTTTTAGATCCCTCCTAAGAGTGATTGAATCAATGTCATTTTATTCTATTGTTCACATTCACATATACTACCTACAATTTAGTAATTCAAACTGTTATTTGAATATTATAAAACACTTTATTATATACATTATAAATAGAAAAATGGTGACATATATGTAGGTCATCTTCAAATGAAATACAATTCAAAGTTACAAAATTCCTGCTAAACGTTGTTCCTGAAGTCATCTCTTTTTGTTAATAGAGGATGACAGAGGGGATAAAGGATAATAGCACAATTTTAACATTCATTCTCCTTTACTTAACTAGAAGACGTGATTAAAAAGAACTTCCTATGTGACTCAGATGCTAATTTAGTGCTGTTTGCCTGCTTATTGTTAAAACAGTCTCACCCAGTGCCAGCTGTATTCGCATGACATTGGGAAGTGTGACTTCAAGGAAGCATCTTCCTTCTCCCTTCTCCAGCTTTCATTCCAGCGACGCTCATTGAGACATGCAGACAGTCTCTGCCAGGCCCTCTGCTATGCTGACAGGTCAGGCTCGGAACGCCCTGTGACACCTTCCTCTAAACATCACTGCGTCATCAGGTGTTAGTACAATGCAAACTGCCTGCCGAGACTGCAACAATTCTCCTAGGGGCTGAGAGCTACCTTGTCATCATCATCTTCATCAATACAATGTTATTATTCATGCAGAAAAAGTCTGCAGAGCTGAAACGATGGACAACTGCATCTGTGCTTCCAGTATACTAAGTTAGGCGAGAAAGTGGCTGATATGCATGTAGTCATAAGCATACAGACTGGAAACCTTGAGTTTTTAGATCTAGGCAGAAAATGAAAACAGAACAAAACAAAACAAAAAAACCAGGGCAAAGTTCACTTTATCAATCCAGATACCACATCATTAAACTGATATACAAGTTAATTTGAAACCATCAAGATTCAAAATAATTAAAAAAAAACTGTATAAAGGGGAAAATCTCCAAATGAGTTTCTCCCTCATTTCCAAATTAAATCTTTATCCAAACACTTTAAAAATAAGATATAATAAAAGATAACTCATATACTTGGTTTCTACCTTTCCCTAGTAATTGCCATATTTCTCAGAGACACAGTAATGAGGCACCAGAGGTCCAGCTCCAAAATGGGAGACTAAAATATCTATTTTAATAAAACATTTAAATTGCCTCAGTGACATCTTTTGATTTTACTCATTTTTTCAAACTGTGGGTCATACTGTATAGCCCAACTTCAAAGTCTGTCCTTTCAAATTTATCTTACATCCCACTTTTTGCTGACATTGCTAATAAACATTTTCAGAAAAGGGCTATAATTCCTTATTAGTTTTCATCTTAGTGACATAACCCATTAACCAAAAAAAACCCCACACTCTCATTGGTTTGAACAAGTTAAGAAAATGAAAAAAAAAATAGCTCTAATAACATTATACAGCAATCAAAACTTATGAATTAATCTTGAATGTGATCTGGAAGGCTTCACATGATGTACTAAGTGCAAAAATCAGGTTGAAGTATGATGTGTTATAACAATGATAATATTAAGAAACAATCCTTCCCCAAATGAGCATATATTTTAAATATGAGCAGGAAGAGTGATAGAATGATACATATTGATCTGTTAATTTTGGCTGTTACCTTGGTTGTTAGTTCAGGCTAGAAACAGGAGTACAAACACATGTTGAAGGATTTTTTTTTCTTTATACGTTGTACTCCTTTATCTTTGAAACAATCTTTTAAAGAAGTCAATAAATAACATTTAAATGTGTAATGTAGATACCAGAGCTTAATGAACAACTCTTTGAAAAGGACTGGAACCCAGGACTGTAGGGCAGGAATGCTATACTATCTCTGATTTAAGTCTAAGGGGTACACTTCAAAGAGCCAAGCATCTCAAACAAGTAATAAATAACCCACAAAGAAAGCGTATGTGAAAATGGTTTCCATGAGAAACACATGGAACCTGAAAACATTGTTTTGTATAATAAACATATAATTATTGATTGAAAAGTTTTAATTAACCAAAGAAGACAAAAATTGAACTATGCAGCAAAACACAAACTTTCTACTGTATTAATTTAAAAAAATACTATATCATGGAAGGAGACTAATATTTATCTGAAGAAGAAACCGCATTAAAGTTTTAAATACTCATATGAATCTCATAAAAACAACATTATCAAGGCAAAAGAAATAGAAAATACTCTTTTATACATTGACTTCTTTTCTTGGAAAGTTACTTTTTATGGCTTTTATTGTGAAAGGCATTTAAAGATGGTGATTGAGAAAGCACAAGTATTTCTGGGTAAGGTTGAAGACCCATTTGCTTATTATCTTTCAACTTCTGTACTATAACTCTGGCAAATTCTTCTCCTTGAATGTCAGTGGTATCTAATAACTGTCTGACTTTTGAGGTCCTTGTCGGTTTGGTACTAATGAGTTCATAGTCCTCCTTCATTATCAAATCTCTGGACAGGAGGGCGTCTAGAGATTGGTTAAGGCAGGCTTCGGTCATCTGGCTCACAATGTCTTCCCTTTTACTCTGGATCCACTGTTGGGCTATACCAGGCTGAAATCGCCCTGTAGAAAAGCAATGACAGGTAAAAAGGTGGGGACAGATATACAGCTATGAGTAAAATCAGATGAAAAACAAAATAATAAGGTGTAAAAGCTAATTTTTCTGTAATTATGCTAATATGGAACAGCAGTATTTTGAAAGATGCTATTAATTTTCAGGAAACATTCAGATATTTCAGTTATCTCTTCCCTTCCCCTCCAAGAAAATGCACTGCGTTTTTACTCTCTGTAAATCATGGAAGCAAATGTCACTTTTTTTCAGATTTTTTTAAAAAACATAAAGGATATTTGATAAATAAAAATATATTTACTTTAGTGACATTTAAGTGACATTTAGTGACATTTAAGTCACACCTCCTCTGAGCACTCCCTCCCTAGACAGATGTTCATGGAATACCGTTTAGGCCTGTGTTCACATGTTAACACTCATGTCTTCAGGGATTGGAGTGCTTTCTTACTTATGGTACGTATATACCATACTGAAGAACACAAAACGTTAAATAGCAAATCTATTGAATATACAGTTGTGAAGTAAACGGCATCACTTACAAAGTGTTTCACAGCACATATTTACCTGAGTTTCCCTCAGCTGAGAGAGGATTCACTACTGCTAAAGAGCATGGGGCAGTCCTGTGATCACAGAATGCTACCCGATGATCCACACAAATGTTACTGTCCTGACTGTGATTCACTGAACACTGACGCAGCACAGAAAAATCTGGAGTTTTTCCTATAAAACACAACATCTCCATTAGGGGTAGAATATTCCTATTAGCTAAAATGTGAATGTCTGGATCACACAGAGGGTGGTATTTAATGTCTTTTAATTTTCATTGCATAAGCTTGTTCATAAATCTAACTCACAAGTAAATAGTTTTTAGATCAAAAAGGTTTATAATTTTTTTTAAAACCATATTTCTGTCTGTGCTTGTCTGTCCTATATAAACTATAAATTATAGAATTTTACTTCTTTATATCATATTTTTTCTTCTGTGTCATCTTCCCCCTTCTGCACTTCAAATGTGTCCTGTGAATTTATATACATGTCTTTCCACAGTTTCCTCTGGCGATCTTATTAAACATCAATGTCTCAATGGTCACCTCCCTTTCCAAATCCATGTAATTGAATTTTCTGTCTTCACTGAACCTTAAGTCTTTCATTTTCAACAGGATATAACCCTCATATACGCTAAGCACCTCAAATTGTAAAACGTTAAAAACAATTATTCATCTTAACTCTAAAACCCATTTCAACTCCTATTTCTGTTAATAGCACCAATGTTCTTCCAACTAAACTTGTTCAAAGCTTTATCTTTATGTTCACCTTTTTTCCCTCTATTCTCTCCTACAAATGAAAAGTTGTAAAGTCCTATCAGTGTGCCCTCTGTAACACTTCTCACACCATTCTCCTCTTCTTATACTCTGGAGCAGGTTTCATAATTTCTCATGGAGTACATTAATAGGAGACCAGACCAATAGACCAGCAGTCTCCTAACTCGGAGAAGGCACTGGCACCCCACTCCAGTGCTCTTGCCTGGAAAATCCCATGGATGGAGGAGCCTGGTAGGCTGCAGTCTGTGGGGTCGCTAACAGTTGGACACGACCGAGCGACTTCACTTTCACACATTAGAGAAGGAAATGGCAACCCACTCCAGTGTTCTTGCCTGGAGAATCCCAGGGACAGGGGAGCCTGGTGGGCTGCTGTCTATGGGGTCGCACAGAGCTGGACACGACTGACGCGACTTAGCAGCAGCAGCAGTAGTCTCCTAACTGGGCTCCCCACCTTGACTCTCCTTTCCCTTCCAAAATATCCTGCACATTCCAGCCAGGATGAATCTTTCTAAAGAAAAAAAGTTTATCATGTCACACATACCCTTGCTCAAAAATTTGCAATAGTTGCTTCCTACCCAAGCAAATGAGTCCAAATGGCTTAGCCTAGTATTAGAAATCGTCCTGATGAGTCCACCCTCCTCATCTTTGATTACCTTTCATTCACCATCTTCGCCAGCTAGACCCAACTACTCACTGTTCTCTGGGTTTTCTTGCTTCTTTGCCTCTATGTAGTTCCTTTTGCCTGGAATGCCCATCCTTTATAACTATAGGTCCAACTTTCAGCCAGAAATAATTTCTTCATGATGACAACATGGTGTAGTAGAGTGACATGAAAATGTTTATCAAAGAGACCTGGGTTCAAATCTTGGATTTGCCAGTTACTAACTATGTGATCCAGCAGTCTTGATCTTAAGAATCTGTAAAATGAGGAATATCTCCCTCACAAGGTTGTTGTGAAAGTACTTTATAAAAATGTTACTTTTTGCTATACTACCATAGCGCTACATCCCTGCATCTCACACAGTACACTGCTGTTTATCTACTGCTCTGGTGACTTAGAAATATTTTCCTTCTTTCTTATAAGATATTTTAATAAATATCTTTCTGCGGTGTCTAACAGAATGCCTTTATACGTAAATGCATCTTGTTTAACGTTCCACACTGTTTTCACATCTTCAGACTGTCACTTTAAAAAACAAGTTATGAATGCAAACCAAAGACGTGTTCCATACGAACCATGGCTACCTGCAAGAATAGGGTCTGGTAAGAAAATTGAAAACTTATAAGTAATAACTGACTGAAAAATATACACACCAGATGAAAAGTCATTGTCTTGAGGAGCTGACAGGGACCTTGAGGTCCCAGGAGAACCACTAGTTTTATGGAGCTGAGAGGATCCACACGATTCCTAAAATAAATAGAAGATAAATTATTTATGTTAATGCAAAATTATTTAAAAAGTTATACAGCTTTAATTTCTAAACAGGTCTTGCTTTTGGCTTGTTATAAACAAAGAATCAAGACTAACACAGATTATACTTTACAAAATTAAACACATGTATGAAATAACAAAAAGCAAAGTGAACTTGATTTATCAGGTTGATTGGGTGGGTGGGGCAATAGTTAAATATACTAGAAATCATTATTTTTTCAATATTTTGTATATAATCTCACAGACTGTCCAGCTGATGAAAAACTTGAGATCTGTTAACTCTGATTACCTAATACTGATTCAGATCAAATGCCTATTCTCAAGCCTCAGGTTGCTTCAACATGGAGGAGCCGAAACTCATGGAAGAAGTAATACTGAACTTGGATCCAATCCTAGCTGTGCCATGGAATCACTGCCTAACCTTTGACAAGGCATTTACATAATCTGGTTCTCAGGTTCTTCCTATATACCTATCTAAAAACGTGCATGTATGGGCTCAAAGATTCAAGAGATAGCGTATGTAAAGACTACATACTGTGTTTTATGGTTCATTTTGAAGGTATTATTACTCTTCTGAATCTGTAAAGAGAACAATCTTATATGTTCCTAAAAGAAATGATTAATGTGAAATAATCTGAATAAATGCTACTAAAGAAATCCTTCTATTTGAACAGCCACATAAATGGCATTTTCCCTTTATCCAGTCATTGTAAAAAGTTAAGAACAAGTCAGGTAGTACAGCTTATAGTGGCAGAAGTGTATCAATGATTTGCCTATGTACTACCCTGGGACACCAGTCTTCATATAAAACAATGACAGGGACAGAATTCAACGCCCAAGAAAGAAGCAAGCACTGTGATTTGATGAGATGAACCAAACTGGAGACTGCCATCTTAAAATCCTAAAACCTCCCTGGACTTGAGCTTCTCATCTATAAAAGAGCGAGATAGACTAAATGATTTTTCACGTTCTTGTCACATTTTGAGTTTCATTAGCATAGTTGTTTGTTTTTTTTTTACCTCCTGTGGACCAGAATTTTCAGGTATGTTTGGAGATAACTCCCTTTTCTTCTTGTCACTTAAGTGAACAGTTCTTGAAGCATTCTGTAACTGAAATACATACATACATACATGTGTTTGAATTAGAGGTGATTAGAAAGTTATATGAGTAAAATACAATCTACTTAACATATTTTAAATGTTTATGCAAAATCAATGGGAAGAAAAGCCCAATCAGTTGAGAATATACTCTCTAACTTAAAGGTGGAGATGGTGTAGACCGGGGGAAATACCTTGAGGGACACATGCTTTGAATCCTGTCTCATGTTAACCGGTTACCTCGGACAGACTCATCCTTTAAAATGGAACGATATTTACATGCAGGATCATTCCAGAGACTGAGATAATAAAGCACCTAGTTCAAACTAAGTTCTTTATATATTTCAATTTGTGTGTATATCTATCTATCCACAATTATTAAGCATTTACTATATTTTAGGCACCATGATTCTAAGTAATATTATTTCTATTTTAATGATAAGAAGTTGAGGGCTGGACTAAGTAAAGGAGGCAGAGTGACCTAACAGAATGATGGGAGCCAATCAGATCTGATTTACAATGCCAGGAATCCTGTCTGAGACAGGGCATAAGACTTAATCTTAGTTTACTTATCTGTAAACTGGAGATAAGAATATTATTTTTGTGGATTACTGCAAACGAGGATTAGAAGTAATATATGCAGAGGACTTAAGATTACTTTGTAAGCATTCGATAAATAATATCCATTAATAAGCAGATGATTTATTTAAATGCTATGCCATTGTACTAAAATCATCTCGTGATTCACGCCTGTCTCTTTAGGCCAGGTTTGGATTAGTCCCCATCACTATTGAGTGATTTAAAAACAAACCCATCAGTTTGTTTTTCTTCCCCAAACCAACACAATATCAACTGCTCTACAGAACTTTAGAAATTGGTGGGATCCATACCCAGCCCTTCATTATTCACACTTAACAACTGTCTGATCTGTAACATGTCTAAGAACTTTTAAGAGAAAAAAACTACTATCCATCTGTGTACATAATCTATCTGACAGTACTTTGGACACAGCAGTCCAATGAACATTTGTTAAACAGATTTTTATATGAACCTTTTAAATTCATCTTTAGATTCATTTCTGTTATATAAATCTTTTCTGTGCTTTTAAATTTATTAAAATATTTCTTTATGATAATCTTTATGACTATGCAATATCATTAACTACAAACATCATTTTTCATAACTGATCAGTTAATTCAAATTATTTATGAGTCAGACCCTAGAAAGAAATACAATGAAATATGAAGAAAAAACTTTGATTCAGTTTTTACTATTGAAGATATAAGAGATGCTATCCATGAAAACATGTATTATAGGAGCCAGTTCAAAGAAAAAAATGAAAGTTCAAACAAAACAACTCACCCCAAATGGTGATCTTTGTTTTCAGAAGTTTCTTTATGAAAAATCTTATTATCTTATTAAATTTGTATTCTATTCTTGGCCCTGCCATTAGCTAGCTGTGTAGACTGTCATATGACTTACTTCCCTATACCTTAGTTATTTCGTCTAAAACTGGAGATGATATTCTTTCCCTAAGAGTTTTAGAGAATTGATACCAAGATTCCAAAAAAAGAAAAATGTTAACTAAAACAGCTCTGAGTGAAAACAATACCTCAACTTAAAAACACTGACTAAAGACAGTAATGCTATTATTAAATGATAGTCAAGTATTTGAAAATACACACTTTATTTAAGAAGTAAAAATTTCTCCCCCAAATTAACAGTTTTAAATATAGATCCTAGTATTTAAGTTGGCTGGGGACAAAAAAGGAACTGAACTGCTTCTCTTCCAGTTCAGTTTTTTATAATCAAGGTGGAAAAGGTACAAGAAAAGAGATCCTTTTATCCACTTTTGCTTGGCAAAAGAGCAGCAAGTTGTAAGGAAAGGAAAGGGAACTGAAAAGACAAAGCAAAAAGAAATATTATCAGAAGTCTGTTTCTACTGTGAAGTGGAGAGACTAGAATGTTCTGGAAAAGACTACCTAGTCAGAAAGCAGGGAAGCCAACGAAAATTTATCAAAATATTAAAACACAGTTCCTCAAAACATTCAGGCACTAATACTGCCAACATCAATTTTAAGTTTGAGTGAGGGCAGTTGTTTCCTTTATGTACTTCCTTTTTAAACCAAAATTTTATGGTTATTGTTTATGCACTTCCCTTTTAAACAAAAATTATGTTAACAGATCCACAAACTGCAAGAGGCAAGCAATGTCATTTAGTGATAAATCAATGGTAGATTATGCCTGTCACAGCCTAACAATTCAGCTAATAAATGACAGTTATTATCATATCCCAAATGCTATTTTGTGAAATCCAGCAAGTGTTAAACTAAGCTGACTTTGTCCCTTAAGGATGTAGTTGCTCTTTAAACAATTTTTAATAACAGCAAGAAAACCCTGCAGTAATAGGTCCCTTCAGTTGTTCTTCTGATTTACAAGAGCCAGAATGAGTAAATGAGACAACCATTCTAGGTAATTCGTATCAACTGCTACTTCGGTCCATGCAACATGGAGTGTCTGAGTGGGAAAACACAAATAAGCAATAAAACATTCACATTTTGGTCTCAATTATTAATAAAAGTTCTATAGCTTAATTTGGCAATAAACCTCTGAAAAACCCAAGAAACCTGAATAAAGGTAAGTACAATAATCCAGGCATCTCTTACTCTGTATGTATCAAAACTTTTGGGAAATAAACATAGATTGATTAAACAACAGCAACAACTGTGGTAATTTAGGGTAATAATTATACACAACAGGCACTCATTGCACAATTCAAATTTACATTTGATATATGGGAGGTCTGAAAATATCTTGGAAATCTGGAGGTGGCTGTTTGAATGAAATGGAGAAGTTCTTTGGTGACAGATTTAAGACCGCATTCATACTCTCTAATAAATTCTACTGCCTCAGTACTGTAGCCTGTATCTGCGGAAGGTATAAAACTAAAGGAAAAAAGAAAAAAAATTAAAGTCTCCATGATTTAAAGTTTTAAATTTCTAACATTTCATATGACAATTTACCTTTGTTTTCTTTAGCTGAATAACAGCTTCAAGAAAAGTTATCTCTTCAAATGTTCTCAAAACTGGTTCAAGTTCTATTAAACATTCTAAATAAGAAAAAAAGAGCTCAGGTTGCTTATAACCATTAAAATGAAAAACATAAATGCTAATATTATGTGATAAGGCCTTTTTAAGTCAATTTTTCCCCAAATTGATGACATTCAAAATCATTAGAATGTTTACTGCCAAAATAAGAATGTTTATTATAGGTATAAAGATTATATATCTAAATAAAGACAGATCAATGGAATATAATTGAGAGTCTAAAAATAAGCCTTTGCAAGTATGGTCAATTATTCTTTGACAAAGTTGCTAAGATAATTCAACGAGGAAAGGACAGTCTTTTCAACAAATGTTGGATACCCACACGAAAACAAGATTTTAGACTCTTACCTCACAACATACAAAGAATTAACTTGAAATGGACCATGCACCATGGACAGAGGAGCCTGGAGGGCTACATCCCATGGGGTTGCAAAGAGTGGGACAGGACTGAAGTGACTTAGCATGCATAAAACTGACTATGCACCTAAATGTAAATATAGGTGGAAATTTTCATTGCCTTGAGTTAGGCAAATAATTCCTAGGATATGGTATCAGAAACAGGATCCATAAAATATCTTTGATAACTGGACTTCAAAAAAGTTGAAACACTTACATTAAGAAAAATGATGCATTGAGAAAAATAATGCTATTAAGAAAAATGAAAAGACAAGCCCCAGACTAGGAGAACACGTTTACTTATCATGGATCTGGTAAAGAACTTATATCTAGAATATAAAAAGAACTCTAACAACTTAAGACAAATAACCCAATTTAAAAATGAGAAAAGGATTGAATTTCAGCAAAGGAGACACACAGATAGCTAAAAAGCACATGAAAATATGCCTAAACACCATTAGTCATTAGGAAATGCAAATTAAAACTACAGTGAGGTATCACTCCATACTCACTAAAATAGCTGTAATTAAAAAGACAGACAATAACAAGTATTGACAATGATGCAGAGAAAAGGAAAACCTCACACATTGCTGGTAGGAACGTATCACGATGCAGCCGCTTTGGAAAACAGCTTGGTGATTTCTTTAAAATGAAGGATAAATTTACCACACAACCAAGCAATGCCACTCATAGGTCAGAGAAACAAAAACATATGTTCACACACACATGTGCGTGTGAACAGTCATAGCAGCATGATTAATAATAGCCAACAAGCAGAAACAGTTATAATTCTGCTATTACTACAATAATATACAGACATGCTGCTCAAGGGAGAGGTCAGGGCTCCAGAAATAAAACTGAGCATCAAGAAGGTAGAGATGGTATAAAAGCCATGGTTTGGGCTGGATCGTCTAGAGAGAAAGTGCAGATGGAAAACAGTAAAGGACCATATTAAGCTCTGAGCCATTCCAACAGTTAGACGCTGGGCAGAGGAAGAGAGAGAGAGAGGAAGAGACGATAACAGGGAGGGAGCGTGGTCTCTGGTGCCTTGGAAGCTATCAGAGGGAAAGTTTTGAGGAGGCGAAGAGTCAGCCAGGACTCTTCTGCTGAGAGGCTAAGTGAGATAATCAGTATTTCAACAGTGCTTTCCTTGGTAACTTGATCAAACACAGCTTTAGTGGCAATATGAAACAGAAGACTGCTGTAAGTCTGTTAATAAATAAATTAGAAGGGAAGAAGTAGAGACAACAAGTATGGACAATTCCTACCAAGTGTTTAGATCTAAATGCGAGTGGAAAAATTAGGTGGTAGCTGAAGGATGATGTGGGGTCAAGAGTTTTTGTCCTATATAAAGATAGGATCTAACAGTATAACAGATCTGTATGACATGAGAAATCCAGTACACAGGCAGAGACTGGCAATGCAAGAGCAGAAAGAATGTTAAGAAACAAATGGTGCAGAGAGGAAGAGAATGACATCCAGAGCAGAAGAAACACTGCTTAGAGTTGTATAAGAACACTCTTCTTTTCACTGTAAAAGAGACAGGCAGTAAGACAGGTCAAGTACAACTAAGTTGGTAGATCTGGTAGTGGAACTATGAGGGAATTCTCTCTCATGGTTTCTATTTTCTCAGTGCTCAAAAGAAACATGGAACATGGGGTGTAGGAAGCTTAAGAAGGGAAGATATGGTACAATATGGATTACCTGTGTCTTCACTTCCTGAGTTCAGAATCTATTAAGAAAAGCTACCCAATTATGACAGATGGTGATCAAAATATCACCTTTATTACAGATAAAGCTAAATGGAATTATGTCCCTTTTTAGATCTGTAGCATATGGGCTTACTAGCAATATTTTGCCCCTTCAACTGGGTTTTACTCACTTAGCTACAGGCCTCACCTGCTTCCATATGGGGAAGCAGAAAAATGTATGCATCTTTTAGACAAGCTTACTTCCAAAAGTAGGAGAAAACAGAATGGATTAGCTAAGTATGCTTAAGTTTTTCTCCAAAATTAACCAATGAGCAGGAGTTTTGAGGGGCAGACAGAAGCCGGAAATGTTCCTCCCATGCTTTTCTTCTTGGAGATTGAAAGAGGATTTCATCTCCACTTTGGGAACATAAAGTATGGGACTTATGCATCTCCTGCAGTAGTTCAAGATGATCATCTAGGACAGTAATTTTCAAACTTTTGGGTCTCAGAACTCTTCAAAATTATCCCAAAGAGCTTTTGTGTATATTTATCATATCTACTGAGATTTACTATATTAGAAATTAAAACTGAGACCATTTTAAAATGTCAGAGTATATGAAAATACATTACATTATCCCAATGATATCATTACACCTTCTTTAGTCTCTGGAAACTATCCCAGAGGATGAAAGTGAAAGGGGAAACAGCACCTTAGTGTTTATTATTTTGGAGAAGCTTTGATTTGTGAGTCCTCTGAGTCTCAGGGACCAATCCCACCTCCAGGGGTCCCTGTGCCACAGCTTAAGATAGGTGATCTGTGAGAATGTATTTGAAAACATAGCAGAATGCTAAGTAGTGTTCAGACTTCAGTTTTAGCTATTAAAGAGAAACAGCGAATTTCATTTATGGACAAGATGAAGCAACAAGGACCAATTCATCCTCCTGTCTTAAATACCCAACAGTCAGACAAAATGCATGAAACAGTGGGTATTAAGACACTAGCTATCAGGCAACAGAAAGGGACAGTGATCTCTGAGTGACAAGAAATAACTGAGGTGAGCCCCACCGCAGCCTGACTGCCCAAGCATCCTGCCCTGAGAGTTTCCAGCTGCACTACAGGGACAGGCAAAAAGGTGAGGCCTGGTGGAACCTCAAAGCTGAAGACACAGGGCTTAGACCTGATCTACCTTAGGGTAGACTAAGGCAGATAGAGTTTATGGGACAGTGTAGGAAAGAGGAGAAGTACGTGTGGAGAGAACTCCAGAGATCTGCAGAACACTCCTCTCAAATATTCAGCAGCACTGACCACTGCAGGATGTAGAAGTCACGAAGCCAGTGTTTTCAATGAACAATAGGGAAAAGCTAGGAAGTCTGCAGAGAGATTAAGTGAGTATTAGTCTTAGAGAAGAGAAGAAACTATTAGCTGCTCAATTGCGCCCAACTCTTTGAGACAATATGGACTGTAGCCCACCAGACTCCTGTGTCCATGGAATTCTCCAGCCCAGAAAACGGGAGTGGGTAGCCATTCCCTTCTCCAGGGCATCTTCCTGGCCCAAAGAATCTGCCTGCAATGCAGGAGATGAGGGTTTGATCCCTAGGTTGGGAAGATCCCCTGGAGAAGGGAATGGTTACCCACTCCAGTATTCTTGCTGGAGAGAAGTAAAGTAAGTTTTGACTAATGATATGATCTTCAGAAAAGCTAGAATCTTTAGGGAATGGAGAAGAAATTACAGTTTGAAAGTGGCACTGGGGACAAAGGAGATATATGTATCTGCTATCAAATGGTGCTTGGAAATAAGAGATAAAATGCTAATCCATTATTACAGCAAATTTTGATTTTTTTTAAGTACAATGCTGATGAGCACTAGACATAAGTTTTGAATGCAAAATATATTTCATTATTTTTCTAGTTGGAAAGAAGATTCCCAGTTTATAGCTTGTCTTTTCATTTTCTGTAGCATCTTTTGAAGTGTAAAAAGTTTCAATTTCTTTGAAATTAAATTATCAAAATTTTTTTTAATAGATCTTGTTTTTGATGTTATATATAAGAGCTCTTGGGTCAACCCAAGGTCATGAAGATTTTCTTCTATGTTTATATTCAGGTGATGATCCATTGTACCTCTGAAATATATCTTAATTCTATCTGATTTTTTGATTTCCAGGATTGGTCTAGAGATTCTACTCTTGTCCTGCTCCAGTCAATTTTTTACACAACAGCAAATAGCTCCTAAACTGTAAATTTATCATGTTCTTTCTCTGAAAACTTGTATTTGGAATAAACTTCTAATCTTTTTATGATAGCCAACAGTCTCTCCTTACCACTTCAATCTCATCTAATAAAAACGACTGAATTTAAAAAAAAAAAAACCAAACTTTTGACTTTGTCATATAACTTGTGTGACTGTTCAAGGAATACTTTATTTACAGCATATTCGTTATTTTTGTAATTCACAAGGTCCAGATTAAAAATGTACACTTACTTAAGAAAGACGGTCTTTCATCTGGATTCTGCGCCCACCCACTTTCCATTAGAGAGACCATAAGCGTTCGATGAGGTATATCAGATGGCAAGCTTTCTTCATTAATGTCAGGTCGATGTCCTTGTGACACACCATACATAATCTGCAAAGGGTTAGTGACGTCTGCCAAAGCAAACGGAAACACATTTCATTCATCAGAAGCATATTATGGTCTCATGCATTCATTACATTCTAACCTCACCCAATGAAAATCAGAGCAATCTTAAAAACCTTAGGAAGAATTCACTACCTCCCTTTCTGTCAAAGGAATATCTACATCCCAGCTATGCCCAGACTTACAGGAGGAGTTTATAGCTTCACCTCTTTAATTCTGGGCTTGGCCGCGTGATCTGACTGGGCCAATGGAATGTGAAGACAGCAGAGCAAAGCAGAGCTGAGCGGAGCTGAGCGGAGCTAGCGGAGCGGGGAAGAGTCACGGCAACTAGTCGTCCAGTGTGGACAAGACATTATCGCGTTCAGTCTGTCAGCTGCTGAGACTCTGAGGCGGTCACACAGCAAACTGACCTGAACGGACCTCAAAGAAACAGACGGCATTGTCAGAAAATGTGCAAGTTATTCTTCAATGTCTGCTGGTCTTCAGAAGGAGCACTAATTAAATTTTCACATAAAGATTTTGTAGTTGGAATGAACCTTAGAAATAAGAATTCAAAATTCTTATTTTGCAGATGAAAAAAATGAGGACTTAAGAGATTCAGCGGCTTAATAATGGAGTTAATTACTAACAGAACAAAATGAATCTATATTTCTCCAATCTTAAATTCAATATTTTCCAATATACATGGGATTCACATTGATAAACTGTTATGCTTTCCTAGTGTGTTTTCCACAAAATGAATGGTAGACAGATTTAAAATAGGTGATCTTTATTTAGACAGTTCTGAGTATGATTTACCAGCATGATATCATAATAAGAAAGTCAAAGTATACTTACCTTCAAAAGGCTGCTTTCTGGATAAGACTTCCCAGGTAATAATTGCATAGCTGTTTAAGATAAAACATACATACAGTAACTATGCATAATAAGCTAAATAGTACCGATTTTAAAAGCTGACAGTGGAGATACCAGTTTTGAAAATAATAATGTAGTGAAATGCTGCTTAAAGAATCACTATATAGAACCAAAATGCTAAATATTTGTATACAGTTTTACTTTGAAAGGAAAATAATTCAATTTGAAAAATTAGGAAATTAGTACAATAAAAACAAAGTAATAGGCAAGGATAACTTGTGGATGATTCATTAATACTATGTCCTTTAATTACATGATTCTATTATTCACACAAAATAATGAGTAACACAAAAGAATGTCTCAGGTAGCCCTATTCTACTGACTTTTTTCTGGTGTGAGTACGGTCTCCTTTGGTAAAGTTAAATGTTATTCACAATGTTTCCCTCCCTCTCTCAAGGTCACATATGATAAAAACCCTTGAATATTACAAATTAATAGAATAATAGACATGTTTTAATATTTTTTAAGGATGTAAAAATAGCTTAAAGCGAGGCACCTTTATTTTTATATTTTTTTATTTTTACTTTTTGGCTGCTCTGCACAACTTGTGAGATCCGTTTCCTGAGCAGGGATTAAACCTGGCTCATGGCAGCAAAAGCATGGAATCTTAAATCACTAAGATGCCAGGGAATTCCTTAAAGCAAGGCATTTTTAATTTGAAAAATATTAACCACTGTCTCTAATCTATTTTCACCACACCTATGAGAGAAGCATAAAAATCATCCTTTTAAACTGTAGCTTCAAAAACAACAACAACAACAACAATTGTAGCTTCAAAACTCTGACTGATTAATCTTATGGAGAAGGAAATGGCAACCCACTCCAGTACTCTTGCCTGGAGAATTCCACGTACGGAGGAGCCTGGTGGGCTACAGTCCATGGGGTCGCAAAGAGTCAGACACAATTGAGTGACTTCACTTCACTTTAGGCAAAGTTAACTCTGAGCAAAAGTAACATACTGTACCTATATATATCATGCTTGACAGAAGCCCTTGCTTTCTGTCCGGGTTCATAGTTTTCAGGTGGCATATAGACAATTGTCCCTCCTTCTGGTGCAGACTTACTACTTCGTGATTGTGAGAGGGACAATTTACGCCATTTTGATAAACCAAAATCTGCAATCTGGAAGGGAAAAGAGTAATTTAAAAATTTTCTTTTTTAAAAATCCAGGAATAGAATGAGTATATCCATTTTACTTTTTGTGACAAGTAACTTTATATCATGTGCTTTCAAAATTTACCCATACCTCACAAAACTGCTAAACTACTCATATCTAATATGACTGTCACTGTGTATATGTTCTTCTTTATATGTGCTTAAAATAGTACTTTTATATTTTGAAATAAGTAAAATTCCATTAAAGTATAACTCATTATTATATGACTTTTGCTTACCACTAAAAGAATATCTGTTGACAATAGTGTAGTTAGCAATATAACATATTTATGCCCATGCTGAGTGGTACCTAAAGAACTGTCAGTGACTGACACTCTGTACTTCTGACATGTCCTTCATAGTTATACTTCAGTTGAGAATTTTGTGCAGATACTACACAATATTTTGTAACTATCTATAATGTTCTAATATTTTTAAAAAGGGAGACAAAAATGTAAGAACAGAAACAATATTTAATGAACAAAATAGTATAAGGAAAGCTTTGAAGACATTTAATTTAAATTACTTAGACCTTAAACTGTGTCATTTAGGAGTTGACAGAGTGGAATGAGTTCCATCCGCCGTCCACCACACCATTTGTGTTTCAATCATTTAACTCTTAAAATACTTACAAGCTTTAACAGAAGAAATAATTTGTTTAGTGTTTAGATGAATCTGAGATTAAAAAATTATAGCCCTACTCCAAAAAGGGATGGAGGACTACACAAATCTTTCATATATTACCATAATGAAAGGGTAAACTTAAGAAAAAAAATTAGAAAAGACCAAGAGAAAAAATGGTACCACGACATGAAAAGCTAAACTGGACTGATTTCTAAAGGCAGAATAAGATGTTCTTTAGTCACTAAGTCGTCCAGCTCTTTTACAACCCCATGGACCTCAGCCTGCCAGGCTCCTCTGTTCAGGGGACTTCCCAGCAAGAATACTGGAGTGGGTTACCATTTCCTTCTCCAGGGGATCTTCCCAACTCAGGGACTGAACCCAAGTCTTCTGCATTAGAGGCAGATTCTTAACCACATGAGCCACCAGGGAAGCCGCACTCAGAAGAGTATTTGACACATAACGGGTGAACCATGTATGTTAGTATTATTAATGTTTTATATACAGGAACAAACCTCTAAAGCTTGCTCTTATTCATACAATACCAACAACAGAGAATGCAGTTTGAGGGTCTTTAATCTAAACTTTTAGGTGTAATTAAGACTCTGGGCCTCTCGAGAAACCTATATGCAGGTCAGGAAGCAACAGTTAAAACTGGACATGGAACAACAGACTGGTTCCAAATAGGAAAAGGAGTACGTCAAAGCTGTATATTGTTACCCTGCTTATTTAACTTATATGCAGAGTACATCATGAGAAATGCTGGGCTGGAAGAAGCACAAGCTGGAATCAAGACTGCCAGGAGAAGTATCAATAACCTCAGATTTGCAGATGACACCATGCTTATGGCAGAAAGTGAAGAGGAACTAAAAAGCCTCTTGATGAAAGTGAAAGAGGAGAGTGAAAAAGTTGGCTTAAAGCTCAACATTCAGGAAACTAAGATCATGGCATCTGGTCCCATCACTTCATGGGAAATAGATGGGGAAACAGTGGAAAAAACGTCAGACTTTATTTCTTTGAGCTCCAAAATCACTGCAGATGGTGACTGCAGCCATGAAATTAAAAGATGCTGAGTGGCTCAGAGGGTAAAGTGTCTGTCTGCAATGCGGGAGACCTGGGTTCGATCCCTGGGTTGGGAAGATCCCCTGGAGAAGGAAGTGGCAACCCACTCCAGTATTCTTGCCTGGAAAATCCCATGGACGGAGGAGCCTGGTAGGCCATAGCCCATGGGGTTGTAACGAGTTGGACACGACTGAGCAACTTTGCTTGCTTGCTACTCCTTGAAAGGAAGGTTATGACCAACCTAGACAGCATATTAAAAAGCAGAGACATTACTTTGCCAACAAAGGTCTGTCTAGTCAAGGCTATGGTTTTTCCAGTGGTCATGTATGGATGTGAGAGTTGGACTGTGAAGAAAGCTAAGTGCCGAAGAACTGATGCTTTTGAACTGTGGTGTCAGAGAAGACTCCTGAGAGTCCCTTGGACTGCAGGAGATCCAAGCAGTCCATCCTAGAGGAGATCAGCCCTGGGTGTTCACTGGAAGGACTGATGCTGAAGCTGAAACTCCAGTACTTTGGCCACCTCATGCGAAGAGCTCACTGGAAAAGACCCTAATGCTGGGAGGGATTGGGGGCAGGAGGAGAAGGGGACGACAGAGGATGAGATGGCTGGATGGCATTACCGACTCAATGGGCATGAATTTGAGTACACTCCGGGAGTTGGTGATGGACAGGGAGGCCTGGCATGCTGCGATTCATGGGGTAGCAAAGAGTCGGACATGACTGAGTGACTGAACTGAAGTGAACTGAACTGAAGACTCTGGGCAACTGTATCCCAGTTACTCTTACTTGCCACTACAAACTCTTATTCCTCTCACTCATCCTCTAAAAGCAAAAACAGTGCTACAGTTACACACTGGCTAGGATAATAAGCATTACTATGAGAAGGCAAAGAATGCTGAGTGCCAAAGAATTGAGGTTTTCGAATTGTGGTGTTGGAGGAGACACTTGAGAGTCCCTTGGATTGCAAGGAAGTCAAATCAATCAATCCTAAAAGAAATCAACCCTCAATATTCACTGGAAGGACTGATGCTGAAGCTGAAGCTCAAATACTTTGACCACCTGATGCGAAGAACTGACTCACTGAAAAAGACTCTGATGCTGGGAAAGACTGAAGGCCAAAGGAGAAGGAAATAAGACAGCATCGCCTACTCAGTGGCCATGAATCTGAGCGAACTCTGGCAGTTAGGGAGGACAGAGGAGCCTGGTGTGCTGCAGTCCACGGTGTCACAGAGCCCAACACAACTTAGCGACTGAACAGCGACAGGTTCTTATACCTGAACCACACACTGCAAACTACTGGGCTAAATACTGGTTTGAATACAGTGCTGCAGAAAATGTATTCTTAGTTTGCTTATGTGCTCCTTTTACTTCACATTTGTGTTTTGAAACCTTATCTAGAAAAATTAATCAGAATTCCCTTTATCAGTTAATTTAGTTTGGTTTTCACATGAAACTACATTTCTTCCCCTTCTCTATCACAAACACCATATACAAAAGACATGATTCATTAAATCTGGATCTTCCAAAGAAGAGAAAAAGTGAAGAATACGAGAGGAATACAAGTTCTATGATTTCTTGAGCATCCTGAAATATTTGTCATTCAACAGTAAAGACAAAGAATAGGAACTTTTCATTTCTACACAAGATCTTAACATACATTTTAAAGGTAATGGATCTGTTTAGTTAAAAACAGATAACACAACAAGAGGTTACTGCATAGCACAGAAAACTATATTTAGTATCTTATAATAACCTATAAAGGAAAATAACCTGAAAAATATATAAAATTGAATCACTTTGCTGTATAACTCAAACTAACATAATACTGTAAATCAACTATACTTCAATTAAAAAAATTTTAAAAATCAGATGAAATTAAAACACTTTGTTCATAAAAGTCATCCCGAATCCTACTACCCTATCAGAATAGCTATTTTCATTTACATAATACTATCTGTCTCTTTAAAACTATGAAGTTATCATCAGTAAGAAGCTATATGGAAGACCTTCCAAGCAGTCTGGTTTCCACACAGGACTGACAGAATAGTAAAGAAATCAGACATGGTACATATAAATATTTATTTCAAACAAGCCTATCATGGGTTCATTTGTATTTAAGGTGCACGAATAGATACTGAGACTTCCCTGGTGGCTCAGATGGCAAAGCGTCTGCCTGCAGTGCAGGAGACCTGGGTTCGATCCCTGGGTCAGGAAGATCTCCTGGAGAAGGGAATGGCAACCCACTCTGGTATTCTTGCCCACCCCCATCCCCCCCCACCCCCAAAAGGGGTTCAATGGAACACTGGAGAAGGAAATGGCAACCCACTCCAGTACTCTTGCCTGAAGAGTCCCATGGAGGGAGGAGCCTGGTAGGCTACAGTCCATGGGGTTGCAAAGAGTTGGATACGACGGAGCGACTTCACTTCACTCAATAGATACTGACTAGCAGACCAACAAATTGAATGTATTCTTTTTAAAGTAGAAAAGTCTTGATTGATCTTAACTAGTAGTAAATAATTTTTTTCCAGATACTATTAATAAGTTTCTGATTAACATTACAGTGAGAAAATTTACTTAAAAAAAAACTAACAAGATGTGAGGTTCCATTTAATCTCATTAAGCACTTCAAGAGATTTTTTTGTATTTCATTTAAATGGCTCTTTCAAGAAGACAGGTAGATAGGATAACTTAATTTTTCATGAGTCATGGAAACTATGACTTTTAAAGGGCATTTATAAAATAAAAAGTAGAGACACACAGGATACATATAAAAGAGTGTCACTAACTTATAAGAACCGTATTAGAATGGTCACAGTTTTGCATGTGCTAAGAGTAATAAAAATTAAAAAGAAACACACACACACACAAAGCCAAACTATTTTAAATTCTATTCATGTCAAAGAAATACTATGAAAAAGTATTCAATGAAAAAGAGAAAGTAGGGATAATCAACACCTATTACTTTGCTTCTGTCCTCTCTATCAAGGATGGTTTCTGTACTGAGATGAAGAAAATAAAGTCCAAGGAGGTTGAAAAGTTTATAAAGTACAAGCCTCAGTTCATTTTACATATATTTCAGGTTTAGTTAGAATACTAGCAAATACCTCCACAGTGAGATAAAAAGTTACAGAACAGAGAATAGCATTTGTTTTGTTGAAGGTCTGTACGGACATCATGAGCTGACCCATAAGGAGAGCTGCAAACACAATTGCTAAGGGGAAGATTCATAGCATTACAGGCCTACCTCAAGAAACAAGTCAAATAAATAACCTAACTCTACACCTAAAGCAACTAGAGGAGGAAGAAATGAAGAACCCCAGGGTTAGTAGAAGGAAAGAAATCTTAAAAATTAGGGCAGAAATAAATGCAAAAGAAACTAAAGAGATCATAGCAAAAATTAACAAAGCTAAAAGCTGGTTTTTTGAAAAAATAAACAAAATTGACAAACCATTAGCAAGACTCATTAAGAAACAAAGGGAGAAGAACCAAATTAACAAAATTAGAAATGAAAATGGAGAGATCACAACAGACAACACTGAAATACAAAGGATCATAAGAGACTACTACCAGCAGCTCTATGCCAATAAAATGGACAACTTGGAAGAAATGGACAAGTTCTTAGAGAAGAATAACTTTCCAAAACTGAACCAGGAAGAAATAGAAGATCTTAACAAAATGATCACAAGCAAAGAAATCAAAACTGTAATCAGAAATCTTCCAGCAAACAAAAGCCCAGGACCAGATGGCTTCACAGCTGAATTCTACCAAAAATTTAGAGAAGAGCTAACACCTATCTTACTCAAACTCTTCCAGAAAACTGCAGAAGAAGGTAAACTTCCAAACTCATTCTATGAGGCCACCATCACCCTAATTCCAAAACCAGACAAAGATGCCACAAAAAAAGAAAACTACAGGCCAATATCACTGATGAACATAGATGCAAAAATCCTTAACAAAATTCTAGCAAACAGAATCCAACAACATATTAAAAAAATCATACATCATGACCAAGTGGGCTTTATCCCAGGAATGCAAGGATTCTTTAATATCTGCAAATCAATCAATGTAATACACCACATTAACAAATTGAAAGATAAAAACCATATGATTATCTCAATAGGTGCAGAAAAAGCCTTTGACAAAATTCAACATCCATTTATGATTAAAACTCTCCAGAAAGCAGGAATAGAAGGAACATACCTCAACATAATAAAAGCTATATATGACAAACCCACAGCAAGCATCACCCTCAATGGTGAAAAATTGAAAGCATTTCCCCTGAAATCAGGAACAAGACAAGGGTGCCCACTCTCACCACTACTATTCAACATAGTTTTGGAAGTTTTGGCCACAGCAATCAGGGCAGAAAAAGAAGTAAAAGGAATCCAGATAGGAAAAGAAGAAGTGAAACTCTCTGTTTGCAGATGACATGATCCTCTACATAGAAAACCCTAAAGACTCTACTAGAAAATTACTAGAGCTAATCAATGAATACAGTCAAGTTGCAGGATATAAAATTAACACACAGAAATCTCTTGCATTCCTATACACTAACAATGAGAAAACAGAAAGAGAAATTAAGGAAACAATACCATTCACCATTGCAACAAAAAGAATAAAATACTTAGGAGTATATCTACCTAAAGAAACAAACGACCTATACATAGAAAACTATAAAACACTGATGAAAGAAATCAAAGAGGACACAAACAGATGGAGAAATATACCGTGTTCATGGCTTGGAAGAATCAATAATGTCAAAATGGCTATACTACCCAAAGCAATCTATAGATTCAATGCAATCCCTATTAAACTACCAACGGTATTTTTCACAGAACTAGAACAAATAATTTCACAATTTGTATGGAAATACAAAAAACCTCGAATAGCCAAAGTAATCCTGAGAAAGAAGAATGGAACTGGAGGAATCAATCTGCCTGACTTCAGACTATACTACAAAGCCACAGTCATCAAGACAGTATGGTACTGGCACAAAGACAGAAATATAGATCAATGGAACAGAATAGAAAGCCCAGAGATAAATCCACGAACCTATGGTCACCTTATCTTCGACAAAGGAGGCAAGGATATACAATGGAAAAAAGACAACCTCTTTAACAAGTGGTGCTGGGAAAACTGGTCAACCACCTGTAAAAGAATGAAACTAGAACACTTTCTAACACCATACACAAAAATAAACTCAAAATGGATTAAAGATCTAAATGTAAGACCAGAAACTATCAAACTCCTAGAGGAGAACATAGGCAAAACACTCTCCGACATAAATCACAGCAGGATCCTCTATGACCCACTTCCCAGAATTTCAGAAATAAAAGCAAAAATAAACAAATGGGACTTACTGAAACTTAAAAGCTTTTGCACAACAAAGGAAACTATAAGCAAGGTGAAAAGACAGCCCTCAGATTGGGAGAAAATAATAGCAAATGAAGCAACAGACAAAGGATTAATCTCAAAAATATACAAGCAACTCCTCCAGCTCAACTCCAGAAAAATAAATGACCCAATCAAAAAATGGGCCAAAGAACTAAACAGACATTTCTCCAAGGAAGACATACAGATGGCTAACAAACATATGAAAAGGTGCTCAACATCACTCATTATCAGAGAAATGCAAATCAAAACCACAATGAGGTACCATTATACGCCAGTCAGGATGGCTGCTATCCAAAAGTCTACAAGCAATAAATGCTGGAGAGGGTGTGGAGAAAAGGGAACCCTCTTACACTGTTGGTGGGAATGCAAATTAGTACAGCCACTATGGAAAACAGTGTGGAGATTTCTTAAAAAGCTGGAAATAGAACTGCCATATGACCCAGCAATTCCACTTCTGGGCATACACACAAAGGAAACCAGATCTGAAAGAGACACGTGCACCCCAATGTTCATCGCAGCACTGTTTATAATAGCCTGGACATGGAAGCACCCTAGATGCCCATCAGCAGACGAATGGATGAGGAAGCTGTGGTACATATACACCATGGAATATTACTCAGCCATTAAAAAGAATTCATTTGAATCAGTTCTAATGAGATGGATGAAACTGGAGCCGATTATACAGAGCGAAGTAAGCCAGAAAGATAAAGACCATTACAGTATACTAACACATATATATGGAATTTAGAAAGATGGTAACGATAACCCTATATGCAAAACAGAAAAAGAGACTCAGACTCAGAGACTTGTGGACTCTGGGAGAAGGCGAGGGTGGGACGTTTCAAGAGAACAGCATCGAAACATGTATATTATCTAGGGTGAAACAGATCACCAGCCCAGGTTGGGTGCATGAGACAAGTGTTCGGGCCTGGTACACTGGGAAGACCCAGAGGGATCGGGTGGAGAGGGAGGTGGGAGGGGGGACCGGGATGGGGAATACATGTAAATCCATGGCTAATTCATTTCAATGTATGACAAAAACTACTGCAATGATGTAAAGTAATTAGCCTCCAACTAATAAAAAAATAAAACCAGACAAAAAAAAACAAAACAAACAAACAAAAAAAAACAAAAGGTCCAAGAGACTTGCCACCACCATCCACACCCTCTCGCCTTTTAGCATAAAAACAAAAGCCTGAATTCTAGCGTGGGTGAGGCGGTTCTTTGGGACACTCATCCACCATCTTCTCGGTCTACTGGCTTTCCAAATAAAGTTGCTATCCCTTGCTCCAACACCTCATCTGTTGATTTATTGGCCCTGTTGCATGGTGAGCAGTATAAAGTTGGACATGGTAACAATGACACTTGGGAAAGCAGTCAGAGAAGGACTTTTGTAACACTTGTATGAAAAAAAAGGAGAAAAACGGGCTGTGTAACGGCTCTTTTAGGAGTATGCCAAAGAAAACGAATGCTTATTCTCCAGAAGTCCTAATTAAGAAAAGGCCTGATCTTGACCTGAAGGGAGGTTTCAGCACCATGCTGTGTAAGCTCTGATTTGGGCACTGTAATGGGTAACAGGTAATCATTACTTGAAGATACAAAAAGTAGCTAATTAAATTTGAGGATGACACAAAGCTAGAAGACAAAGTTAAAAAAAAGGTCATGACAACAAAAGCATGATCACAAAAGAAAAAAATTAAAACTTTTGCTCTATGAAAGACCTTGCTAAAAAGGATGAAAAGAACAAACTTTGTACTGGCAGGAAAGATCTGCAAACTATCAATACATATCTGATGAAGGACTTACATCTATAAAATACATAGAACTTTTAAAACTCAATAGTAAAAAAGCAAAGAGTCCAAGTAGAAAATGGTCTTAAGATCTGAAGACACACATCACTGAAAAGGATATAGAGATAGCAAATAAATAAATAACACTATTCAACATCATTGGAAAATGAAAATTAAGATCATGGTGATATATCACTATACATCCATTAGAATGCCAGAATAAAAAGCTGTGATAATACCAAATGCTGGTGAGGGTGCATACAATGGGTCTTTCATACATTGCTGGTGAAATGTACAATGGTGCAGCCACTGTGGAAAATAGCTAGCTTCTTAAAAAGCTAAACATACTTTACCATATGACCATGCAGTTAAACTCTTGGGCATTTATCTCAGAGGAATAAAAACTTACATTTGTTCAAAAAGTTGTATAGGACTATTCAATGGAGCTTTATTTTAACTGCCAAAGGCTAAAAATAACCAAATCTCTCTCAATAAGTGAATGGTTAAACAACTCTAGTACACCCACACCATGGAATATTATTCATCAATGAAAAAGAAACCAACTCTTGACACAAGCAAAGACTCAAATGGATCTCAAAGGCCTTATGCTAAATGAACAAAGCCAATCTCAAAATATCATACACTGTATGATTCCATTGTCAAAACAACAAAATTATAGAAATGAAAAACAGATTACTGGTTGACAGTGGTTAGGGATGATGGAGGGAAGGTGAACCTGACTATAAAGGGATAGTATAAGGGGTATCTTTGTTGTGATAGAATAGTGCTGTATCCTGACTGCTATAATAGTTGCAGAAATTTACACAAGATAAAGTGAAACAGAACTACAAACTACGTATGCGCACTGTACCAATGTCAAATTCCTGGCCTTGAAATGGAACTATAATTATATGTGATGTAACCACTGGTAGAAACTGGGTGAAGGGTACATGAGACTTCTTTACTTTGCAACCACCTAAGAATCTCTAATAATTTCAAAATAAAAATTAAATAAAGGTATACTTAACAATTTAAATTAAGAATATAATGACCTTGTATCTGAACTGTAGTTTTATCAATATCTGTAGTCTAGGAATAACTAACCCACTGCAGCAGGAAGAAGTGGCACTGAATGAGGGGCCATGGAAAAGGCAGAGATATTAAACCAGCAAGGTAGAAAAATTAACTAAAAAGTCTTTAAAACTATTAAACACAAGGATGCAGATGAGCTTTTTTGAAAAACAGTAATTACCTTAACATGAAATTCATTATCCAATAAGATGTTTTGAGTCTTCAGGTCATGATGAAGTAGAGGAGGATTCATATTGTGCAGGTAATTTACACCTAGAGCAATTTCATGCAGAATACGGAATCTCAATGGCCAAGGAACATCAGGATACTCGATTTTCTTCATATATATGAAAATAAATAAAACTAAAATTAGTGGCCAAATTTATTTCCACTTCGAAAATGAAATATTCCATGAGGAATAGTATAAACTAAATATCTAGTATAACTAAGTATAGGGCAAAATATACTTATTTTATTATATAGTATCTATTTGACATTCTTTAACATCCTCGGATCTTATTTGCTTACAGAGAAAATAATGACTTTACAGTACTAGTACTTCCTTTTAGTGTATACTAGCAATGTAACTACATGGTATGCGCTCTTTCTCCAGTTGAGATAGTTTATTTTTATATAATACCCAGACACATATATTTATACTCTACAAGTCTTCTCATTCCAGGTTGTTGTTCAGTTGCTAAGTTGTGTCCCACTTACTTGTGATCCCATGGACTGCAGCATGCCAGGTGCCTCTGTTTTCTACTATCTCCTGGAGTTTGCGCTCAAATTCATGGCCATTGAGTTGTTGATACTATATAATCATTTCATCTTCTGCCACCCCCTTCTTTTGCCTTCAATCTCTCCCAGCATCAGGGTCTTTGCCTATGAGTCGGCCCTTCCTATCAGATGGTCAAAATATTTGAGCTTCAGCTTCAGCATCAGTCCTTCCAATGAGTATTCAGGGTTGATTTCTTTTAGGATTTACTGAATTGATCTTCTTGCTGTCCGAGGGATTCTCAAGAGTCTTCTCCAGCACCACAGTTCAAAAGCATCAATTCTTCGGTGCCCACCCTTCTTATAGTCCAACTCTCACATCCCTATGTGACTACCAGAAAAACTTTGATTACATGTACCTTTGTAGCAAAGTGATGTCTCTGCTTTTTAATACGCTGAGTTTTGGAGTCCAAGAAAATAAAATCCATCACTGCTTCTACTTTTTCCCCTTGTATTCGCTATGAAGTGATTGGACCGGATGCCATGATCTTAGTTTTTATGGCATTGAGTTCCAAGCCTGCTTTTTCACTCACCTTTTTGACCCTCATCAAGAGGCTCTTTAGTTTCTCTTAACTTTCTGCAACTAGGGTGGTTATCATCTGCACATCTGAGGTTGTTGATTTTTCTCCCAGCAATCTTGATTCCAGCTTGTGATTCATCCACCTCAACATTTCACATGATGTACTCTGCATAGAAGTTAAATACGCAGGGTGACAATATAGAGCTTTGTTGTACTCCTTTCCCAATTTGGAACCAGTCCCTTGTTCCATGTCTGATTCTAGCTGTTGTTTCTTGACCCACATACAGGTTTCTCAGGAGTCAGGTAAGGTGGTCTGATACTCTCATCTCTTTAAGAGTTTTCCAGTTTGCTGTGATCCACACATTGAAAGGCTTTAGCACAGTCAATGAAACAGAAGATGTTTTTCTGGAATTCTCTTGCTTTCTGCATGATCAAATGAATGTTGGTAATCTGATCTCTGGTTCTTCTTCCTTTACTAAATACAGCTTGAAAATTTATAAGCTCCTGGTTCATGTACTGCTAAAACCTAGCTTGAAGGATTTTGAGCATATCCTTGCTAGCATGTGAAATGAGCAAAACTGTATGGTAGTTTGAACATTCTCTGGCATTGCGTGTCTTTGACACTGAAATGAAAACTGACCTTTTCCAGTCTCGTGGACACTATGCATTTCCCAAATTTGCTGACATATTGAGTGCAGCACTTTAACAGCATCATCTTTAAGGACTTTCAAATAGCTCAGCTGGTATTCCATCACCTCCACTAGGTTTGTTCACAGTAACGCTTAAGGCCCACTCGACTTCACACTCCAAGATGTCTGGCTCTAGGTGAGTGACCACACCATCATGGTTATCCAGGTCATTAAGACCTTTTTTGTGTAGTTCTTCTGTAAACTCTGGCTACCTCCTTCTTAATCTCTTCTGCTCCTGTTAGCTCCTTGCCATTTCTGTCCTTTATCGTGCCCATCCTTGCATGAAATGTTCTCCTTGACATCTCCAATTTTCTTGAAGAGATTTCCAGTCTTTCCCATTCTATTGTTCATTTAAGAAGGCTTTTTTTTTTTATCTCTCCTTGCTATTCTCTGGAACTCTACATTCAGTTGGGTATATCTTTCCCTTTCTTCCTCGCCTTTCATTTCTCTTCTTTCCTCAGCTATTTGTAAAGCCTCCTTGGACAACCACTTTGCCTTCTTGCATCCTTTTTGAGATGGTTTTGTTATTGCCTCCTGTACAATGTAACAAACCTCTGTCTATAGTTCTTCAGGCACTCTACCAAACCTAATCCCTTGAATCTGTTCATCACCTCCACTGTATAAACATAAGGGATTTGATTTAGGTTATATCTGAATGGCCTTGTGGTTTTCCCTACTTTCTTCACTTTAAGTCTGAATCATGTAATAACGAGCTCATGATCTTGCCACAGTCAGCTCCAGGTCTTGTTTGGCTGACTGTATACAGCTTCTCCATCCTTGGCCGCAAAGACATAATCTTTTTTTTATATTGACCATCTGGTGATGTCCATGTGTAGAGTTGTCTCTTGGGTTGTTGGAAAAGGCTGTTTGCTATGACCAGCATGTTCTTTTGACAAAACTCTCTTAGCTTTTGCCCTGCTCCATTTGGTATTCCAAGGCTAACCATGCCTGTTATTCCAGGTATCTCTTGACTTCCTACTTTTGCATTCCATATATAATATAGAAACATTACAAATGTAATGCCTTTATTTCCTGGTACTGACAAACAACAGTCATCTGAATTTTCTTAAATAGTTTTCCTAACCTAAACATTAATACAGCTGCCCAGGAAGATGAACATACTCAGAAGAAGTAGATAATCACTGGGGAAGATGGTAGATGAGTGCTCAACTTGTCTTTTATGATTCCATCCAGAAATCAGCAATGCCCCTTAGGAGGCTCTAGAATTTCTAATGGGCTCCAAATTTGGGTACCAGAGTATCTACTGGGGTGCTGAGGTATGGGAGGAAAACATTAGAATCTATGCTTACATTCATTCAAAAAAAGGAAACTGTGTTTTGTATCTTAATTGCTGTGTTGGTTACACAAATCTTACACACTGACACTAGTCACTTTACTCTGCCCTTGTTCTAGATCATGCCGTCACAAACAGAATGTGGTGCGTCCTAAAACAAAGAGGAAGTCACCCATGAGTGGTGATGGGGCACCCATGCTTCCTCATTTGCTTATGGAACATTGGGATGCACCAGAATTTAGGAGTGTTCAGTGACTGGATTTTACAGGTTATGTTACTACTCAGTTTTAAGTAAAGCAACCCTCACAAAACAGACCTAGGTATTTAAAAATATTTCTTGAGGGAAACTGCAGGCCAGAGATAATCTTAATAAGGTTAAGCAGACAACAATAGATGAATACACACATTTTGAGAATGAGGACCTCCCCCCCTCAAAGTTGTTTACTAATGGCTTTCACAGTTAAAGACAGAGTAATTGGTATTTTGAGAAAAAGGTTAATATGGCTTATGCCATTGCCTATTATTGGAAAAACTCATGTATTTGATACTCAGAGATAGATAATTTGGCCTATTAATTCAGAACTTTGTGAACTGATATTACTAACATTTAATTACTATACTAAATTGTCTTTAACATAAAATAAAAGCTGGCTAAAAAAATAAAATAAAATAAAAGCTGGCTTAAACCAATAATAAACTGTACAGTGTGAAGAGTCTATCTTTTCTGTCTCCTGCTCCTCTCCCACATATATATACCTGTGGATACTGAAATTCAGTGTAAGCCTCAGGAACCTAAGCAGCATAATCTAAGTGACTAGAATGCAGGGTCTGGCTCCACAGTATTTTTAACAACACAAAAGAAGCCAGAAATGGTGAAATTTTACCACTGCAACTATTTGTCATCATTCTTATTTTTGGCTCACATGTAAAACTAAGCACTGTATCGGTTAACTAACAGAGTTCCAGCCACTGAAAATGTGTAGTACTTACCCTATGTAGGAGCTCATTTAACGATCCATTTGGCATGTACTCGGTAACTATTCCCAAAAATTCAGGCTCATTGCAAATTCCCAAAATTGGAAGAATGTAACTAAATCGAGCTTTGTGTAAAATTTCAGCTTCTCTAAAGATATCATTTCTTTCACTAAGGAAAAAAAAAGCATAATTATTTCAAAATAATGAAAAATACACAATTATCATGCCCATAATATTAATTAATTCTGGATTCTTTCATTCATTCATTAGCTTTGACCTCATATAAATTAGGCAACTTTTCTTAGTTTCTTATATTTAAAGGAGGGATAATATCTACCCTACATATTCCATAGGTCTGTTTAGAGATCAAAATAACATATATAAACCACTGACAGAAAAAAGTGCTACATATGGATTAAAGCTGTACTTTTCCTAGGAAAGGGAAAGAAGACAATGTTTCTTTATAAAGTACTTGTATTAAAATGACAGGTGCTTGGCCTAATTACATAAGTTTCCATTGTATTAAAATGATAAAATTTGATTAGACTGTTACCTTAAATTTTACAGTTCCATCAGGTCAGGTCAAGTCAAGTCGCTCAGTCATGTCCGACTCTTTGTGATCCCATGGACTATAGCCCACCAGGCTCCTCCATCCATGGAATTTTCTAGGCAAGAGTACTGGAGTGGGTTGCCATTTCCTTCTCCAGTTACAGTTGCATACCATGTAAAAATTTTCTAAATATCCTGAATATTAAAACATTTAAATGTTGTAGATTTTAGTGACTAGATTATAATAGTGGCATAAGGGTCAATAACACTCAGAAATTATAGGCTGGAACTCAGGAAAAGAACACTGAGAAAAGATAAATGCTTATAACATTCCTGGGCTAACTCTGGATTCCAGATATTTCCTTATTCATTCATAAAAGAAATAAGTGTTGAACTTTCATCATGAATAAACCACAGTGCTCAGCCCTATGGAAACAATTAAGTTAAAAAACAAAACAAAACAAGTTTGCTGACTTCCCTGGTGGTGCAGTGGCTAAGAATCTGCCTGCCAAGGCAGGGGACTTGCGTTCAGTCCCTGGTCTGGGACGATTTCACATGCCATGGAGCAACTAAGCCAGCGGGTGACAACTACTGAGCCCATTCACCACAACTACTGAAGCCTGCATGCTCCAGGCCCTGCAGACACAACTAACAAGCCCCTGTGCCACAAATACCTGAGCCAGCGCACCCGAGTCTGTGCTGCACAACGGGAGAGGCCACCGCAATGAGAAGCCCACGCACCACAACTAGGGGAGCCCCCACTCTCTGCAAACAGAGAAGGTCCACGTGCAGCAACGAAGACCTAGCCCAACCAAAGATAAACAAAGCAGGGTGTACATGTCAGGCAAATAACAAATCAGATACAAAAATACAGTCTGTGACCTCAAGCTGTCCAGAAACCTTTTTAAGAAACATACAAACTCATCATGGTCTTGACTTGTGCATTTCCAATGATTAGTGGGCTTCCCAGGTGGCGCTAGTGGTAAAAACCTGCCTGCCAATGCAGGAGACATAAGAGACTCAGGTTTGAACCCTGGGTCAGGAAGATCCCCTGGAGGAAGAAATGGCAACCCACTTCCAGTATTCTTGCCTGTATTACTGATGAACACAGACACAAAAATCCTCAACCAAGTATTAGCAAACCAAATCTAACAACATACTGAAAGCTTCATACACCATGACCAAGTGGGATTTATCCCTAGGATAAAAGGATTCTTCAATATATGTAAATCAATGAATATGACAAACCATATTAACAAACTGAATAAAAATCACATGATCATTTCAATAGATGCAGAAAAAAACTCTGGACAAAATTCAACACCCATTTATGATAAAAACTCTCCAGAAAGTGAGCATAGAGGGAACCTACCTCAACATTATAAAGGCCATATATGACAAACCTACAGCAAATATTCTCAATGGTGAAAAACTAAAAGAATTTCCTCTCAGATCAGGAACATGACAAGGGTATCCACTCTCAACACTATTATTCAGCATAGTTTTGGAAGTCCTAGCCATAGCAATCAGAAAAGGAAAAGAAATAAAAAGAATACAAATTGGAAAAGAAGACATAAAACTGTCACTGTTTGCAGATGACACAATACTTTACATAGAAAATCCTAAAGATGCCACCAGAAAACTACTAGAGCTCATTAGTGAATTTACTAAAGTTTCAGGACACAAAATTAAAACACAGAAATTTCTTGCATTCCGATACACTAACAAAGAAAGATAAGAAAGAGAAATTAAGGAAACAATCTCATTTACTATTGCAACAAAAAGAAAACAAAATACCTAGGACTAAATCCACCTAAGGAAGCAAAAGATCTGTACACAGAAAACTCTAAGACACTAAGAAAGACATTAAAGATACAAATATACAGAGAGATACACCATGTTCTTGGACTGGATGCATCAATATTGTGAAAATGACTATATTACCCAGAGCAATCTACAGAGTCAATGTAATCCTTATCAAATTACCAATGGCATTTTTCATAGAATTAGAACAGAAAATTTTACAATTTGTAGAAAATACAAAAGATCCCAAATAGCCCAAAACAACCTTGAGAAAGAAAAATGGAGCTGGAGGAACCAGGCTCTCTAACCTCAGATTATACTACAAAGCTACTGTCATCAAGACAGTATGGTACTGGTATAAAAATGAAAATACAGACCAATGGAATAGGACAGAAAGCCCAGAAACAAATCAATGCACATATGGTCACCTAATTTATGACCAAAGAGACAAGAATATACAATGAAGACATCCTCTTCAATACGTAGTGCTGGGAAAACTGGATGACTCCTTGTAAAAGAATGAAATTAGAACCCTCTAATGCCATACCCAAAACTCAAAATGAATTAAAGACCTCAATGTAAGGCCAAACACTGTAAAACTCTTGGAGGAAAATATAGGCAGAAGATTCTCTGATGTAAATCATAGTAGGATCTTTGCTGACTCACCTCTTAATGTCAATAAAAACCAAAATTAACAAATGGAATCTGTGCTTATTATGCACACACGAGCTCATTCACTCAGTTGTGTCTGCAGCCCGCTAGGCTTTACCACCCTATGGACTGCAGCCCGCGAGGGTCCTCTGTCCATGGGATATTCCTGGCTAGAAAAGTGGAGTGGGTTGCTATTTCCTACTCCAGGGGATCTTCCTGACCCAGGGATCAAACTCACATCTCCTATACTAGAGGCGAATTTTTTACTGCTGAGCCACAATTGAACTTAAAAGTTTTTGCACAGCAAAGGATACCATAAACAAGACAAATAAGAAAATATCTGCCAATATTTTCTCCCTCAGAGTGGGAAAAAATACTGAAAATGAAGTAACTGACAAGGGGTTAACCTCCAAAATATACAAACAGTTAAAATAAGAAAAACCAAAAAACAAACAACCCAATCAAAAAATGGGTGGAAGACCTACACAGACACTTCTCCACGAAGGCACACATATGGCCAACAAACACTTGAAAAGATGCTCAGCATCACTAATTATTAGAGATGTGAAAATCAAAACTATAATGAGACATCATTCATACCCATCAGAATGGCCATCATTAAAAAAAATCTACAAACAGTAAATGCTGGAGAGGTTGTGGAGAAAGGGAACTCTCTTGCACTGTTGGTAGGAATGTAAATTGATAAGGCCCTATGGAGAACAGTATGAAGGTTCCTTCAAAAAATAAAAATAGAACTACTGTATGACCCAGGAATTCCACTACTGGGCATATACCCAGAGAAAGGCCGTTACTCCAAAAGATAAATGCACCCCAATGTTCACAGCAGCACTATTTTTACAATAGACAGAACATGGAAGCAACCTAGATATCCATCTACAGATGAATGGATAAAGAAGACGTGGTACATGTGTACAATGAAATATTGTTGCTAGGCCATAAAAAAGAAATAAACTGGATCATTTGCAGAGACATGGATGGACCTAGAGACTGTCATACAGAGTGAAGTTAAGTCAGAAAGAGAAAAACAAATATCGTATATTAATGCATATATGTGGATTCTAGAATAATAGTATAGATGATCTTATTTGTGAAACAGAAATTGAGACACAGACACAGACAACAAACATTGGACACCAAGTGGGGAAAGGGGGTGGTGGAATGAACTGGAAGATCAGGATTGACATATATACATTATCAATACTATGTGTAAATTAGATAACTAATGAGAACCTACTGTATACTTCAGCATACTCAGCGCTCTGTGGTAGCCTAAATGGGAAGGAAATCCAAAAAAGAGGGGATATATATACACACACACATACAGACATACAGATGATTCAGTCTGCAGTACAGTAGAAATACAACACTGTAAAGCAACTATTACTCCAATAAAATTAATTTTAAAAAAGCAAAACAACAACAAAAAATGTGAAGCAATGAGGGTCTGAAACTATAAAGGTTGCAGTGGAAATGGGAAGAAAAACACTAGCTGAATAGAATGCCCAGGCTGTGATGACTGATTGGCTTTATTGATTAAGGGAGTATAACATACCTTGTTAAGGAAATATAACATATGGCACATATAGATGTAAAGGAAGGGAACTGGATTTGTTGTCAATTTTTACTGTGGATGATTTAGTATTGGTAGCAGCAGTATTAGAAAAAGAATCATCTCTAGTAGCAGGAGACCTGGGTTTGATCTTTGGTTGGAAAGATCCCCTGGAGAAGGGAAAGGCTACTCACTCTAGTATTCTGGCCTGGAGAATTCCATGCAGTGTAGATCATGGGGTCGCAAAAACTAGGACACAACTGAGCGACTTTCACTTTCACTTTCAATCTCTAGTAGAAGCTATTTGGCAAGCGATGATGATGGCTGTTGTTTAGTCACTCAGTCGTGTCCGACTCTTTTGTGACCCCATGGACTGTGGCTCATCCAACCAGCTCTGTCCATGGGATTTTGTTGGCAAGAATAATGGAGTGGGTTGCCACTTCCTTCTCCAGGGACTTACTCCACTGTGCAACAGCAATCCAAGTTCTCCCTTTTAAAAGGAATTTTTCTCCTCGGTCAGTAATGTCCCCCCTGCCCTGCACTGGTTAACTATAGGAAAAAGTCCTGCCAGCAAGCCATGTCCATTTCTAATTCACTGAAACCATGTTTCCTAGGAAGCATTCCTCCCTTGAGTACTAAAATCTCCAAAACCACTAAGACTGAAGCTGCAGGGACCAAAAAATTCCTCAAGTGGTTTACTAGACATAATAAGAGAATGCAACGCAAATGTGTACATGTGTACACCAAAAGACATACACAGCAATGTTCATAGAAGCTCTTGTCCTAATAGCCAAAGACTGGAAACATCTCTAATGCCTATCAACAATAGAATGGATAAATAAATGTGTTATAAAGTAGAATACTGAATACTGTATAGCAATGAAAACGAATGAATGAGTGTTACCTGCTCCAGGTAACAACATGGATCAATCTTACAATGTTAGATAAGAGAAGCCAGAAATTAAAGATACATTATGCATTTAATTTCTATCAAGGTTAACCTCTATCAAGCCTAATCTTTGGTGTTAGAATTCAGGATGGTGATCACCCTTGGGAAGGATGACGAGTAATGACTAAGAAGGGACATAGTTATTGATGTGGGTGGTGACTATAGTTATCTTCACTTTGTGATGTCATGCTAAACAATTACATTTGTGTTTTTCTATACCCGTTATGCTTCCATTAAAAAGCTTATTAAAAAATTCATATAACTGTCATCTTGCACATAATGTATAATTTCTCTGGGTGCTTTTGTTTAAACCACTCAAGTTCTTGATGAATGGCTGCTGAAAAACAACACATTCCAGACCAGACTATGAGGCTTCTTTTAAAAACAAACAATAAACAAAATAAAGCAAAAATATATTAGCCATCCATGTTTTGAATAGGTAATATAGTTACATGTTTCAAAATTCAAGAGTTACAAAAATACATAAAGAGCCTCTATCCTTCTTCCTGTTCTTCAGACACTTAGTACCCCAACTGTGAGGCAACCAATTATACCAGTCTGAGACCAGCTTTAATTAAATTTGTTCACTAAATTGAAACAGGTCTGCATTTGCCTTAAGAGTTGTAGGTCAACAAGACAGTTACAGAGTAGCACCTTTGCAGGGAAAACACAGGACTGACCTGAGAGTTCCTAGACCCTGAGAATTATAGAGAGGGCATGCTAGGGGAAATCTTGGTGATACTTAACATACTAATTCCTCCTCCCATTAAGAGTATGCATTCTTCCTTCTCTTGTGATCCTATTATGTATCAGTCACTTTACTAAAGTTGGTTTTATTATCCCTATGAGAGCACTGCTGCTGCTGCTAAGTCGCTTCAGTCGTCTCCGACTGTGCGACCCCATGGACGGCAGCCCACCAGGCTCCTCCGTCCATGGGATTTTCCAGGCAAGAGTACTGGAGTGGGTTGCCAACTAGGCTTAGATAAATGAATAATTTTCTAATGCTCATGCTAATAATAAGTGGCAGGTTTACAGTCAGATTTGAATTGCAATTGTGGGTTCTAACACCTTTTTTTTTTTTTTTCCAATCACTGCTTAATCAGCGAAGGAAAATTCCTGAAGTCATATTTCGAAAAAAATGAGAGAGTGGGAAAACAGAATAAACAAAAACAGTTTAAAAATAGGTTTTTATTGAGTTGGCCAAAAAGTTCATTTGGGTTATTCCACATCATCTTGCAGAAAAATATGAATGAACTTCTTGGTCAACCCAATATATTAAAAAACAAACAAACAAACCAGAAATGTAAAATACAGCTTCTATACACATATTGGCAAAAAAGAAAATTTCAGTCACAAAACAGTTAAACTATTTACACAAGGTGTTTGAACAACCAGTCAAACTCATGTACTCATAAGGAGCTGGGAGATTGTTGGGGAAGGTCCATTCATTGGGCAGAAGTCAGGTTATAGAGAATGACTCACCAATCACTAAAATAAGAACATGTAACAGCACATAAACTTAAATTTTTCTTTTCTTTCAGAGAACAATGCAAACATTATACACACGAGAGCCCAAGGAGTACATGTATTTGTTACTCCCACTTTATAAGTGAGGACACAGATATCCTGTGAGTCAACTGCAAATCCAGTCCTACGCTCAGACGTCATAAACGCAGCTAATGTTAACATTCTAGGTAACAAGTAGGAGGAAATACACAACGCAGTAATGCCAGAGTGTTGCATTGGTCCTTAAGGCTTCTTTGAAGGCAGAATTAATTTCCTACCCAATTTAGTAGGAATTTGGGATTATGAAAATTGTTAATGAACATGGAAAGTGAACTCCCTCTTCATTTCTTGGCTCCAAATGGCACAAAACTTAAAAATCTTGAGAAGCAGCATCCAAAATGGGAGGATCAACCTGCTTTAAAATATCTAATGAGTCCATAACTGCTCGATTTCCATATATTTTAAGTTGATTCTAAAATACATCCACCCTCTCTAGTCAATCACCACCCTTCAAAGTTGACTACATATACATACACATACATGTAATTGCCCTGCACTTGCTACACAGAATTCAAGACCTAGGGTAAACATACCCTGTATCTCACTAATCTGAATTATGGTATACAAAAAATGGAAGCAATCCCTAGAGGTATCTCAAACTTACTGTGGGACCTTGCCCATCCAAGCCTGATAGCAAGAGAGTGAAGAAAAACCACAGGCAAATGAAAGTCAGTAACATTAGCAGCGCTGAAGCTGAGGAATTTACCTGCTGTTGGATACTGACAGCTAATCAGGCATCTACCATGGTGTATTTTCACTTATATGATATAGGGGGTTCGATCCCTGGGTTGGGAAGATCCCCTGGAGAAGGGAACCGCTACCCACTCCAGTGTTCTGCCCTGGAGAATTCCATGGACTGCATAGTCCATGGGGGTGCAGAGTCAGACACGACTGAGAGACTTTCAGTTTCATGGGGGAGGGGGAAGAAAGGGTTAACTTGCTAAGAATTGAATGCAGAGCCTAGTTAGATTTCTACCGGAAGGAAAACAGACTGGTGACTAAACTTACTGACCAATACATATAGTTGAAAGGTTTTCTTGGAAACAGAAACTAACGCTAGCCCTCCCATGAAATCTGGATAGTACACTAAAATTGTTCACTGGGAGAGGCATTCAAAAGTTTTGTCATTTAACAGTCTTCTGATTCCAGTTTATTGTTAGCAAAAATAACACAAGTTTCTTCTAGAGACAGACTTCCTTTCCTGTGAGAGTGAGGAGAAACTAAATTGAGTTTGATGTCTAAACTCTTCTGACTATGTGTAGTAAACCAAAAACCACAAGAAAAAGCCCAAAGCAAAACGTCCCAGATTCTACAGCAGTGCTGGTCAATAAAAACATGTGACCCACCTATACAATTTGAAATTTTCAAGTCGCCACTTAAAAAAAAAAAAAGGTAGAAAGAAACATGCGAAGTGAACTTTACCAATATATTTATCACAACATATCAAAACATACCATCTAAGCATACCATTTAAAATTATGCATGAGATAAGTTTGGAAGTGCTAAAAATCTAGCATGTATTTCCCACTAAGAACACATTTCAGTTCAGACAGCCGTATTTTCAGCGCTCAGCAGCTATGTGTGGCTAAGAGTTACCCACTGGGCGGTGCGACCCTGGAGTTCGACTTCAAAAGAAAAAAACGAAGTGAACACAACTGAAAATCAATAGAGAGGACGTTTAGAGTGGGGCTGTGATTGCTGGCTCTGGTGTCTGGAGAAAAGAAGCCCAGGAAAAAAAATACCAAAGCAGTGACAAGAAGCGAGATGGTGGCATCTCCAGAGAAGCCGGCCGTTCCCCCCAGGTGAGCCTAAGCCTTGAAGGGCCGCTTCGAGGGGAAGCGGTCACCGTCGTCGGGGCTCCGGAGCCCATGTGCCCGGGATGAGAGCCTCTGAGCCGGGCAGGGCCGCGGCCCTACCTGTCGAGCAGCGGGCTGTGGATCTGCAGGTGCTTCACGGCCACCTGAACGCGCCAGTCGGCGTGGCGGGCGGACGACACGGTGCCGGACGCGCCGCGGCTCAGGTAGCGCAGGTCGGCGAGCTTGTGGTACGGGATGGCGGGCAAGGCGCTGCAGACGGTCTCCGCGCTCATGGTGGCGGGCCGCGCCGGCCCTAGGGCAGCCGGCCGCTCCCGGAAGTGCCCGCCGCGCCCGCAGCTCCGCCCCGGCGCGGGGCCGGACACTAGGTTGCCAGGCCGTCCATCCCCCAGGCGGCCCGCGCCACGCTCCTTATCCAAGGCCCGGGCGAACTCTCTCTGCAGACAAGTGGACGCTGAGGCGACGGGGCACTCCGAAGACCGGCTTCCTGTCGCCGACCCGGCCCCCCAGGCCGCGGCAGCTACTGGAGCCCTCCGCTCGGAGCTCCGCCCTCCTCAGACGCTCCAGTGACGTCAGCGGGCGGACGCCGAGCCGGGGGCTTTCCCGCGCGCCAGCCCGAGGTCACGGCCGTGGGGAGCCGGGACCGCGTGTCCCGGGCCGGCGCGGCGCGACGCGGGCGACGGCCTTGGAGTGGGAAAGGCGTCTGGGGCGCTCAGTGCGTCTTCTCTCCGCGCCCCCGACCAGCGAGGGTTTGGAAAGGGTTTCCTGTGAGGAAATTTCTCCTCAGACCCCTCACAGTTAGTCCGCAGGCCCTCCTGCCCTGGAAGACTCCTCTGGTCCAGTCTACTGGCAACGTATTTTTCTTCCCCTCATCCATGTTTACTCCTGACGCCCGTATTACAGCCAGAGATCGAAAAATAACCTCGAGAGAGCCCTTCCCTCTGATTTCAGATAAGACTGTAAACATTTCTTTCTCATAGATCTGGGAAGAACGCAGTATTTAATACCAACCAAAAAAAACGATGGAAGCATCTTTTCGTCTTTTTTACCTTAAACGCCTGTCTGCTGCTGAAATGGCTGTTTTGCAACGTGTGGTGCAGATATTGTACACAATAGCAAATTCGTGCTAGGCATTTAATGAGTTCTGAAACGTAATTAATAGGAAATGCCTGAGTTGAATCAGGGATTTCTGCTTAGGGAAATTCAACGCTTCCTGTATTTCTTTATTGCCCGAAACGTGAGTAGCAATGCTACATTTTGCAAGTAATGGAAGCTGTAATAAAGATTGTTTTGAAATCTGGTAATTTAAAATAAATTGCTTAGCTTTAAAGCTATGGTCTGATAATCTGTAGTTTATTTCTAAATAAGCTTTTTGCTACAAAAAGTGCTGAGAAAACTTTTCGTATTCATTCATTCATTCATTCAGTTTACAAACTAAGAGTTCTGGAGAAAGAGAACAAAAAGTAGGGAGGACATTATCAAAATAATAACTCAAGAATTTTTGTCAGGATCAAAGGTCAAAAGTCTTCATGTTGAAAGGGTCTACCAGCTAAGGTGGCCGCAGGGGTAAAGAATCTACCCGCCAATGCAGGAGACTCAAGAGACACCGGTTTGATGCCTGGGTTGGGAAGACTGCCTGGAGGATGAAATGGCAACCCACTGGAGTATTCTTGCCTGGGAAATCGTATTTACTGAGGAGCCTGGCAGGCTACAGTCCATGGGGTCACGAAGAGTCTGATATGGCTGAGCATGCACGTGCACACACACACACACACACACACACACACAGCACCCACAGTGAATAAGAAAAGACCTATATTAAAGTACATCTTTAAAAAGATCAAGACCCTAAGAGCAAATAGAAGATTCTAAGATTTCAGAGTGAAGAAACAAAAACAAATGGTGAGTATTAGAATGGCATCTGATTTCTCAGCAATAATGCTTCTATGCAGTTTTGTATTGCAATAGCTTCCAACCTAGAATTCTGTAGTCAAACCATCCATCAAGTATAAGAGCAGAATAAAAACATTTCACATATATAAGGATGTAAAAACATTTATTTTTCATCTATTTACTTTTTTAAAGAGAAAACTACTAGAGGATGTACTCCAATAGAAAATGACAGCAAAACTTTCAGACATGGGGTCCAGGAAACAGGACCAGAAGGATGTGAAGAGAAATGCCAGGCGAAAGGTATGTGGCAGGATTAGAGAGCAATTGTTTTCACTGGAGCAAGAAGATGGCAGATTCTGAGAAGAAAGAGTGATAAAAATCATTGAATTTATTTAGATGGTTAATTTTGAGTATTTTTATAGTTATATTGCTAGATATTTGATAGATCTAATGAAATCTATGAGCAAAATTTGAGCGAGAGATTGAAAACTATAGGAAAGTGAAAAAAGAAATTATTAATTCCATGAAAATAAAGATTATACAAGAATGGAAACAACATTTCTCCAAATTGTTCTGTGGTTGTGAAAAGTTTAAGACTCTTTAGAGCTTCCGAAATACTAGTATATTATAAATCTCTAAGAAGGAGAGAACATGCAGCAGAGAAGGCTATAAAATATATATTTCAATTATATTTCTTTAAAATTAACAGATAGTAGTATATTCATGTGGTTGAAAATTTTAAAAATTTAAAAAGACTGATAACCCAATAAAAAATTAAGAAGAAGACGTAGATACTTCACAAAAGGGGATATCTAAACAGCGAATAGTAAATGAATGTGAAAAGATATTCGGTATCATTAGTTACTAGAGAACTACAAGTTAAAACCATGATGAAATAACACTACACAAATACAAGAATAACCGAAATTAAAAAGACAGAATGTACCAACTGTGGGTGAGGTTTTGTATCAATTGGAACTCTTGTACATTGCTGATAGGAGTGTCATTCGGGATGATCAACTTTTTAAATGGTGTGGCAGAATCTATTTAAATTACATATATATATACATCCTCAGCTATTCCTTGTCTAGCTATGTTGTTTAGTTGCTCAGTCATGTCCAACTCTTTGTGACCTCATGTATTGCCACATGCCAGGCTTCCTGTCCTTCACCATTTCCTGGAGCTTGTTCAAACTCATGTCCATTGAGGCGGTGATGCCATCCAACCATCTCATCCTCTGTTGTCTCCTTCTCCTGCCTTCACTCTTTCCCAGCATCAGGGTCTTTTCCAATGAGTTGGCTCTTCACCTTAGGTAGCCAAAGTATTGGAGCTTCAGCTTCAGCATCAGTCCTTCCAAGGAAAATTCAGGGTTGATTTCCTTTAGGATTGATTGGTTTGATCTCCTTGCAGTCCCAGGGATTCTCAAGAGTCTTAATACAGCACCAAGTTCGAAAACATCAATTCTTTGACTCTCTTTTTTATTGTCCAACTCTTATATCCATACATGACTACTAGAAAAACCATAGGTTTGACTATAGACTATATGGACCTTTGTCTGCAAAGTTATGTTTCTGTTTTTTAATATGCTGTCTCAGTTTGTCATTGCTTTTCTTCCAAGGAGCAAGTGTCTTTTAATTTCATGGCTGCAGTCACCATCTGCAGTGATTTTGGAGCCTAAGAAAATAAAGTCTGTCACTGTTTCCCATCTATTTTCCATGAAGTGATGGGACTGGATGCCTTGATCTTCATTTTTTGAATGTTAAGTTTTAACCCAACTTTTTAACTCTCCTCTTTCATATTTATCAAGAGTCTCTTTAATTCCTCTTTGCTTTCTGTCATAAGGGTGGTGTCATCTGCACATCTGAGGTTATTGATATTTCTCCCAGCAATCTTGATTCCAGCTTGTGCTTTATCTGGCCCAGCATCTCACGTGATGTACTTTGCCTAGAAGTTAAATAAGCAGGGTGACAATATATACAGCTTTAATATACTCTTTTCCCAATTTTGAAGCAGTCTGTTGTTCCATGTCTGGTTCTATTTCTTCTTGACCTGAAAACAAGTTTCTCAGGTCGTCTGGTATTCCCACTTCTTTAAGAATTTTCCACAGTTTGTTTTGGTCTAGTCAGTCAAAGTATTTAGTGTAGTCAATGAAGCAGAAGTAGATGTCTCTCTGGAATTCTCTAGCTTTTTCTAGGATCCAACAGATATTGCCAGTTTGACTTGGGTTCCTCTCCCTTTTCTAAATCCAGCTTGTACATTTGAAAGTTCTTGGTTCACATACTGTTGAAGCCTAGCTTGAAGAATTTTGAGCATTACTTTACTAGCATGTAAAATGAGTGCAATTGTGCAATAGTTTAAACATTCTTTGGTATTGCCCTTCTTTGACATTGGAATGAAAACTGACCTTTACCAGTCCTGTGGCCACTGCTGAGTTTTCCGCATTTGCTAATATATTGACTGCAGCACTTTGACAGCATCATTTTTCAGGATTTGAAATAGGTCAGTTGGAATTCCATCACCTGCATTAGCTTTGTTCATAGTGATGTTTCCTAAGGCCCACTTGACTTCTCACTCCAGGATGTCTGTCTCTAGGTGAGTGATCACACCATTGTAGTTATCTGAGTCATTAATATCTTTTTTGTATAATTCTTCTCTGTATTCTTGCCACCTCTGCTTAATATCTTCTGCTTTTGTTCAGTCCATACCACTTCTGTCCTTTATTGAGCCCATCTTTGCGTGAAATGTTCCCTTGATATCTCTAACTTTCTTGAAAAGATCTCTAGTCTTTCCCACTCTGTGGTCTAGGTGTATTCCCTGGTGGCTCAGGCAGTAAAGAATCTGCATGCCTGCAATGCAGGAGAACGGGGTTCAATCCCTGGGTTGGGTAGATCTCCTAGAGGAAGGCATGGCAACCCACTTCAGTATTCTTGCTTGGCGAACCCACAAGGACAGAGGAGCCTGGTGGGCTACGGTTCATGGGGTCGCAAAGAGTTAGACATGTCTGAGGGATTAATCACAGCATATACTAGAATCCTCATAGTAATGCTATTTATGATAACTTCAAACTGGAAATTATCCAAGTATCCATAAACAGTAAAATGGGTAAATAATTTGTGGAACATTCACACAATGGAATATGAAACAGCAGACTTCCCTGGTGGTTCAGTCGGTAAAGCGACTGCCTACAATGTGGGAGACCCAGGTTCAATCCCCGGGTGTGGAAGATCCCCTGGAGAAGGAAATGGCAACCTATTCCAGTACTCTTGCCTGGAAAAATCCCATGGAAGGAGCCTGTAGACTACAGTCCATGGGGTTGCAAAGAGTCGGACATGACTGAGCGACTTTATTTCAATTCACTTCATGTGAAACAGCAATGATATTGAACAAAGTACAATATTGATGAATCACACAAATATCAGATGAAAAAAGCTGGACATAGAAGAGTATACATTTTATGAGTCAATTTCTGTCAAGTACAAAAATAAGCAAAATAGCCTATGCTTTTAGAAATCAGGATAATAGCTACTCTTGTAGGGTGGTCATAGTGACTAGAGGGACATGATGAAGCTTTTGGGGTTATAGAAATATTGTTTCTTGATCTAGGACCTAGACTCTTGGTGCCAGTTACATGGGTATGTTCAGTTATGAAAATTCTTTGAGGTTATACAATGTGCGCATATATATATATTATACTTCAATAAAAAGTTAATAGATTTAAATACAAAATGAATAATATAGTGGATATATATATATATATATATAAAATGTCTCTTATGTGTGTATATGTGTGTTTGTGTGCTCAGTCATGTCTGACTCTTTGTGACCCCATGGACTGCAGCACACCAGGCTTCTCTGTCCTTCACTGTCTCCTAGAGTTTGCTCAAATTCATGTCTATTGAGTTGGTGATGCTGTCTAACCATCTCATCCTCTGCCGTCCCCTTCTGCTTTTGCCTTCAATCTTTCCCAGTGACAGGGTCATTTCAAATGAGTGCTAGTGGTGTGTATATTGTTTAATTAATGGACATAAAGAATGGCTAAAGGCAGAAAATCTAAAGAATACTGATGCTAAACTGTATCAACTAAACGAGAAACAAAAAAATGAGATATTTAAGCAAATTAGGCTAAATGTATTAGGCTTCAACATATGTTTACATTGAATTCATCTATTCAGAATTCTGTCAAATCATATTAAGACACATTTTTCCGTTTACTGAGAATAAAAGTTATGTATGCTGTATGTGCTATTTTAGGGACATAGTTGCTCGAAGTGGTATGCTTGAAATCTCTCATAGTCTCTTAAATTAGAAACAAGAGAGAAAAGTTGAGAAATAAACCACTTATTAAAAATACAAATACAAGATTTAAAAACATTTCATACTCTAATTTTTTTCTATTGTTTGGTCTAAAAGCATCTGGCAACCATTGAGGGAAACTGGGTGAAGGATATGAGGGACCTCTCTGTATTATCTTTGCAACTTCCTGTAAGTCTATTATCAGCTCCAAATAAAAGATGTTAAAAAGTTGAACTTGGATGTATCAGTTTCCTGGGACTACCATAACAAAGAACCGCAAGAATTATAAGAAAGGTATGTAAATGAGATGGGCTTCCCTGGTGGCTCAGCGGTAAAGAATCCGCCTGCAATGCAGGAGACACCGGGTCAATCCCTGGGTCAGGAAGATCCCCTGGAGAAGGGCATGGCAACCCACTCCAGTATCCTTGCCTAGAGAATCCCTTGAACAGAGGAGCCTGGTGGGCTACAGTCCATGCGGTCGCAAAGAGTTGGACACGACTAAGCGACTGAGCCCGCACACGTGTAAATGAGAGGTAAGCTTTCTTGATTCTTCAGATCTCTAATCCAACTCCCTAAGGCAACAGGTAAACTTAACAAATATGATATGCCATAATGTAGGTGCTACAAGGATAACCAAAGACATGTGATCCCTATCCTTAAAATGCTTTTAGTATTCTAGGGAGATAGAACCTGAGCATACAGTTACGGTAGAGTGTGATACGTGTTCTGATAGGGAAGTCCAACACATGATAGTGAAGTCCAGAGCACACTCGGATACTAGGTGAAAGAAACCTGGATGGTAGTTTAATGAAGAGAGGCAAGGCAACTAGCCAAAGTCAACAGAGTTTTTAAATTACAGAGACATGATTCCTGCACAGATCTATTTGAATTAAAGCTCACATTCTTTCTGGGAACTGCTAGAGTATTCCATTTTCATTTTCACATTAGATGATGTCCCAGGAGAGGAATTTAGTAGCAAGAGGGAATTTCCCAGTTACAAAAAGATAATGATGGACCAAAACTAGCTATTAATGGACACTTCATGGGAAATTCCATTTGCTTTTGATGTTTTACTTGGCAGGTTTCCAAGAGTGGAAAGCTATATTACTAGTAGCTTCGTCTGCATTTAGAATTTTTAGTCTCTGAATTTAGCAGGATATTTTATTTTCCAAAATGACTTCAGAACTCAAAATCATTTTCTCTGTCACTCCTTGTATGCAAAATATACTAAGGTATATTTTTTAGACAATGCACACACACACTTTCTTTTTTTTTTTGCTTTAGGCAGTGACTGTATGAAAGAGATTGTAAATTTAGTACCCCTTTTAGCATCCTTTTTTTGGGCAGACACAGACAAAATTGTGGAAGAAGGCAGAACCTTTCTTACTGTAGTAGCCATTATAGTCTAGGTCATAACAGCACAGGCTGGTGTAATTGTCTGGAGTCAGAAACTATGACTGAAGCAGGCATCCAGCGGCAGCAGCTGAACAGGTTGCCAGAGAGAACTCTAAGGTTTATTGGGAACTAAGGAACACGCAGGGAGTTTTTTAATTTTCCCAGTTGTAAAAAGGAATAGAAATGTCTGCCCTGCCAGGGAAACCCTGTTGTACAACTCCAGGGGACACTATTCCTGCTGGGAGGTGGCAGCGTGCAATACAGTGTAAATGGGCCCCCTAGAGTTACACAATGTGGGGGCCCTATAGCTTACCTATCTCCCAGAATTGTTCTGCGAGACTCAAGTTATACGATGAACATAAAAGAACTCCAAACTATAAACTGGTCAATCTGTGTAAATAATATAATAGCACTTTACAAGCTTTGCCCTTAAAGCAAAACATTCTTACCTAGTCTGAGGAAGAGAAAAGCAGCCGCTATTAGCTGGGAGCTGGCCTGGCATTCTCAGTGAATCTGCGGCATTCTCCTGTTCAATGTAAGTAGCTTTCATAGAACAGCAACCTCAGACAAGACTCCTTTGCCCCTGGAGAGCAAGAAAAAACAAGACCACTTCAGGATCATGTTTGAACTGACAGAGGTAAAAGCATTGTTCAAACCACGAAAATGAACAAGCATCCCCGTTTCTTAGCTAATAGTGAGTACCTACTGCTTCTTTAACAGTTTTAGCTTTAACTTGATCTTATTATTCTCATTGTCTAGATACAAATTAAGATATCCAATCAGAGAATCACTCCTCTTTCAGATAGTATCCAACGCAGGGAAGATACCTGTTTTTCTTGAATGCTCCTCAAAATCACCTACAATAAGCCCAAATCCTATAACAAATTATTTCTAATATCCTCTTACTGAAATGTCCTGTGATTCCTAGTGTTACAGAACTCCTGCTTGCAATGAGTCAGTAAATCCAGTTCATAGAACTGCAGATGTGTTGCTGATGGTCTTTGACTAGAGGACATTGACAGGTTCATAGAGCAGTTATTGCCCAGCTGGAGCCCTCACTTTCTGCATCTCAGCTCTTCTAACTTCTGTAGGGACACGTCTATGGTGTTGATTCTGTTTCACAGCACAGAACTCCTGAGGAAGAGATTCTGGCTGGCCATAATCTCATCCTTCAAGCCCTTTGTGGATTGTGGGGTTATGGACGTGAGGTACTGAATTTCTAAAATGGCAACGACAATACAGCAACAGCAATAACAACTAACACATATAATGCTTGCTATGTGTCAGGTACACTTGTAAGCAATTTCCATAGAGTAATTCATTTAATACAACAACACTATAAGATAGATGCTATTATCATTCTCACTTTGCAGATGTAGAAACCAAGGCACAGAGATGTTAATTACTTGTGTAAAGCCCCACAGCTATTAGGAGGCAGAGCCAGCCAGCAACTGAACCAGAGAAATTATATTGCTGTATTCTGAATCAGTTCAACTGTTCTCACAAATAGAGTCCTGAGAGATGGAGCATGACTGATTTGGCCCCACTCAACACAATTTTAGGGCTTCCCTGGTAACTCAGAGGGTAAAGAACCTGCCTGTGATGCAGATTCCTGGGTTCGATCTCTGGGTTGGGAAGATCTCCTGGGATAGAAAATGGTCTGGAGAATTTGTATATTTAGTGTATTTGCCTGGAGAATTCCATGGACACGAAGCCTGGTAGGCTACACCCCAGGGGGCTGCAAAGAGTCAGACATGACCAATTGACTAACACTTTCAGCTCACTTTTATATGAAGAGTTATGTTATATGTGAACAAGGATACCTTTTAAAGAAGTTCGGTCTAGTAATCTTAAAGTGTTGATATGTCTCTTTGATAATGGTATCTGTTAAGAATAATTTAAACTTTATGTAACCAATCCTATTGGTTATAATTTGCCTTATCTTTCATGTGTTAACATTTTAATTCAGCATTTATTGACTGTCTATGGTGTGAATGGCTCCTTGGTACATAGAATGGGACACACAGGACGAGTAAAATCTACATTGCTATCTACAAAAGTTATGGCTAAAGTCTTTATATACATCATTTTTATCCTTAGAAGTCTTCCTTATTGTAAGAGCAAGTTGGAATTGGGATATGACCAGATCAAGGCAAATGCTGTAAAAAGTCTCTCTTTTGGAATTTGAACCCCATCATGCATGTGTGTGTGCGCGCTCAGTCATGTCCAGCTCTTTGCAACCCCATGGAATGTAGCCCACCAGGGTCCTCTGTTCATGGGTTATCCGGCAACAAGAATACTGGAGAGGGTTGCCACTTCCTCCTCTAGGGGATCTTCACGACTCAGGGTTCAAACCAGTGTCTCTTGCAGCTCCTGCATTAAGATGATGGATTCTTTACCACTGAGCCACCTGGGAAGTCCATGGGATATAACTGGCATTAACTTATCTGATTCTAGCAGAGATATATGAGGCTTTGATATCTAGTGGAGTGAAATGTCTCTTTCTTCATTAACCAATGTGTATGACCTGTTTCGTATTTTGTAATCTCAGTGAGTCTCATTTCTTTCATGTATTAAAGAGTGAAAACAATATTTTTCTTAAGTGTTTTAAGAGAATTATATAGGATAATGTACACAAGATTATACCCAATAAATATTACTTTTCTTTCAAAAATTACTTTATTTCAAAAATAAAGAGTTTTAGTCTTGCCAATTTTAGTTTGGGCTTCCCAGGTGGCTCTGTGGTAAGGAATCAGCCAGCCAATGCAGGAGATATGGGTTTGACTTTAGGTCAGGAATATCCCCTGGAGAAGGAAATGGCAACCCACTGCAGTATTCTTGTCTGGGAAATCCCATGAAGAGATGGGTTGGTGGGCTACAGTCCACGGAGTTGCAAAAGAGTCAGAGATGACTCAGCAACTAAAACAGCAACAACAATTTTAGTTTAAGTGAAAATTATCAACTTTATAAGATGATTGTCAAAGTTGGCTTTTGAATTACTGAAGAATGGCTTAGCTGTGTAGCCATGCTCTTGTTTCAAATGTGATCTCTGTGAAAATATGGGCTATATCTGTTTTGTTCAGCATTACTTAGGACAATGAATGAAAGTCATAATAATTTACCTATTGTCACTTTAGGCTGTGGAAAGATGTTATGGCCAGTAGAAGACTGCAGTTCTTGGGTGAAAAGCATGCAGAATTATCTGATGTGCTCATTGCAAGTTTTTGTTTTTTAGAGTTACAAGATGATGTTTAAAAATCATTAGAGTTCACAGAGGTAAAGTTATGATTAAAGTACCAGACTTTTAAAAATCTTTGCAGCCAATATTCTGATGACTCTGAATCTAAACCATATCTCTAAACTCTTAGACTGTATCCAGCATTTTCTTTCAGCTATTTAGAAGTTTAAAATATTACTAAATAAACCACATATAATGGAATCTGTTGGATGGAAGATGTTTTATTTCAAGCATAGTTACAAATATTCACTTAAGTTTATTTAGTATTTAAGTTTATTTAGTAGATTTAGTGAAAGCAGTCATCTGATTGAATGAGTAAATCAATCTCCTTTAAAAACTTACTATGAAATAAATGATAGAATTATTAAAATCAAATATAACTCCTCACACATAAAAATGTTTTATGTTCTACCAAATATAATATCATAAGACAAGCTTGTGTTGTAATATTTTCCCTTTTGAGATTTGATGGCAGCAATAAATAATATGAAGGCAGGAAGATTCCAAAGAGAAAGGGAAGAAAAAGGGATATCAGCTACTATGTTACCAAACTCACAAGTCAGGCAAAATACTTCTTTTCTCCTAGAAGGAGGACAGGCCTGATGAGGGAGGGGGCATGGTTGGTGCAGCCATTGGCGGGGTATATTATTCCAATGAAAGAATTCCTCCTGGAAGAGAATATCTGGAATGAGTGGATGGTGGTAAGTGTTCTCCCCAACAATTTCCATTTTAAAGATGGGAAAAATGAGTCTAAGAGTAGATTGACTAACTTCAAGTATTAAAAGTAACAAGTGATAGAACTGGGAGTAAACGTGATGGTTTATTTCAGGTTTATTACATCAGGGGACCCTTTTTAATGAGGTCTATCATACAGTATCCTAGAGTCATAATATAACTAGGACTTATATATATAAAAGTCAAAGCCGAACATCATAAATTTGCGGCCTTCTTTATATTTGCTTTGTGATGAGTTAATGAACATTGCTTCCCTTGTGGCTCAACAGGTAGCTTATTAGAATAAAAGCATTGTATATATTTGGTGAGTACTCAAACTGTGCAGAACACTGAATTAAATGCCTGAAATACTTCAGTCATTAAGAAGCTATCATTGGAGACATAGCATAGTGTACATACGATTTTACATACAAATACTTAATGGAAATACTGTAAAAAGATTCAGTTATATCCATGCTGAAGTATGGCAGTTACCAGAGAGTTAGTGAATGAGGAATTGAATCACTATTATTTTGCAGAGTGTGAATGACTGGGAATAATTTATGGAAAAGGATGATTTGAAAGCCAGTTCAAAGGAAAGAATCACTTTAGTTATTTTCAGAGACTTTTTGGTACATTTTGTAGAGGGCTACAATAGCCAAGAATGAGAATCACGTCTTTCAGGACAACTGGTGGGTCTGCATGCTGCAAAAGAGCAATTGAGTGGTGAATGAAGTCTTGACCTGCCTAACTACACTCTGGGCAATAAAGCGTTTTAAGAGTTGGGTTCCATATTTTAGTACCTGCAGTGCTTATCCTTACTGAAACTAGCTTTCCTCACTCATAATAGAAGTACTCTGTGAACTGCGACATATTAATTAATTTTAGTTTTGAAGGATAACTCTAGTCTAAGGTCTTCTTTATTCTAGTTTAGTGTCATTTGAGGGTGAACAGTGAACAAGGCACATAGAGAAAAACACAAGGTGTTTCCTGCCTTCCAGGAGTTTTAAGAGAAGAGAGAACACTTTTTAGAGGCTTAGCATTGATTCCACCCTTGGGTGGTTTCCTGCTAACATGGTTTCTAAAATTACTCATCTGTGTGGAGCACAATAAATATTTCTCCACTGACTAACATAAGACAGGCAGACCAAGTAATTAAATGTAACACTTAAATTGACCCAATGTAGCATGTTATCTTACACATGGAAGTTGGCAAGATGTTCAAAGAGTAACCAAATTGGCTTTTAGGATCTAGCTGTGCTAGTCAGATTTGATTTATTACCTCTCCTCTGCCTGCTGTAACTTGTATTTATTTATGTAATCTTCATGTATACTTCTAAATTGTTTACAAGAGCTAGACATTATGGTTTTAATAAAGCCACAATATGATTAAGGAGCTGTTTTCTTTTTTAAAAAATTATTTATTTTAATTGAAGGATGATGACTTCACAATATTGTGATGGTTTTTGCCATACATCAGTATGAGTCAGTCATAGGCACACATGTGTCCCCCCATCCTGAGGCCCCCTTCCTACCTCCCTCCCCACCCCATCCCTCCAGGTTGTCACAGAGCACCAGCTTTGAGTGCCCTGTGTCATACCTCAAACTTGCACTGGTCATCTATTTTACATATGGTAATGCATAAGTTTCAATGCTACTCTCTCAAATCGTCCCGCCCCCTCCTTCTCCCCACGGGTCCAAAAGTCTGTTCTTCATGTCCGTGTCTCCTTTGCTGCCGTACATGTAGGATTGTCTGGACCATCTTTATATATTCCGTATGTATATGTTAATATATGGTATTTGTCTTTCTCTTTCTGACTTACTTCACCATGTATAATAAGCTCTGGGTTCATCCACCTCATTAGAATTGACTCAAATGTGTTCCTTTCTATAGCTGAGTCACATTCCATTGTGTGTACGTACCACAACTTCTTTACCCATTCATCTGCTGACAGCTTTTGCGCAGTGGAGGAGACTATAAGCAAAGTGAAAAGACAGCCCTCAGAAAAGGAGAAAATATTAGCAAATGAAACAACTGACAAAGAATTAATCTCCAAAATATATAAGTAGCTCATGTAGCTCAATACCAAAAAATACAAACAACCCAATCGAAAAGTGGGCAGAAGACCTAAACAAACATTTCTCCAAAGAAGACACTCAGATGGCCAATAAACACATGAAAAGATTGTCAACATCACTCATTGATAGAGAAATGAAAATCAGAACCACAGTGAGGTGTCACCTCGCACCAATCAGAATGGCCATCATAAAATATCTACAAATACAAATGCTGGAGAGGATGTGGAGAAAAGGGAACACTCTTGCACTGTATGTGGGAATATAAATTTATACAGTCACTATGGAGAACGGTATGGAGATTTCTTTAAAAACTAGGAATAAAACTGCCATATGACCCATCAATCCCCACTACTTGTCATATACCCTAAGAAAATCACAGTTCAAAAGGACACATATACCGCAATGCTCATTGCAGGACTGTTTATAACAGCCAGGACATGGAAGCAAACCTAGATGCCCATAACAGATAAACTGATAAAGAAGTTGTGGTACATATACACAACGGAATATTATCCAGCCATAAAAGGAACAAACTGGAGTCGTTTGTAATGAGGTGTAGGAACCTAGACTTTGTTATACAGAGTGAAGAAAGTCAAAAAGAGAAAAACATATATCGTATACTAGCAGATATACGCGGAATATAGGAAAACGGTATTGATGAACCTATTTGCAGAGGCAGAATGGTGACCAGACCTTGAGAACAGACTTGTGGGCACAGAGGGGCAAGGACAGCATGGGAAGAACTGGGAAAGGCGCATTAACACACACGCCCTCACGCCTGACTCTTGGTGACCCCAGGGACTGTAGCCTGCCTGGCTCCTCTCCCCAGGCGAGAATACTGGAGTGACCTGCCATTTCTTACCCAGGGGATCTTCCTGATTCTGGGGTCGAATTAACATCTCTTGTGTCTCCTGCAATGGCAGGCAGATTAGTTCCCACTGGGCCCCCAGTGGTTGTTGTTTAGTTGCTAATGTGTCCTAAGCTGTAGACTGTTAGAACCTTACATGGAACAACTGACTAGTTCAAAAGTAGGAAAGAAGTATGACAAGACTGTATATCGTCACTCTGCTTATTTAACTTATATGCAGAGTACATCATGCGAAATGCCTGGCCAGATGAATCATAAGCTGGAATCAAGATTGCTGGGAGAAATATCAACAACCTCAGATATGCAGATGACACCACTCTAATGGCAGAAAGTGAGGAGGAACTAAAGAACCATGTGATGACTGTTAAGAAGGAGAGCGAAAAAGCTGGTTTAAATCTCAACATTAAAAAAAACTAAGGTCATGGCATCTGATCCCATCACTTCATGGCAAATAGAAGGGGAAAAATTGGAAGCAGTGGCAGATTTTTTCTTCTTGGGTTCCAAAGTCAGTGATTGGTGACTGCAGCCATGAAATTAGAAGAGACTTGCTTCTTGGAAGGAAGGCTATGAAAAAAATAGACAACGTATTAAAAAAAAAAGATATCACTTGCCAACAAAGGTCCATATAGTCAAAGCTATGGTTTTTCCAGTAGTTATGTATGGATGTGAGAGTTGGACCATAAAGAAAACTGAATGCTAAAGAATTGATGCTTTCCATTTGTTGTGCTGGAGAAGACTCTTGAGAGTCCCATGGACAGTAAGGAGATCAAACCAATCAATCCTAAAGGAAATCAACCCTGAATACTCATTGAAAGGAACGATGCTAAAGCTGAAGCTCCAATACTTTGACCACCTGATGTGAAGAGTCAACTCATTGGAAAAAGACTCTGATGCTGGGAAAGATTGAGGGCAGGAGGAGAAGAGGATGGCAGAAGATGATATGTTTGGGTAGCATCTCCAATTCAGTGGACATGAACTTGGCAAACTCTGGGAGATGGTGAAGGACAGGGAGGCCTGGCATACTGCTGTCCACGGGTTCGCAAGGAGTTAGACATGTCTCTCTGTCCATGGGATTTCCCAGGTAAGAATATTGAGGTGGATTGCCATTTCCTTGTCCCGAGGATCTTCTTGACCCAGGGATGGAAACTGTGTCTCCTGCATTGGCAGGTGGATCTTTACTGCTGAGCCAGCAGGGCAGCCCCATATAAACACCACCATGTGCAAAAGAGATAACTAGTGGGAAGCTGCTCTATACCAGAGAGAGTCCAGCCTGGTGCTCTGTGATGATCTAGAAGGGTGAGATGGTCGTGAGTGGGAGGGAGACTCAGGAGGGAGGTGATACATATATTTTTATATATATGTTATGATTGATTTGTTTTGTTCTATAGCAGAGATCAACACAGTATTGTAAACCTATTACCCTCCAATTAAAATAAATCAAGAAGTAAGTTTCAGGGCAATGTTTGGAGTAAGCATCCCTCAGTGTTGTGTTCTGCATTTCTGTGATGAAGAACATTTTACCAGATGGTTCTCAAGCCTTCTGGAAACCTCTTTTTTTCCTTCTCTGTATAGATGTCAGTGTCCTTTCAAAGGTTAATACTATCCAATTCTAGATCATTTATTATTTGTTGACTCAGGAATTGTATATCTACTTTATTAACCTGGAGTTTGCTGGGTGTGAAGGAGTTGCTGCTTGCTGTTCAGTCACTAAGCAGTGTCTGACTCTTTGCACCCCCATGGACTAGAGCGTGGCAGGCTTCCCTGTCCTTCATGATCTCCTGAATTTTGTTCAAACTCATGTCCATTGAGTCAGTGATGCTATTCATCCATTTCATCCTCTGTCGTCCCCTTCTCCTTCTGCCTTCAATCTTTCCCAGCATCAGGGTCTTTTCCAATGAATTTTCTCTTTGAGTCAGGTGGCTAAAGTATTGGAGTTTTAGCTCCAGTGAGTATTTAGGGTAGATTTCCTTTAGGATTGCCTGGTTCAATCTCACTGCAGTCCAAGAGACTCTCAAGAGTTTTCTCCAGCACCACAATTTGAAAACCTCAATTCTTTGACACTCAGCCTTCCTGATGTTCTAACTCTCATATCCTCACATGACTATCGGAAAAACCATAGCTTTGACTATCCATATCTTTGTTACAAAGTGATATCTTTGCTTTTTAATATGCTGTCTAGGTTGGCCATAGCTTTTCTTCCAAGAAGCAAGCATCTTTTAATATTATCGCTGCAGTCACCATTCACAGTGATTTTGGAGCTCAAGAAAATAAAATCTGTCACTGTTTCCACTTTTTCCCCTATTATGTGCCATGAAGTGATGGGATCAGATGCCATGATCTTATATTTCTTAATGCTGAGCTTTAAGCCAGCTTTTTCACTCTTCTCTTTCCCCCTCATCAAGAGGCTCTTTAGTTCCTCTTCCCTTTCTGCCATTAGAGTGGTGTCATCTGCATATCTGAGGTTGTTATTTCTCCCAACAGTCTTGATCCCAGCTTGTGCTTCATCCAGCCGGCATTTCTCATGACGTGCTCTGCATATAAGTTAAATAAGCAGGGTAACAATACACAGCCTTGTCGTGCTCCTTTCCCAGTTCTGAACCAGTCCATTGCTCCATGTCCAGGACTGTTGCTTCTCGACTGGCATACACGTTTCTCAGGAGACAAGTGGTCTGGTATTCCCATCTCTTTAAGAATTTTCCAGAGTTTGTTGTGGTCCACACAGTCAAAGGCTTTAGCATAGTCAATGAAGCAGAAATATATATATATATTTCCCTTGCTTTCTCCATTGTCCAATGAATGTTGGACATTTGATCTCTGGTTCCTCTTTCCTTCCTAAATCCAGTGTATACATCTGGAAGTTCTTGGTTCACATGCTACTGAAACCTAGCTTGAAGGATTCTAAGCATTACCCTGCTAGCATGTGAAATTGCTCAACTGTATGTTAGTTTGAACATCCTTGGACATTGCCCTTCTTTGGGATTGGAATGAAAACTGACCTCTTCCACTGCTGATTTTTCTTAATTTCCCGATATTGAGTGTAGCACTTTAACAGCATCATCTTTTAGGATTTGAAATAGCTCAGTTGGAATTCATCACCTCCACTACAAACAAATCATAGTAATGCTTCCTAAGGCCCACTTAACTTCACACTCCAAGGTGCCTGGCTCTCGTTGTGTGACTATACCATCACGGTTATCCAGGTCATTGAGATCTCTTTTTGTATAGTTCTGTGTATCCTTGCCACCTCTTTTTAATATCTTCTGTTTCTGTTAGGTCCTTACCTTTTCTCCTTTATCGTGCCCATCCTTGCATAAAATGTTCACTTGACATCTCCAGTTTTCTTGAAGAGCTCTCTGGTCTCTCCCATTCTATTGTTTTCCTCTATTTCTTTGTATTGTTCACTTAAGAACAATGCAACACTTTCTTATCTCTCTTTGCTATTCTCTGAAACATTGCAGAATTCAGTTGGGCATATCTTTCCCTTTCGCCCCTGTCTTTCACTCCTCTTCTTTTCTCGGATACTTGTAAAGCCTCCTCAGACAACCACTTTGCCTTATTGTGGGAAAGAGGTATAATCCTTATTTCACTGTGTATGTCAGAAAGACTCAGTTAAGCCTGTGGCCTAAAATATCTTCATAATCATAGGGCAATAATAATAATAATAGCTAAACATGTACCAAAAGTTTTATTTCACATGGAATATCTAATCTGTAGGTAGGTATTATTATTGGTATTCTCATTTTATAGATGATAAAGATGGTTAGAAGGATGAAGTAACTTGTTTAAATTCCATAGCTACAAGTGGTGCGTTCAAGCTCAAACACACTAACTTTGAGTGTGTGCTCTTAACCACTCATTATTCTACATTAACAATTCTGCATATTAACCTTGGGTCACATTTTCCCTTTAAGTTGTCTGTAACATTTGACTCTGAATTCTCAGTGTATGCAGTATCACAGGAATTGCCTTTATAATATTGTAATGAACTTAGAACCCTTAGGTTATTCCATCAGATGAATCTTAATAGCATTTCATATTTTGGAAAACACTCTGACCCATTGGTTGACTCAATGAAGTAACAATGGAGAACAGGAAACTGCTGCGAATATTAACAGACAGTAAACTTGCATTTGAGGAGAGAATTCTTCAATATTATAGCAGTAGAATAGCTTTGCTATCTTCAGCTAAGCATACAGGTCTGAAATTAACTTCCATTAAAGATATGAAAAGATGATAAAGACACAAGAATATTTTCCATTCATTCATCCATGAATTAGCTTGTATGTGTAAGTAATAAGGAGAAAATATCTTTGAGGCTCCTAGATGATGATATTTTCTAAATTGTGAGAAATTTTGAGATTTGCAAATGCTAAAACAATGAATTCACTCATCCTTTTAAACTCATGTGATCTTAATTCACAGGCAGTTGTCAGAATAATGATAAGGTTTGCCAAAACAGACTCATTTGAGTAGCAATGTAAAGCACTTCAGGTTTGCTGTGCTCCTTCCTTTAGTTGTCATTTTCTTACTGATCATCTGCCTGGTGCCAGGTTTTGTATTAAGTTCTAGGTGTAGAAGGATGTGCTTTTAAGGAGATCATAGTTTTGGGATTGAGTTAATGGAGGTGAATGGGAAAAAAGTAAAGAAAGAGTACTTTATAGTGAAGAATGTCCTAACAGGTTATGGACAAAACATGGTTGAAAAAGAAATCAGCTCTTTTAGGGGAAGGTATGGTACCAAAAAGGCTTCTTGGAAGAAGTGACATTTGGATTAGATTTTAGAGGATGAGGGAGGTTTTGACTTTAATCTGGATTCACTAGAAAACTCTCTATACTTCTTTGGCACAAAGTTTTGTGAAGTCTCTCGTAAACTGTTGTTAGTCTTCTCTGATGTTTCTTCTCAAATTCCTCATCAGACAATGCTTGTGGATAAATGAATTACATTTGCTCTTATATGGACTTCCCTGGTGGCTCAGCTGATAAAGAATTGGCCTGCAATGTGGGAGACCTGGGTTCGATCCCTGGGTTGGGAAGATCCCCTGGAGAAGGGAATGGCTACCCGCTCCAGTATCCTGGCCTGGAGAATTCCATGGACTGTGTAGTCCAAGGGGTCGCAAAGGGTCAGACACGACTGAGTGACATTTCTTCTGTTTTGCTCATATATACATTTATATTTATTTTCATTTAAGTTTGAACCCATGATAGGGAAATACATTCCTCTTCTCACTGGGAACTGCTCGCATAATTGCTCGATACAGTAATGCTCAACAATATTTGGTTGATTAAAGAATTACAGATACTGTGACCAGCTGCCCTTTTGGTGTTAAATAGTGTAGAGGATTGATCCAGCTGGTTCCAGGATTATCTCTTCTCAAGTCATGCACAGATATTCATTTTCTCTTTCAGAGTGAGGAAGATTGTTTAAAGCTTTGTTTTTCGCTTGAGAAAGAAAACAGTACATATTTCAAGAGGATGTCTGTATCTAGCTTTGATTAATTGGGGTAAATTGATTCAAGATATACTACTCTAGGCAAAGTTTCTGACATTTCAAAGATGTGTCTTTTGGTGCAGTGAATCAGCTCAGCGTCTCTGTGATATGATGAGTGCATATGATGACAATACCATCTCAACTGTCCCTTGCCCACCTGTATATGTATTTTTTGTCTCTAGTATTTCAAACCTCACTTCTCTATCCTCTCTTATCAACCCGTGTCCCTAACTTGCTGACCTAATTTGCTTTACTGTTTTATTTTTCTCTCCTGTCCATATCTGTCTCGAATCTATCTTCTCTCTTCTGTTGTTTTACATTTTATGTCCAAATTTGCCTCACATAAGACCTCTCTCTTATGGACAGATCTGACGTTAAAATGTCTTTCTATTGCTTATTCTGAATACTAGTAATTATGTCCCACAGACTGTGAGCTCTGCTGCTGTTTTTCTTGCTAGTATATATATATATATTTTTTTTTTCATTTATTTTTAGTTAGTTGGATTACTAACTAATTATTAGTTGTAATTACTTTACAATATTGTAGTGGTTTTTGTCATACATTGACATGAATCAGCCATGGATTTACATGTATTCCCCATCCCGATCCCCCCTCCCACTTCCCTCTGTACCTGATTCCTCTGGGTCTTCCCAGTGCACCAGGCCCGAGTACTTGTCTCATGCATCCAACCTGGGCTGGTGATCTGTTTCACCCTAGATAATATAGATGCCCATCAGCAGACGAATGGATAAGGAAGCTGTGGTACATATACACCATGGAATATTACTCAGCCATTAAAAAGAATTCATTTGAATCAGTTCTAATGAGATGGATGAAACTGGAGCCCATTATACAGAGTGAAGTAAGCCAGAAAGATAAAGACCATTACAGTATACTAACACATATATATGGAATTTAGAAAGATGGTAATGATAAACCTATATGCAAAACAGAAAAAGAGACACAGATATACAGAACAGACTTTCGGACTCTGTGGGAGAAGGCGAGGGTTTGATGTTTCGAGAGAACAGCATCAAAACTTGCTAGTATATTTTTATAAATAATTCAGGTGCCACTTTTTACTATTTCCTGGGTATCTACTCTGTGTGAAGTGTTTTATTTGAATTTTTATAATTTAAACTATTACTGACTTCTCGCCAGCACCCATAGGTGTTATTATCCCTGCTCTTCCAATAATGAAATTGAGACTCTCCCAAATTCTCACAATTTTCACCAGTGAGGACTCTCTCTATTACATGTGACAGAAATCCAACTCGAATTATCTTAAACAGAGGCTTTGATTGTCTCACACTCTTGGAAAGCTGTGAGCATCATCAAATCCAGGGATTCAAACCTCGTCATCAGAAATTTGTCTTTTTCTGCATCTCGTGGATTTTCCTCCACGTGGGATTTATTTTCTGGTAGCTGCTTCCATGCAGTAACACAAAGGGTTGCTGGTGGCTTCAAGCTTACATTTTAATTGCAAGAGATCGCAGAGAGTATATGTACCAGATAGTTCCACAGAAAGCTCTGGGAATGAGTCTGAACTGACTTGATTTAGATTCCATGCCAATCCATGGACAAGCCACCGAGGCCAGGGTAATTGGGTTCCCTGAGTGGCCAATCTGGTGTTTGTTGCTGCCTTGGAGCTGGAAGATGAGTCCAGTCTCCTGGGCCAATTGGACTGTGATTAGCGATGGGAGGTTCTCCAAAATGTGCTGGGGAGAAAGAAACACGTTTCCACTACAAATCTGGAGATGGAAATTGCTAATTCACACAGACCTAGAATTTCAACCTAGGTCTGTATCAATTAGAACATCAATGTGAACATGTCATTATGCATTCAGTCAACAAACACTTAGGCACTTTCAAAGCTGTATAATACAGTCATGAGCAAGACGATGTGCTTGCCCTCAGTCAAGGCAGAAAATAAAATACTCAAAAGGCACAATATAATTTCAGATAACAGTAAGTTATATAAAGAAAATAGAAGCATATTAGGGAGTTAAAGAGTGACTGAGTTGACTGAGTGAGTGGTTCATTTAGCTAGTGAGGCTGGGGAGGCGACATTTGTGTGGGGACTGAATAAAGGTGAGTTGGATGCTGTCAGCAAAGCCCAGGGAAGAACTTTCCTATAAGAAACAGCAGGGGCCTTGGGAGATGACTTACATGACTTGAATCTCTTTTCCCTTAATTTCTCTCCTTCCCACCCCCTTAGGTGTCAAACACCTAGCATTCTACCCATTGAATTTATGAGTAAACCTGGATTGATTACTACATGGATTCTTAATTTTTGCTCCTGGAAATAGTCACTGTAATGATGATTAAATGGTGAACATTGAATTTTGTAGTCCTGTTAGACTTCAGAGCTGTACTAGCACCTCTATCTCCATTGTTAATAATAATTCTTTTTTGTCAATGTGGCAGCTTTTCATCACTTCCAATGCCTCTATTCTCCCCTGACAGTTGTTTTGCTTGTCTTCTTGGCTGCTTGCCATTTGCTCATTTTTTCTTATTTCCTCTCTCTCCTCTATCTTTTTCTGTTGCTTAGTCCAGGTAGCTTAGATTTTGTGCAAATGGGCTTGGCTGGTATAGTCATTAGTATTTGCAGAATATCCTTTCATTCTGTAATTCTATCAATCCTTGCACATTCTGTGTACTTTTCCGGTCTTCTGTTCTTAACAATTTTGCTCTTATTCTTTTTTCTTCTTCTAGAAGTACTTACACCTACTTGATGGGTGCCATTCTGAAGGTTTCAGGCTGCAGGACAGCTGACAATCTATGAGAGTCATCATTCTATTTTATTTTCTTCTTGCTCTTTGTAACCTGCATCCACACTCAAGCCTAATATAAGGATCCTTGCTATTTGCCAAGTCCTTTAAACTTAATCTTGGCATCATCCTTTTTTTTTTTTTTTCCTTACTGCTTTCAGCCTGACAAATGTAATTCAGACTCTTACAATTTCATACCTGAACTAATACCTGAAGTAGCAACTTTAACCTGGGCACCTCTATCTTTAGCCTCCCCTGTCTGTCATGTACTTTTCATAGTATTTTATTCCTAAAATACTACTTTCATTATCCTTGTGAAAGGACTACTTATGTCATCCCTGTGATCAAAATCTTTCAAAGTCAAATTGCCAAATAGATGGACTACCAACTCTTTAGTGTCACATTCAGCACAGTTCAGAGTAAGTTATGAATCTACCTTTTCTGACACTAATCCTCCAGCCTGTCTAGGATCCCTGCTCTCTAGGCAAACTAATCCAGCACTATCTCTGAATGCACATTAAATAGTCTTGACCTCACACTATTTTTTCTAAACTTGACTCCTTCCCTTCAACCCCTGAAGTTTCCCTGTTCTTCTTTGCAACTATAAGACAATCCATTAAAAAAAAAAATCTAGTTCATAGTCCCTATTTATTTTGGAGTCCTCTGCAACAATCCAAGTTGGAACTTATCATTTCTTCCCAAATTCCATTTATTAATATATGAAGCTCCTCATTTCATTGGATATTTTTAATTATTTTTTTATATCTGAAGATTATCTCTAACAACTCGCTTCATTTTTCACCATTCTTACATTTCTTTCTATCCTTCTTTGTGACTGTCTAGTGTTCCCCTCAAAATATGAATATTGACCTTTTTCTTCTTAGTATAAGTGAAACTCATTTGGTTGTGTTCGACTCTTTGCAACCCCATGGACGGTAGCCTGCCCGAGTCCATGTAATTCTCCAGGTAAGAACACTGATGTGGGTTGCCATTTCCTTCTCCAGGGTATCTTCCTGACCCAGGGATTGAACCCGGGTCTCCAGCATTGTAATGCAGACTCTTTGCCATCTGAGCCACCAGGGAAATCACAGCTTTGTGATAATGTAGAAGACCAGGCAGGAGGGCTAAGTTTGGCTGTAGATATGGATCCATATCTCTGTAGCTGTCATCATATACATTCATCAATATCTATAAATATCTGTATAAAAAGGAAATTGCTCCAAATGACTATGAATACCAAATAGAAAAAGGAGTACATCAAGGCTGTATATTGTCACCCTGCTTATTTAACTTATATGCAGAGTACATCATGAGAAACGCTGGGCTGGAAGAAGCACAAGCTGGAATCAAGATTGCTGGGAGAAATATCAATAACCTCAGATATGCAGATGACACCACCCTTATGGCAGAAAGTGAAGAGGAACTAAAAAGTCTCTTGATGAAAGTGAAAGAGGAGAGTGAAAAAGTTGGCTCAAAGCTTAACATTCAGAAAACTAAGATCATGGCATCTGGTCCCATCACCTCATGGGAAATAGATGGGGAGACAGAGGAAACAGTGACAGACTTTACTTTTTTGGGCTCCAAAATCACTGCAGATGGTGACTGCAGCCATGAAATTAAAAAACGCTTACTCCTTGGAAGGAAAGTTATGACCCACCTAGATAGCATATTAAAAAGCAGAGACATTACTTTGCCAACTAAGGTCCATCTGGTCAAGGCTATGGTTTTTCCAGTCGTCATGTATGGATGTGAGAGTTGGACTGTGAAAAAAGCTGAGCACCAAAAAATTGATGCTTTTGAACTGTGGTGTTGGAGAAGACTCTTGAGAGTCCCTTGGACTGCAAGGAGATCCAACCAGTCCATCCTAAAGGAGATCAGTCCTGAGTGTTCATTGGAAGGACTGATGTTGAAGCTGAAGTTTCAATACTTCGGCCACTTGATGTGAAGGGCTGACTCATTTGAAAAGACCCTGATGCTGGAAAAGATTGAGGGTGGGAGGAGAAGGGGACGACGGAGGATGAGAGGGTTGGATGGCATCACCGACTCAATGGACATGAGTTTGAGTAAAGTCCGGGAGTTGGTGATGGATAGGGAGGCCTGGCATGCTGCAGTCCATGGGGTCACAAAGACTTGGACACAACTGAGCGACTGAACTGAACTGAACTGAACTCCTAACCTAGACAACTTTAGGTAAATTATTGTCTTTGTTTCCAAAAAAAATGAAAACCAAACAAGTCTTAAAAATACTGACATATACAAAGTGAGGAAGGTGTCAGCTTTCTGTTTCCAGAGTGCTATGGAAATAGAGGAGTTACTTACATTTCTGAGGCTAACTAAATTGCAAGTTTCTTAGGTTTTGTGAGATGGGCTTAGTGTCCTCTTAGTGTTCTTTCTAGTCCTTAAAAAAGAGAAAAAAATTGAATGAAAACTTTATTCAATAAAGTGAGTATAAGTGAGTACATAAGCTATCTTTAATAGTATTCAAAATATACATCTTAATATTATTCTTTAGCACCTTAGAATAAACATTCTACAATTTTAATACTGCATTTCAAATGTTACAAGGCTTACTAAGTTGACAAAATGTCTATTTTCTAGGCTTACAATTAAAAGTATTAGAATTATTTTTTTAAATGCCTTATATGTGCGTATGTAATATGAATATATGAGTATTTACATATGTAGAGAGATCTGGTAATGATAGTTTTATTGTCAATTACTTAACAGTGCTTGATAGTATTTCATTCATACATATTTCAAAAGTGTATAAATGATACACTTTTATAAGTGTATAAATTATATACCTTTTCTTTTAACCTTCCTAAATACTATAATTTCTAAGTTAAAACATTAAAATAAAAATCATATTAAGAGTCTTCTTAATTAGGGCTTAAACATATCATTATTTTTCAAATATTTCTTTCTAAAAACAAAGTGTTGGCAGTAACAGTAGGTGTCGCTATAGCAAAAGGAACCAGGCATTTAGAATGACATATAGTTTTTTTTTTTTCCCCCTCTAGGAAACATTACATTATTAGAGAAATTCTATAAGTTCCATCTTAATATTCAGTGTCTAAAAGTAAGATCATCTGATTATACATTTCTCACCCAAAAGTTTATCATGTTACCTAGAAAATTTATCTATAAAATGAAAATAAAACTACCCACCTTGTAAAATTGATGGTGAACATGAAGTAAAGTAATATATCCGTTCATTCATTTGTTTATTAGATACATTTAGTTGAGTACCTATGCGCACTAAACAGATCATTACAAGACAGATAATATCCTTTGCCCTGTAGGTGTTTGCTGTCCAGCAGATTTATACAGATGTCAACACACTGTGAAACTTAAATTACTATTCATGAGTAAGAAGTATAAATATTATTGAGTTCTAAGGCTTAATAGATTGTGATGAAGCTATTTTAATCTTCTCCTTAGGAGAAATAATAATAGGTATGATCAGCTATTTCCCACCTTGCATCGATTTACTTTTCTGATGATAGCTCCCTGATGATCCTCCAGGGTATTTCAAGTGAAATTCCCTTTCACATTCAGTTCAGGTGGTTTGAATGACACTGGCTCTTTTCCAGCTTCCAAAGGCAGGTATGAGACTCAGATCTGGTCAATCAGAGGTTTATATCCTTGTGTCTACAATGTCAATCTCATACTAGACCCTCCATAATCTAACTCTTGCTTTCCATTTGGATCTAATATCTTGTCACCACCACCTTCACATTCCGCTTGTATACCAGAAACACCATTTGTTTCTAAATTTTTGCATATATTTAACTCTTTTCTTAGATATCCCTTCTTCGCCTCTTCCTTTGTCAATTCTGTTCATGCTTGAACATTTGGACAGGCATTTCTCTTCTAAATCTTTCTTGTGCTCCAGTTGGGTAAAGTGGCCCATTTAAGAGCTTTCTCAGTCTCTAGGCAGTTCTCTATGTGCAATTATGCATTGTTTTCATAGTATTTTATTTGTCTTTATTCTACACTTAGATATTAGGTTGGTGCAAACAGTTTCGGAATGTGAATTTTAAATCATTATAACTAGGCTCAAACACATCTTGATTAATCAAAATCAAAATAATCAACCATTGCAATCAACACACTTTTGCCAATGAGAAATAAGTTTGGTTATTCCTGAAGCATAAAAATGCATGTTTCAGTGCACTCTTGGAAAGCATTTTCTGCCTCCTGCTGGTTGTGGAAGCATTTTCCTTATAAAAAGTTATTGAGATGCTTGAAGAAGTGGTAGTCGGTTGGTGGGAGGTCAGGCGGATATGGTAGATGAGGCAAAACTTCATAGCCCAATTCGTTCAACTTCTGAAGCGCTGGTTGTGCAGCATGCTGTCGGGCACTGTTGTGGAGGAAAATCGGGCCCTTTCAGTTGACCAATGCTGGCTTCAGGTGTTCCAGTTTTTGATGCATCTTATTGATTTGCTGAGGATACTTCTCAGATGTAATGCTTTCACTGGGATTCAGAGAGCTGGAGTGGATCAGATGGGCAGCAGTAAACCAAACAGTGGCCATGACATTTTTTTTTGGGTTCAAATTTGGCTTTGGGAAGTTCTTTGAAGCTTCTTCTTGGTCCAACTACTGAGCTGGTCATCTCCATTGTCGTATACAATCTACTTTTTGTCTCATGTCACAGTCAGATCGAGAAGTGGTTTGTTGTTGTTGCATAGAGTAAAACACATCAAAAGAATGATTTAAAAAAATTTTTTTATGTTTGGTGAGCTCATGAGGCACCAACTTATCGAGCTTTTTCACCTTTCCAATTTGCTTCAAATGCCACATGACCACAGAATGGTCAACATTGAGTTCCCTGGCAACTTCTCCTGTATTGCAGGAGGATCTGCTTTGATGATGGCTCTCAACTGTCATCAACTTCTGAAGGCCAGCCACTACACTCTTCATCTCCTTTGCAAAACTGTTTGAACCACCACTGCACTATCCATCATTAACAGTTCCTGGACCAAATGGGTTGTTGATGTTGCGAGTTGTCTTCACTGCTTTACAACCCGTTTTGAACTCAAATAAGAGAATCACTTGAATTTGCTTTTCGTTTAACTTCATTTCCATAGTCTAAAATAAATATAAACAGTAAATAATAAGTAATTCGCAAAGAAGAGAGAAATAAACACATATTAAAATGATGTATAACATAACCACATTTATTTAGAATCTATTCCAATATCAAATGGCAGATTTCAACAATGCAAAAATGGCAGTTACTTTTGCACCAACCTAACAGTATACTTTGGGTGTCTGAATTTGACTCCTCTCTGAATTTCTAGCACTTCACCGGATGGCTGGGACACTGCTTAATATAGGTTTGTTGACTGAAAGCAGTTAAGGCCACTGTGGCTGAAGCCCGTCTTTCTGCAAGACGCCTGCATTGAATTGTGCAGAAGAGCAGTTAGAAGGACTGTGTGCTGAATCCTTCCACTGCCCCACCTTCGTGTCTCTGACAGGAGACATGCACTTCTGAGTTGCCTCAGGCTTGCTTAAAAAGTGATATTCAGACTTCATTCAGTGAGTACTTACTGAACGTTCCTTGGGTTATGCAAACGTGCTGTGTTCTTTTCCTTCTTTTATATCCTAAGCTATTCATTTGGCAATTAATCATAGGCGATCTTATGGCATTCGTTTTTTCCTTAAATGTCTCCGTGCGCTGCCAAAGGCCTCCTGGGGGTATTTGTTTCTTGTGTCTGGCCGTGCTGGGTCTTTGTTGGGGCACGGGCTTCCCGGGGCCTCCTCTCCAGGGGCAGTGAGTGGCCTTCTCAGGCAGTGGCCTCCTCTGTGGGACACGGGCTCGAAGGAGTGCTGACCTCAGTGGTGGTGGCGCGTGGCCTCCGTGGTTGTGGTTCCCGGGCTCTAGAGCAAAGCCTCAATAGGCCTGGTGCCCAGGGCCTTGAGCTTAGCTGCTCCGCAGCAAGTGGGGCCATCTCAGACTGAATCCACGTCTTCTGCACTGGCAAGCAGACCGTTTACTACTGAGCCACCAGGGAAACCCAGAATTTCTCTTTTATGATGTATTTCTATGTAGTGTTTAGTCTGTGACTTAATAGTTTACATGTTTGCATATAAATAGGGACAGTCATTCATTAGCAAAATTACTATTTGTTCGTTATGTTTTTGAAAATTTATTATAATTCTTATTCTTTTCTTTCTGCATAACCTATCTGTTGGAGTTCTGTTATGCTAACAACAGAACCTGGTGAATTTCAAGACAAAAGGGAAAGCTATCAGGGAATGCAGTTTTATAGAGGGGTTGAATGGAGAACCAGGCTTGGAACAGAAGAGAGGCATACCTCGGAAGTTGTAAATGTCAAGGGACTAGAGAACACTGTTGTAGAGGAACATTGCTGGTAAGAATGAACTCATTCTCTCTCAACCTTGATGAAGACTCAGTGCCTTGGGGGAAATGGCCAAATTCAGCATGGGCTCACACCCGAGCTGTCCTAGAACCCTGGGTGGGAGGAAGTGAACAAAAGACCCTCCAGGGATTCTTTGGGTTTCTAACAGATAACAGGGTTTATAAAGCAATTGGAGAACTCTCAGGAAAAGAATGAATTTTGGGGTAATTAAAACAAAAGATAACTATTACTACTTATAATTAGTTGTCACACAGACTTGCAATCAAATCCCAGCATAGACAGTGACTAACTCTACAGTCTTAGGCAAATTTTTTCATTTCTGTAGGTGTCAATTTTTCTTCTCTATGAAATGAAGATACTAACATTTAGTTTTGCATGGTGGTTTTAAGGATTAAATTAATGTGTCCTATGAAACATGCCTATTAGAGTCTGTCCCACAGTAGGTGCTCAATAAATGGAGGCTATTATTGGCTGAGCTGCATGCAAAAGTATGAAGCTGCTCTACAAAGATGAGGAAGAGTTTGTAGTTCGGTCTGAGAGAAACACACGCAATTTAGTCCTCATACCCATCAGGTGTATTAGGCAGAGGCATTCATCATTCGTACTTTTCATATGAGCCACCAGTGATGCAGAGTTTAGCCACTCGACAGTGTTTGCATAGTTCTTAAGTGGCACAGCTGAGGCTGGGGCCAAGGTTTCCTGAGTTCAGTGACTTATACATTTGGGAAAATCAGTATAGCTTAGGAAGGACAGAGTTACTCAATTCAATTCCAATCAGAGAATTTTATTGAATACCTACTTGGCAATCTGATATCCTAAATACTGTGGGGGGGATATATAATTAATATATTGTCCCTAGCTCTCAAGAAGTTTACAGTCTGGGGTGAAAATTAGACAGGCATACGATTTAATGAAATTCAACATGATGGATAATGAAATCTCTGTGTTATCATTTACTTCTTTTAATAAACATGTATTGAATGTGTCAGCTTCTGTGTTAGGTGCGGAGTTTTCAGAGGTAAACAAAAGGATAAGTTACCTGTTCTCAAGGGACTTGAAGGAGACCAGAAACACAAAGATTTAGCTATAGATGGAAACGCATGTTAGAAGGAAAATGTAGAGTTTTGTGACACCCAGTTGGTGCAGCTACTTTTTTGAAGGCCTTCCGAAAGCCTGTAGAAGTTAATCATGTTAAGATGATTGGAAAAAGTATTCCAGGTGGAGTGAAAGGCAAGTGCAAAGGCAATGAGATGGGGATGGTTTGGAGTTTTAAAGAATAAAAACGAGACGTGTGGCGGAAGCTTAAAGAGATGGGAGACCAAGCAGGGTAACCTGAGATCTGGAGACACAGACAAGAGCCAGAAGCGCAAAGTCTTGTACATTGCGGTTGTTGTTGCTGTTCGGATTGCCCAGTCGTGTCTGACTCTTTGCAGCCTCATGGGCTGCAGCATGCCAGGCTTCCCTGTCCCTCACCATCTCCCAAAGTTTGCCCAAGTTCATGTCCATGGCATCGGTGATACCGTCCAGCCATCTCATCCTCTGACGCCCTCTCTGCCCGCAATCTTTCCCGGCATCAGGGACTTTTCTAATGAGTCAGCTGTCCACATCAGATGACCAAAATACTGGAGCTTCAGCTTCAGCATCAGTCCTTCCAATGAGTTTTCAGGGTTGATTTCCCTTAAGATTGACTGGTTTGATCGCCTTGCTGTCCAAGGGACTCTCAGGAGTCTTCTCCAGCACCACAGTTTGAAGGCACTGTGGTTAGAAGTGTCTAATTAATTACTTTGAGTTTAGTGGAAGCCTCTAAACATTTAAGTAGGGAAGTGATATTGTTTGACTAAAAAAAAATATCATATTGACTACTGTGAAGAACTATAGTGTTCACTGGGATGAGTCAAAGAGGGATTTGACTTTGACAAGTCAGGGAAAGCATCGAGAAGGAGGGGGTATGCTGGCCATTGAGATAGGCTGGCTGAGTATTCCAGGAAAAGAGGTTACCTTCAACAGAGGCAGACTGTCTAGGAAGTGTGAACCATGTTGGGGCCACAGGGAGTTTTCCACTGTGGCTGTGTCATCTGCCATGTGGGGAGAATGGAATGAGATGGGATCAGAGAGGAGATGAATGCTAGGCTGTGTCCTGACTGTATTCTGTAGGGAGCTGGAAATTATTCTGTATTTTAGGAAGATAATGCTGGTGACTGTGTGAAGAGTATTAGAGAGGTGAAGAAGACCACTGATAAGGTTTCTGCACTAGGTCATTTGAGAGACAGCAAGGGTCCAACAATGTGTATGGAAGACAGGAGACAGGTAAGAGCATTGACTCAAAGACATAGCACTCAGTGATGAACAGAGTTAAAGTAGTAAAGAGGAGGAAGCATCTGAAGACATTGGCAAAGCAAGCTGAGGACGCCCTTTTCTGTCAGAGGAAGGTTGGAGGACAGGGTGGAGAGTGCAGGTTTGAACAAGCTGAGTATAAGTTTTCGCAGGACTTCCACCTGATAATGCTGGAGAGACTGCTGGAAAAGCGGGGCTGGAACTTGGGAGGTTGGGCCTCTGAGAGCACACCTATTCCAACTAATTTTTTATAATCTGTGAAAAATTTTGTGAATTTTCAGATATTTGTTATTTTCAAGAAGACAGGAGCTTCACAAGTGTTTGTCAGAACCAACTGGCATATTTTACCAAAGGAGAAGGTTTGCTTCTTCAAAAAAACAGAAGATTCAGTAAAGAGGAAGTGGGTTTATGATTTCTACTTTCTTTTCTTACTTGGGAAACTTGTTTAGACCTGAGGATTAACAGTAGAGAATATTATAACAGGCTTAGTGTTATATGGAAAAAAATCTTGTTGAAATAACTGTAATTTGATAATGACGAGATGGACTGTCTCTTATGTTTCTAAAGAAAGTAATAGGAGAGGGTAAGAAAAAGCAAGTTGTTTTCTTAGAATTTGTTTATTATTTTGATAGTTGTAAGTAGCAAAGAGCTAGACACAATAGACTATGTCTGGGGACAATATAAATGGCTAAATGAGAAAAAAAATGTCAATTAGAGAGAAAGGGAGTCTTTTTATGAGCACTTAAAAGTTTGAGTTTTAAATGAACAGTTCTTTGTCATGCAAATTTGAACAAATGAGAAAACAAAATGGAAGGTTTATGTCCAGTACCAAATATAGCTCGAGTGAGACCCTCTCCCTCTCCTCCTTCTCTTCACTTGTATAATCACATCTTTCTCAAGAATTGCATTTTCTTCTCATGTCCCCGGAAGTAACTTCTTTGCTGATACTAATTTGAAGGTAGGGAGCCAGGGGCCTGGAGACAGCCAATGCACCAACAAAGGTCATTTTTAATTGCTATCCTGAGTCTCACAGTGCGTCACCACTCAATGACTCAGCCTGATCATTGGCGCTGACTCACAGAGCTTCTAATACCGGAGAGCCAGTGTCACAGACCGAGGGGCTGACCACGTGCAGCCAGGGAAGGGAGAGGGGCTGCCGTCACTGAGTCTCCGGCTGACCTTCATAACCCAGGGTGGAAGAGGACAGACTGCTCTCAGGGATGGCAGTTACATTCGCAGTGCGTTTGCTGCTGCTGCTGTTATTGGAATGCCGATTGCCTTCCTATTTTGTATTTCTTTATCCAAACTGATTTAGATGAAGCACTCAGAGATGTGGAGATATGCGTACCCTTTGCAAAAACCACCATAATATAGCAGAAGTCCTCCAGGATATGGGGATCTTGTTAGCTGCTGACTTGGGTAGCTTGTTTGACCTCTGATTGTTGTTTCCTTATCTACCCTTACACAGCCTCTGTATTTTAGACTCCATGTCAAGCATATTTACTTTTTATAGCAAGCTCGGGAGAAAAGTACCATCACCATTGTTTTTATAGGTGAAACACTGTACATCTTCCAAGGACACGTTCCTATTAAGAGATGAATTTGAAATTTTTATCATGTATATCCCTCCTCAAGGCCAGTGCTCCTTCACTACTCTTCTAAATGCCTCTTACCTGTAAAATATGGATGATAATAGCATGTGTCTTGCAGGGTTGTTTCATAGATTAAATAGCAGAACTGAAATGTCTAGTATCTTAGTATGCATTAGTCTATCAATAAATGGTTGATAGTATTACTAAAAATAATGAAGAAAAATCTTCACTAAAGTATTCATGGCAATGAAATCCTTGTTGGAACATAACCCTTTGATTCTTCAGTGTGAATTAGCTTGTTATTGCCAGTACTGAAAGCAGGTAAGAAGCACAATCCAAAGGAATGAATCTTTAGTGGTAAAAAGTCAGATACTGTAACGTCTGGATGGGAAACATAATTTTGTGCACTTTGAATCATGCTGTCACTGTTTCCATTGTTTCCCATCTGTTTGCCATGAAGTGATGGGACAACTAAAGTGACAGACTTTATTTTTCTGGGCTCTAAAACCACTGTACATGGTGACTGCAGACATGAAATTAAAAGATGCTTGCTTCTTGGAAGAAAAGCTATGACAAACCTAGACAGTACATTAAAAAGCAGAGACATTGTTTTACCGACAAGGGTCTGTCTAGTCAAAGCTATGGTTTTTCCAGTAGTCATGCATGGATGTGAGAGTTGGATCATAAAGAAAGCTGAGCACTGAAGAAATGATGCTTTTGAATGTGGTGTTGGAGAAGACTCTTGAGGCTCCTTGGACTGCAAGGAGATTCAACCAGTCTACCCTAAAGGAAATCAGTCCTGAATATTCGTTGGAGGGACTGATCTGAAGCTGAAGCTCCAATGCTTTGGCCACCTGATGCGAAGAGCTGACTTATTTGAAAAGACCCTGATGCTGGAAAAGATTGAGGGTAGGAGGAGAAGGGAACAACAGAGGATGAGATGGTTGGATGGCAACACCAACTCAATGGACATGAGTTTGAGTAAGCTCTGGGAGTTGGTGATGGACGGGGAAGCCTGGTGTGCTGCAGTCCGTGGGGTCACAAAGAATCAGACATGACTGAGTGACTGAACTGAACTGACTGAATCATGCTGGTAACTCCCAGATCATTCCATGTTGACCTTAGCATACTTTTCTTTTAAGTAACATTTGCCCCAGTAAAAATGAAGCTAACAGGTTCAACAGTAAACAGTGTCTATACAATCTCTGAGATGCTGAAGTTTCATAATAAATTTGCGAAGCCCTAATTGGAGGTAACAAAATACAGTAACTGATAGTTCTGGTACATGTTGTATAAATAAATGTAGGAAATATGAGTAAAAACAGGAAAACAAAAGTTTTAATTTAGAATCCAGATTTTTACTGAAACAACAGCTATTGGGCTATTGTTCTAGAAAAGTGTTGGTCAAAACAAAACAGTACAAAAATATGTGGTCTGTCCATATGTATCATTTGTGTTTAGACACTTCTGAGGCCAACAAAGCATGAAGAGTATGTTGCTTTTAACGAGAAAGAGACAAACAAATTGAGCTTTGTTTAATGAAGATTTACCGTAATAGATTACAATCTCCTTGAGACCAAGGATAAATCTTGTTCATTCTTTTATAACTAGAACCTAGCTCAATCCTTTTTCAGAGGGAGAACCTGTAAAATTTTGTGAAAGATCTGAGTGAATAATAATGGGCTTGTTTATCAGGAGGAGAGAATGAAAAAGGTCAGTTTATCAAGACAAATGCTCATCTGAATGAATCATTTGTCTTGACGGGCTGAACCCTTAGAATTGCTAATGGGGAACTTGACCCAGCTGGCGGACAAAGGACAACCCGTTAGTCTACAGATTGTTAAGCAGGCCGTGTCCCCTGCAGGCTTTCCTCAGCGCAGCTCTTTCCCCAGTGCATTCCCTAGGGGCATCCCCTAACGCAGAAGCAAGGAAAACAAGGAGGACAGATGCCCTTTTCCCTTGTTTTTGTGTCTGGTGAACAGTGGCGGATCTTAAGGCAGGTGGCTATCTTGGATAGGTAGAAGCAATCACAAGATCCTTGAATTCAAAATTCTAGGTACAGTGGATAGACAAGAGAAAGTTAAGGAAAGCAGTCATATTTTTCAACGTTTACAGCCCAGCCAGGAAGAATTTGAAGTTGTTGAAGTTCGAGAGATAAAGGACTTTAGGACAGTTGACTGTTGTATGAAAATATTATCCCTTAGGACTAGAAACCAGAGATTCCAGTGTATGTCAGAAAGAAGAGCCAAGGCCAGATGGCTTATTTAATTCTCATAAAAGCTCTATGATATAAGAAATTTTTGAGTCCTCATGGATATGTCTTGTGACTGAGGTCCAGAAATGTGTCCAGGATCATATAATTAGAAGTGTCCAGACACCACTGGTACTCTTAATTATTTAAAAGTACCAACCTCAAAGGTTGTTTTGAGGTTTAAAATATAAAAAATGTTGCAGAGAAAGGCGACAAGCATTAGTTTTTAGCTCTTCACAGAGAATGACATCCCCATGTTTGGTCAGCTTAACTTCGTGCGCTTGTTTGTATCTGGTTTGTGGCTTCCCTGGTAGCTCAAGCAGTAAGGAATCTGCCAGCCATGCAGGAGACCTGGGTGTGTCTGCTTTATGCATCCTGGATGTTTGAATACTGTTTTCCCCTGATATTCTCTACATAGCACATAAAGAAGTATTGAATACAGGGATAGAGCTGGACTCTCTGAAGCGCACAACAGGTTCCCACGAGCTCTGTCTTCCACGTGACGATGGACAGACGTCAGTCCCAGGCTCCCAGCTCATCCCACCTGGCTCCTCCCCCTTGGGTCTGCATGTCCGTCCTTGGGTCTGCTTCTCTATTCCTGCCCTGCAAACAGGTTCATCCATGCCATTTTTCTAGATTCCACATATATGTCTTACTATACAATGTTTTTTTCTCTTTCTGACTTGCTTCACTATGTGTGACAACTCTAGGTTCATTCAAGTCTCTACAAATGACCCAATTCCACTCCTTGAGGGGCGGGCGGCTGGAGGGAGGTCCACGATGGAAGGGTGGGGGGGGTCTGCTGACATGTAGCTGATTCATTTCACTGTATGGCAGAGGCTGACACAGCATTGTGAAGCAGCTATACTTTAATTAAAAAAAAACAACAACACTTTGCAGGTAGAGAAGTAGGTGAGGGCTATAGATGAAACAAATTGGTTATAAGTTGAAAACTATTGAAGCTGGATGATGGGTGCAAGGAGGTATACATACTATTTTTTCTACTTTTAGATATATTTAGCATTGTCCATAATAAAAGGTGAAGTGAAAGTGAAAGTCACTCAGTTGTGTCCGACTTTTTGTGGCCCCATTCACTATATAGTTCCTGAAATTCTCCAGGCCAGAATACTGGAGTGGATAGCCATTCGTTTCTCCAGGCAATCTTCCCAACCCAGGGATCGAATCCAGGTCTCCCACATTGCAGGTGGATTCTTTAGCAGCTGAGCCACAAGGTAAGCCCAAGAATACTGGAGTGGGCAGCCTATCTCTTCTCCAGGGGATCTTCCCGACCCAGGAATCAAACTGGGGGCTCCTGCATTGCAGGCAGATGCTTTACCAGTTGAGTCACCAGGGAATCCCTGGTAATAATAAAAGGTAAATATATAAAAATATATGTGATTTTTGTAAATTTGTAAATAAAAAAATAATAAAAGGTAAATATATACAAAAAGTACATGGAACAACATTTATGAACTGTTAATTCTATTGTCATAAATTTAGATACAGATTAATCATATTTATATTGATGACTCAACATATGTCTGAGAGGTACACAGATTCATAGACTGATAAAAGAACTAATATTTGTTTTTCAATAGAGGTATAAAGATAAATGAGATTACATTTGTGAATAAGAAAGGGGACAAGTTTTTCTATTGAATACTCATTGAATGAGACATAAAGGATATAAAGTGTATATAAGAGGGCAGACAGAATGAAAACCACAGTCACAGAAAACTAACCAAAATGATCACATGGATCACACCCTAACTTAATGAACTATGAGTCATGCTGTGTAGGGCCAGCCAAAACAGACAAGTCATCCAAAACATGGTTCATTGGAGAGGGGAATGGCAAATCACTTCAGCATTCTTACCTTGAGAACCCCATGAAAAAGCCAAAAGATATGCCACTTAAAGATGGACCCCTAGGATGGTAGGTTTTGGTACTGCAGAAGACTGGATAAAAAGCTCCAGCAGAAATGAAGAGGCTGAGCCAAATTAGAAACAATGCCCAGTGGTGAATGCATCTAGTGGTGAAAGTAAAGTCCGATGCTGTAAAGAACAATATTGCATCGGAACTGAAATGTCAGGTCCATGAATCAAGGTGAATTGGAAGTCGTCAAACAGGAGATGGCAAGAGTGAATGTCGACATTTTAGGAATCAGTGAACTAAAATGTATGAATTTAATTCAGATGACAATTGTATTTACTATTGTGGGCAAGAATCCATTAGAAGAAATGAAGTAGCCTTCATAGTCAACATAACAGTCTGAAATGCAGAACTTGGGTGCAATCTCAAAATGACAGAATGATTTCAGTTTGTTTCCAAGGCAAACCATTCAATATCATAGTAATCCAAGACTATGCCCCAACCACTAATGCTAGACGTTAAAGAACAATTCTATGAAGACTTACAAGACCTTCTAGAACTAACAATGAAAAATGATGTCCTTTCATCATAGGAGATTGGAATGCAAAAGTAGGAAGTCAAGAGATAACTGGAGAAATAGACAAGTTTAGCCTTGAAATACAAAATGAAGCAGTGCAAAGGCTAACAGAGTTATGCCAAGAGAATGCACTGGTCCTAGCAAACACCTTCTTCCAACAACACAAAAGACTACTTTACATATGGACATCACCAGATGGTTAATACCAAAATCAGGTTGATTATATTCTTTGCAGTCAAAGATGGAGAAGCTCTATACAGTCAGCAAAAGAAGACCAGAGCCTGACTGTGGCTCAGATCATGAACTCCTTATTCCAAAATTCAGACTTAATTTGAAGTAAGTAGGGAAAACACTAGACCACTCAAGTATGATCTAAATCAAATCCTTTATGATTATACAGTGGAAGTGACAAATAGATTTAAGGGATTAGATCTGATTGACAGAGTGCCTGAAGTGGATGGAGGTTTGTAAACCTTTACAGGAGGTGGTGATCAAAACCTTCCCAAGGAAAAAAAAATAAAAAAAGTCAAAATGGCTGTCTGAGGAGGCCTTGCAAATAACTGAGGAAAGAAGAGAAGTGAAAGGCAAAGGAGAAAAGGAAAGATATACTCATTTGAATGCAGAGTTCCAAAGAATAGCACGGAGAGAAAAGAAAGCCTTCTTAAGTAAACAGTGCAAAGAAATAGGGGAAAACAATAGATTGGGGATGCCTAGAGATCTCTTCAAGAAAATTTAGAGATACCAAGGGAACATTTCATGCAAAGTTGCCACAATAAAGGACAGAAATGGTATGGACCTAACAAAAGCAGAAGATGTTAAAAAAAAAAGTGGCAAAAATATACAGAAGAACTATACAAAAAAGATTGTAATGACCTAGACAACCATGATTGTGTGTTCACCCACTGAGATTCTGGACTGTGAAGTCAAGTGACCCTTAGGAAGTGTTACTAAAAACAAAGCTAGTGGAGGTGATGGAATTCTAGCTGAGCTATTTCAAATCCTAAAAGATGATGCTGTTTAAGTGCTGCATTCAGTATGCCAGCAAATTTGGAAAACTAAGCAATGGAAAACTCAGGACTGGAAAAGGTCAGTTTTCATTCCAATCCCAAAGAAAGTCAATGCTAAAGAAAGTTCAAACTACCCCATAATTGCACTCACTTCACATGCTAGCAAGGTAATGCACAAAATCTTTCAAGTTAGGCTTCAACAGTACCTGAACTGAGAACTTCCAGATTTACAAACTGGATTTAGAAAAGGCAGAGCAACTAGAGATCAAGCTGTCAACATCTGTTGGATCATAGAAAAATCAAGGGAATTACAGAAAAACATCTACTTCTGCTTCTTTGACTCCACTAAAGTCTTTGACTGTGTGAATCACAACAAACTGTGGAAAATTCTTTAAGACCTGAGAATACCAGACCACTTACCCACCTCCTGAGAAACCTGTATGCAGGTTAAGAAGCAACAGTTAGAACTGGACATGGAACAACAGACTGGTTCCAAATAGGGAAAGGAGTACGTCAAGGCTGTATATTGTCACTCTGCTTATTTACTTTCTATGAAGAGTACATCATACAAAATTCTGGGTAGGATGAAGCAGAAGCTGGCATCAAGACTGACAGGAGAAACATCAATAACCTCAGATAAGCAGATGACACCACCCTTATGGCAGAAAGTGGAGAAGATCTAAAGAGCCTCTTGATGAGGGTGAAAGAGGAGAGTGAAAAAGCTGGCTTAAAACTCAACATTCAAAAAATTAAGGTCAGGTCATCCAGTCCTATCACTTCATGGCAAATAGATGGGGAAAAAATGGAAATAGTAAGATACTTTATTTTTGGGGGCTCCAAAATCACTGTGAATGGTGACTGCAGTCATGAAATTCAAAGATGCCTACCCCTTGGGAGAAAAGTTCTGAGAAACTTAGCATATTAAAAAGCAGAGACACCACTTTGCGAACAAAGGTCCACATAGTCAAAGCTATGGTTTTCCCAATAGTCACATATGGATTTGAGAGTTGGATCATCATGAAGTCTGAGCACTGAGGAATTAATTCTTTCAGACTGTGGCACTGGAGAAGACTCTTGAGAGTCCCTTGGACTGCAAGGAGATCAAACCAGTCCATCCTAAAGGAGATCAGTGCTGAATATTCATGGCAGGACTGATGTTGAAGCTGAAGTTCCAACCTTTGACCACCTGATGCGAAGAACTGATGTATTGGAAAAGACCCTGATGCTTGGAAAGATTAAGGCGGGAGGAGAAGGGGACGACAGAGGATGAGATGGCTGGATGGCATCACTGACTCTATGGACATGAGTTTGAGTAAACTCCGGGAGTTGGTGATGGACAGGGAGGCCTGGCATGCTGCAGTCCATGGGGTCACAAAGAGTCGGACATGACGGCAAGACTGAACTGAACTGAACTGAAGATAAGCCTCTGTTTTGACGGAAGTTTTCATTTTCATCTCACGTTCAAAAGATTTGTTAACAAAATAAGTCACTCGTTATATACAAATAAATAATACAAATATTTATTAGAGAATTATTTGGCTTCCTTTCAATATACTAACATGAAAAGAAAAGAGAGAGAGAGCAGAGAATACATCACCAGGTGGGGTTTTGACCAACATCCAGACTTAAACAGTGCTGGGAAAGTCCCATGTCACAGCAGATCTGGAGTCCCAGCTGGGAAAGGGTCCCAGGCAGGGCGTCCCCTGCTGCATGGGTGAGACCTCAAAGACTGCAGTTTGGGGTTCCTGCTTATTGTGAGGCTGTCACGGCTAACGCCATGACAGGCAGGCTAGATTAGGAGTAGGCCTGGTTTCCCGGGGTAACATAATTATCAGGCTTCCTGGAGCTAGCCAATCAACATATGCCTAGTAAGAAAAAGGGAACCTATCAGGGGAAAGCTGAAAGCCCCACGTTGGGCCAACAAAAATTGCCTTGCAACTGTGTAACCAATCCTCTTGTGCCAACTACCCGCTGTGTAACCAATCCGCTTGCGCCAACTACCTGCTGCTTTTTTTGACCTAATAAATACCCGAGAGAACTGGGGCTCAGGGCCTTTTCGTCCTCACACCCTTGGTGAGGGCGGGAGGCCCTGGCTCGAATCAGTAATAAATTCCCCTATTGCAAGTTGCATTGTTTTGAGGAGTCTTCTTTCCCGACCGGAGACTCGGACTACGGGCAGAACACTTATAACCCCAGAATGCACACAAATCATATCGTCATCAGTCTGTGACCAAATTGCAAGCCTGGCTTCCTGTTAATGCCATTTGTTTTGTCTTGGAAAACTTGGACTGTTGCTAAGCCTGAGGCTTGGGTGCCCAGGCCCCCTCCAGGGGCTCAACAAGCTCAGGATTCCCACTCCCCCACCCCCATCTTATCTATGATGACTGCAGCAGGCAGTCACTCCCAGTCACTCCCAGTCGGGGCAGTGTCCAGGCAGGTTAGCAGCAAGGTCAGAGGCCTGCTCTGTTTTGTCTTGAAGTCTAAACAACAATATTTTTTAAATTTCCCTAACAGCTTCTTAGAGTTCTAGAACTGTGCAGAACTGATCTACTAGAAGAGCTAGTGCTTTGAACCCAGTATTAGAGATACGTTAGAGCCAGAACTGCTCTCTCTACTTACCTCTTAACTCTCTGAGGTATCTGGAAAATGGGCAACCAAGATTGTGGTGCAGGGACTCTATTACTTCTGGACAATTAGGAAGCTGAAGAATGCATAAAATAAAGTTTCTTCAGGGAAGCACCATGTTTCCATGACCATAACAGCTAGTAACAATAGCCAAGAGCCCTGGGAAGATGGTCTCTGCCACAATCCTACTTTCCATATATTAATAAGCAAATTTATATGTTGAAACTTGACCTGTAGTTGCAAGGGAGTCTGAGAAATATATATTTTAGTTTCCCAGCTTCTCAGAAAGAGGAGAGCATGAAGGACAAGTAAGTCAATCCAGAAAAGGCAATATTATTATTAATTGAAACAGCCCAGGTGGGATGCATGAGACAAGTGCTCGGGCCTGGTGCACTGGGAAGACCCAGAGGAACTGGGTGGAGAGGGAGGTGGGAGGGGGGATCGGGATGGGGAATACATGTAAATCCATGGCTGATTCTTGTCAATGTATGACAAAACCCACTGAAATGTTGTGAAGTAATTAGCCTCCAACTAATAAAAATAAATGGAAACAAACAAACAAAAAAATGTAACAATTATTATAATCTAGATTTTCTAACTTGGTTGATCACAAAATAGAAAGCTAACTTACTTTGCAATGATACCCTGACATTTTAGTCTTTTCACCACTCTTGATGTCTGTAGAACACTGTTGACTGAGTAGGACCTTTGCTTTAGACACAGCTCTTGCTTTTTATCAATGTGCAAAGCAATTTGTGTCTAACAGCATTTTTATGGTCCACTGACTGTACTGAAATGTAGTACTTTGCCAACCATGAACTTTGACATGTTTATAACAAGGACTTAACCTGGAAATATGCAAGAGAGAGTCATGAATATAATCTGTAAGCAGATGAGGTCTTATGGAGGTGTTGAATAGCATATGAAATTAATATTTATGCCATGGATTTTGAGGTTAATTTGTCCTTCTTCAAAAGACGTAGTGACAGTAATAGGTAAACTGAAAGTTGAAATCCCAATTAGTGTGAAAGGACATCAAGCCTTATGAATTTTCATTAGCGCTAAAAACAGCAAAGTAGTATAATTAATATAGTTAATATATATGAAATTCTATCTCTCAATACAAAGCAAAACCTAGAATGAATCCTATTAAAAACCTTTGGATAAATACTCTATGTCAGAGCTAACAATGTCAATAATCTTACTTATTATACCTGCAGAATTTATTTCTGCAAGTTAGTGAACTTTTCCTAAATTTTCAGCACATATTTTATTATGTGTTGATCTTTTCCCCTTAACTCTTTCAATAATATATTATTTAATGCCACAAGTGTTTAGTTCTTCTCCAAGGTGCTCCTCTGTTCCTAAAATTGAATAGCAGTTTCATGTGCCTAAACTTCGCCTGAAGTGTTTATATACCTTAATCAGTGCAGAAATATTTTCTAGCTTTCAAATAACTTTTATGCAGATCATAATCCAATGAAAAGGGGATACTCTATTATTCAAATGACTATTCCGTTCTAAAAGCATTCCAGAGTATCAATTTTCAGAATAGTACTAGAAGAGGACTAAACAGTAACTTGGAAATTTCTTGGTAGTCAAAGCAGATTCAGTGTTTTGCACTCAGCAATTTGAAATATGCTTCAGCTTTTATTTTAATTTTTCCTGTGGGTCTTTTGTTACTAAGATTGTCAAAATAATATTCTGTGGGAACTTAACTGTTAATTGGTGAAAAGAGACGAAATACTTGAGGAAAAACTTGGTTACATCACACAATTATATCGCAGATGAGTACAGATGGCATGGTGTGGCCCTCACACATGGCGGAAAGATTCGGATACTAGCAGCGGCACGTTTGGAGCAGGTCTGTGTGAATGTGTGCTGGGGTCGTGTGGGCCTAAACACACACATGTGTCTGTGCTCGCTCCAGAGGAGTTCCAGTCTTCAGTTAGTGCAGTTGTCAGGAGTTGCACTTAGGAATCCATCTAGGTCTATCCTGTGTCACCTGGGAATGAATTTCTGTAAAATGATGAATCCGAACGAATATGACTTTGTGTTTATATTATCTGTAGGGCTTCCCTGGTGGCTCACAGGGTAAAGCGTCTGCCTGCAGTGCAGGAGACCCGAGTTCGATCCCTGGGTCAGAAAGATCCCCTGGAGGAGGAAGTGGCAGCCCATTCTTGCCTGGGAAATTCCAGGGACAGAGGAGCCTGGTGGGCTACAGTCCATGGGGTGCAAAGAGTCAGACACAACTGAGTGACTTCACTTCCTTTTATGTTATCTGTATCACAGACCATACAAGTGAGTATTTTGTATTTGGATGAGGCTGTATTTTTACTTATTTGTTTTGTGCTATTGCTTATAAAACATGTTGTTACTATTAATAATATTGATCATGAGTGTCTCTCTTAGCTTTCTGCCATCTTGGTTACTCACTTTCACCAAGATGAAACTTAAATGATGTAATTCATGTCTTTGCTGGTTCAGAAATCCCAGACTGAAAGTTGTAATGCTCATCAGGAATCAGGATGCAATACTGATGGCAACTGCATCCTCAAGAACAAAGGATGAATCTAAAGGTGTATCTATTGGCTCAGCAGAAAACTTTCACTTAAGAGGTTATTTATGAATATTTTATATTTTTATACAGCACCTTACAAGTTGATTTTAGCCTGCAGCAAGCAAAATATTCCCCTTCTGCACAATTCTCCCATATTTGTTCTTTTAGTACATTTGAAATTGATAAGAAAAAAAAAAAACAACCTTGCAATTTCTAGTGTTTTCTCTTTATCTTGGAGGAAAAGGAGAAGAAAACCAGAACGAGTTCAACAGTCTTAACCCAGAGTAAAGGAGCCACTGATCTTAGATTGGAAGGTGGAACACATGTAGTTAGAGGTCAGAAGAGGGATCAGGAAAAGGTAATAAGCAGACAAACCCTGGTGATGTTTACATGAGAATATGAAATGAAAATCTAAGCCACTGGTTTGTGATACTGGCAAATTTAGCAGTGCAACTGTGAACAGCAACAGAAAATGGCTTCATGGATGCCATAATAGGGGGATATGACTCAGTGTTTATGCTATCTATGTCAAATGCTGATTTCTGTAGTACTTTTAGCCAAGATGGTATCGAACTTAAAAAAACAATGTCAAGAAATATTTAGCAGCTTTAAAGAGCCCTGGGCTTCCCTGGTGGCTGACTGTAAAGAATCCGCCTGCAATCAGGAGACCTGGGCTTGATCCCTAGGTTGGAGAGATCTCCTGGAGAAGGAAATGGCGACCCACTCCAGTATTCTTGCCTGGAGAATCCCATGAACAGAGGAAGCTGGCGGGCTATTGTCCAAGGGGCTGAAAAGAGTCAGACATGACTGAGGGATGTGATTATCTTTACCTAGGGAGTCTTAGAAGCAGCCTCCCCTGTGAGTCTCATGGACATTAAAACCTATTTGGGCAGCAACGCAGTTCCCAAAGAATTTATGTGAGCAAAAACGAGGGATTTGCATCCCACAAATATCCAGATTTTTTCATTCTCATCTAGGTTTCACTTTCTGACAAGTTCTAGAGACTCTTCAGTCTATTTTACCAGTTGGCTTGGGAGCTGCTCTTGCTTGCTTCACTGGGCACCCATAGTTGGCTTTTCTCTTAGATATTAGAAGATTATATGCCCAGCTGTTATCATGCAGGGCGTGATAGATGAGGCAAATTGGGAGCCATGCAATTCCTTGAAGATACATGAGACAGACCTGCAAAATTCGAGCGTAGGCCAATAAAAATTGCTAACCAGCAGCAAATTATTCAACAAATTTGCTACAAATGTGCTGTATTTGGGAAAAAAAAAAATGCGTCTTCCAGTTGCTCAATTCCATGTTCATTTCCTCTCTGCTTCATCTCTGGCTCTAGGTTTGATCTTACTTGTGGAATATTGTCTTTCCTCCTTGTTCAGATTCCTGTTCCAAACTACTCCCTGGACGTACTGTGACAGATTTTGTACTAAGGTTCCCTCGCATTAGCTCATTTTGCTAACTCATACTCTCAGGAAAAAAGAGCAAGCCTACCACCATATGATGGTTATTTATTGAATGCCAAGTGAAGTGAAAGTGTTAGTTGCTCAGTCGTGTCTGACTCTTTGCAACCCCATGGACTATAGTCCACCAGGTTCCTCTGTCCATGGAATTCTCTAGGCAAGAATACTGGAGTGGGTAGCCCTTCCCTTCTCCAGGGGATCTTCCTGCCCCAGGGATCAAATTCAGGTCTCCTGCCCAGCAGGCAGATTCTTGACCATCTGAGCCACAAGGAAAGCCCACTGAGGGCCAATCTGTGGACTAAGTCTGCGTTCCTGTTTTTCCTGTTATTAACTGAGTGTGTCAGTCAGGGTTCAGCCCAGAAAACAGAAATTCCCCTTTGTATTCCAAGAATAGAGGCGTTTGCAGCAAATTTGAGATTTTATACAGTCATTGGAAGAGCTAGGGAAACATGGCGGGAGAGTCACCACTTGGTTTGGATGGTTTGGTGCTACCTGGAAGCCACTGCAAATCTCAGAATTTTCTGGAGAGCTTCTATCAACAGTCCCCGTGTGCATCATTAAACTGAGTGGTTTACAAAGTGTTGCTCCAGAAGCAGTTATGAAGCCCACGTTTGCTCATATATATGGCCACATCTTTCTCTGGGGAATTATGGCCTTTCTCTGGCACAATTTTTGCATTTATCTTGTAAAAATGAGATGGATCTTCCACTCAAAATTTGTTTTAGCTGTCAAGGCTGATGATACCCTTGCATGTATTAAGAAGTATAAAAAGGTTTATTACTCACAAAATGAGGCTTTCTGGGAAGGTCCAAAACTGGCTTGAGAGAGTAGAGACTTGTTATTACAACACCATCTTGGAACCATGGGGTGGGGTAGGGGTTTGGGGTTACTCAGAGAGGGTGGTGGTGATGCTGAAATCTCATCCACTGGGCATGGTCTCAGATTCCCTGTATTCTAAGGTACTCAGACCAACAAGGGGTCACTTTTTGCATTGTTTTCTACTTATGAAACAGTTTTAAAATTAAAGTAATATCTATTTTAAAAATCAAGGGACCATAAAATTCTTATAAGTATGTAAAGAAAAGAAAAAAAACCCCAGTAACTGGCACAAGTAATAAATCACCAAAGAAACACAAATAAAAGTTTTCCCTTCCCTTCAGAAAAGAGGACTGTTACTCAAGAACTACATGGATATTTTCTCTTAGGAAATTCACATTTATTAAATATAGGGTCACATTTTCTCAAAATTTCTAAAAGACAAATGGTATAGTTCAGTTCAGTTCAGTCCCTCAGTCCCGTCTGACCCTGCGACCCCATGGACTGCAGCACGCCAGTCCATGCCAACTCCCAGAGTTTACTCAGACTCATGTCCATTGAGTCAGTGATGCCATCCAACCATCTCATCCTCTGTCCTCCCCTTCTCTTCCCGCCTTCAGTCATTCCCAGCATCAGGGGCTTTCCAATGAATCAGTTATTCATATCAAGTGGCCAAAGTATTGGAGTTTCAGCTTCAGCATCAGTCCTTCAAATGAACATTCAGGACTGATTTCCCTTAGGATGGACTGCTTGGATCTCCTTACAGTCCAAGGGAAGAGTCTTCTCCAACACCATAGTTCAAAAGCATCGATTCTTCAGCGCTCAGCTTTCTTTATAGTCCAACTCTCACATCCATGCATGACTGCTGGAAAAACCATAGCTTTGACTAGACAGACCTTTGTTGGCAAAGTAATATCTTTGCTTTTTAATATTCTATCTAGGTTGGTCATAACTTTTCTTCCAAGGAGTAAGCATCTTTTAATTTCATGGTTGCAGTCACCATCTGCAGTGATTTTGGAGACCCAAAAATAAAGTCAGCCACTGTTTCCACTGTTTCTCCATCTATTTGCCATGAAGTGATGGGACCAGATGCCATGATCTTAGTTTTCTGAATGTTGAGTTTTAAGCAACTTTTTCATTCTCCTCTTTCACTTTCATCAAGAGGCTCTTTAGTTCTTCTTCGCTTTCTGCCAAAGGGTGGTGTCATCTGCATATCTGAGGTTATTGATGTTTCTCCCGGCAATCTTGATTCCAGCTTGTGCTTCATCCAGCACAGCATTTCTCAAGATGTACTCTGCATAGAAGTTAAAGAAGCAGGGTGACAATATACAGCCTTGATGTACTCTTTTCCCTATTTGGAACCAGTCTGTTTTTCCATGTCCAGTTCTAACCTCTTGACCTGCATATAGATTTCTCAGGAGGCAGGTCAGGTGGTCTGGTATTCCCATCTCTTGAAGAATTTTCCACATTTTGTTGTGATCCACACAGTTGGCTTTGGCAGAGTCAATAAAGCAGAAGTAGATGTTTTTCTGGAACTCTCTTGCTTTTTCGATGATCCAACAGATGTTAGCAATTTGATCTCTGGTTCCTCTGCTTTTTTTAAATCCACCTTGAACATCTGGAAGTTCACGGTTCATGTACTGTTGAAGCCTGGCTTGGAGAATTTTGAGCATTACTTTGCTAGCATGTGAGATGAGTGCAATTGTGTGGTAGTTTGAGCATTTTTTGGCATTGCCTTTCTTTGGCATTGGAATGAAAACTGACCTTTTCCAGTCCTATGGCCACTGCTGAGTTTTCCTAATGGTATAGTACAAAGAATTTATGTATTCACCCCCAGCATACACATTAATTGGAAATTTTAGTCTCATTCAGGCCAACTTTTTAAAATAAACTGGAATTATGTACATGGTAATTGTTTACTACTAGCGAGAGCTGATTGAACATAGGATATCCAGTTCTTGAAATTTGTTAGTTCAAATCGGATAAGGTAGAACATCTCAGAAGTTTTACTGTTTAGAAGTAGCTCACCTCAGTAATTAATATCAAAGATTTAATAAAATCTCTGATTATGAGATGCCTGCTGATATGACAAGCATTGAGTAAGGTGATGGGGATGCAAAGTTGAATACAACGTGTTTTGCCTTTAAGGACCTCATAGTTTCTTCAAGTGATACTCAGGATTACAAGATACTCAGGATTCAAGAGTTAAAGTCTTCTGTGATTAAAACTGTGACAGTCTACTAAACAGTCACTTCTGCAAAACATAACTGACCCTAATAAGACCCAGTGTTTATTAAAAAGAAAAAAAATCTGCAACAAACAAGTCCCAAACTTCAGCCTTATTTCCTTAAAAATTTTTCTAAAATAAAAGGGACAATAGCTAGGCAACAACGAATTCTAATTTAGTTTTGAATGTTTTCCATGAAAGACTGCTGACAGCTGACACTACTGTCCAATCATCTAAGTGTAACACTGATTTCCATTTGAAAGAGAAAACAGTGACTTGCTGCTTGCTGAAGCCAGGCACCTCTGAGAGATGCTCCATTGTGTATTCCAAGGCACTTCTTTCCAGGTAATGGGGCATGAGAGGGACTTACACAGCGCACAGAATTTGGAGGGGAACAAAATCATAAAACAAGCAGGTTCACTCTTAATCATGATTGCATATAATAAATAAGCAATATTCTTTTTCAAAGAAATGTTGAGAGAAGTCAAGATGGTGGACCAGGAGGATGCAGAATTGGTCTCTCCTCAAAAGTGCATCAAGACTACATTTACAAATGGAACAGTTCTCACAGAGCCCCTGCTGAACATTTGTGGAAGACATTGGACACCTAAAAGGATAAGAAAAATCCCCTTGAAACCGGGTAGGATGAAAGAAAGATAAAAAGACAAGAGGAGCCACAAGAGGGACCAGCAAGTTCGGCAGGAAGCTGAATGTGGACAGAGGTCCCTGCACTCAGGAAAAAAAAGACCCTCATGGTAGGGAAATCAGCTGGGACAGAAAGAGATCTTCAGGGGATCAAAGGAGGTTGCCACAGATGGTCGGTGGGAAGCAGGACGAACCCTGCCGGGTCTGTGCGGCCGCCCCGTGCATCCCAGGCTGAGTTGCGTGCCTCCTGTTCTGGGGGGAGGCTGGGTGCTGGAAAGAGGGGTTTGGAGCATGACCTTGGGAGGGACCAGATGCTGGCTGTGAAAAGCAAGCCTGAAGGGACAGGAGCAAGGAGCTCCACAAGTGTGGAAGTTTGCAGAAAAAACCCCGGGGTACCGTGGAAGCCAGGCACGATTGCTGAATGGAACGCAGGGGTGGGCGCCAGCGCAGCCCCTTCCGCATCCTCTGGCTTCTTCAGACCCCTAGGCTCTAGGATGCGCACCCGACTGGGGAGACTTGTCTGATCTTCCAGCCAGGACCTCTTCTGCGCTTGTGGGCCCTGGGGTTCTTGTTGCTGCAAATCTCAAAGCCTCTCCGGGAATCAGCCCTGGGCTCCCTTGTCTGAGATGGGGGTGCATCGGTGCCTGCCGTGCGGGGCTGTGCGTTCAAGCTTGGAGCTGGGAAGGCAGATTCTTGGAGGGGACCGCTGTTGGCCTTGGGGATGGGGCAGAGAGGATGGGAATCGGGGGCCCCATGGCTGGGAATGCTCCTGAGGAAACGCGGTCTGCCTAGGACACGAGGCGCCACTGTGGAGGGGGCACAAGGGCCGGGGCTGCCCACACTCCAGCTCCGCCTCCTTCGGCGCCAGGAGTGGTTCGCACCAGAGCGACCCCGCCCCAGTCTGCCTGCTGGGGACCACACCCGGTGGTGGCGGCCCTGCCCTTCTCGGGCCTGGTTAGGTGTTCCCTCTGCTTCCCCTCCTTCTCACTCGGGTGGGACCAGATACCCGAGGGTGGCGTCAAAGCCAAAGCTTAGCACCAGGGCTGAGGCAGCGAAGGAAGGGGGATGGAAATCTCCCCATGTAGCTGCAAAAGTGTGGGTTAAATCCCTGTGATTGGCTTGGTCAATGCTGTGTCTGCGGAATGTCTGAGCAGTTGGGTGTTCCCACCCCTGAGACGGGTCAAGCTTCAGCAAGTGTGGGCTTTGGGGGCAAGTACACAGTGACCTGGATCAAATCAGAGTCTGAGCTGATCCCACAGTGGCCACAGATGGTTCAGAGGCCAGCCTAGATTTGGTGGTGGTGGTGGTACTATTTTTTTTTTTTTTTAATTTTTAAACTATTTTTTTGCGGTTTTACTATACCTTTTTTGGGTTTGCGCTCTTTTTCTTATTTTGTTTATTTTTTGAATATTTTTAAGTGTTTGTTATATCCTCTTTGCTTTTGTTTTCTTTTTTAGTTTGCTATTTGTGTTTTCTTTTTCTTTTTAAATTTATTTATTTTGAACTGGAGAATAATTAATTTAAAATACTGTGTACGTTTCTGCCATACATCAACATCAATCAGCCATAGGCATACAGATGTCCCCTCCCTCTTAACTACCCTCCCACCCCCTACCACATCTCACCCCACTAGGTTGTCACAGAGCACCGGGTTTGTATCATAGAGCAAATTCCCACCAGCTATCTATCTGACATTTGGTAATCAGGAAAGGAGTATGTCAGGGCCGTATATTGTCACCATGCTTATTTAATTTATATGCAGAGTACATCATCAGAAATGCTGGGCTGGATGAAGCACAAGCTGGAATCAGGATTGCTGGGAGAAATATCAATGACCTCAGATAGGCAGATGACACCACCCTTATGGCAGAAAGTGAAGAAGAACTGAAGAGCCTCTTGATGAAAGTGAAAGAGGAGAGTGAAAAAGTTGGCTTAATATTCAACATTCAGAAAACTAAGATCATGGCATGTGGTCCCATCACTTCATGGGAAATAGATGGGGAAATGGTGGAAACAGTGGCTGACTTTGTTTTTTTGGGCTCCAAGATCACTGCAGATGGTGACTGCAGCCATGAAATTAAAAGACACTTGCTCTTTGGAAGAAAAGTTATGACCAAACTAGACAGCATATTAAAAAGCGGAGACATTACTTTGCCAACAAAAGTCCATCTAGTCAAAGCTATGGTTTTTCCAGCAGTCATATATAGATGTGAGAGTTGGACTATAAAGAAAGCTGAGTGCTGAAGAATCAATGCTTTTGAACTGTGGTGTTGGAGAAGACTCTTGAGAGTCCCTTGGACTGCAAGGAGATCCAACCAGTCAATCTTAAAGGAAATTAGTCCTGAATATTCTTTGGAAGGACTGAGCTGAAGCTGAAGCTCTAATACTTTGGCCACCTGATGAGAAGAGCCAACTCATTTGAAAAGACCCTGACGCTGGGAAAGATTGAAGGCGGGAGGAGAAGGGAACCACAGAGGATGAGATGGCTGGATGACATCACTGAATCAATGGACGTGAGTTTGAGCAAGCTCTGGGAACTGGTGATGGATAGGGAAGCCTGCCATGCTGCAGTCCATAGGGTCACAAAGAGCTGGACACGACTGAGCGACTGAACTGAACCGAATGTGCATGTTTCAGTGGTACTCTCTTGATTCATCCTACCCTCTCCTGTCTCAACTGTGTCCACAGATCTGTTCTCTATGTCTGTGTCTCCATTATAGCTCTGCAAATGGGTTCTTCAGTACCAACTTCCTAGATTCCGTACATATGCATTAATATAAAATGTTTGTTTTTCTCTTTCTATTTCATTCTGTATAATAGAGTCTAGGTTCATCTACTTGCTTAGAACTGATTCAAATGCATTATTTTTATTATGGAGTAATATTCCATTGTGTGTAGGTACCACAATTTCTTTATCCATTCATCTGTTGGAGGTTTAAGTTGCTTCCATGACCTGGCTATTGAAAACAGTGCTGCACTGTTTATAATAGCCAGGACATGGAAGCAACCTAGATGCCCATCAGCAGATGCATGGATAAGGAAGCTGTGGTACATACACACCATGGAATATTACTCAGCCATTAAAAAGAATTCATTCGAATCAGTTCTAATGAGATGGATGAAACTGGAGCCCATTATACAGAGTGAAGTAAGCCAGAAAGATAAAGACCAATACAGTGTACTAACACAAATATATGGAATTTAGAAAGATGGTAACGATAACCCTATATGCAAAACAGAAAAAGAGACACAGATGTACAGAACAGACTTTTGGACTCTGTGGGAGAAGGCGAGGGTGGGATGTTTTGAGAGAACAGCATCGAAGCATGTATATTATCAAGGGTGAAACAGATCCCCAGCCCAGGTTGGATACATGAGACAAGTGCTCGGGCCTGGTGCACTGGGAAGACCCAGAGGGATCGGGTGGAGAGGGAGGTGGGAGGGGGGATCGGGATGGGGAACACATGTAAATCCATGGCTGATTTATGTCAATGTATGGCAAAACCCACTACAATATTGTAAAGTAATTAGCCTCCAACTAATAAAAATAAATGGAAAAAAAAAAAAAAGAAAACAGTGCTGCAATGAACATTGGGGTGTATGTGTCATTTTCAGCTATGGTGTCCTTAGGGTGTATGCCCAGGAATAGGATTGCTGGGTCATATGGTAGATTTATTCCTATTTTTTTAAGCAGTCTTCATACTGTTCTCCCTAGTGGCTGTATAATTTACATTGTCAAGAGCAATGCAAGAGGGTTCCCTTATCTTCACATCCTCTCCAACTTTCATTGCTTCTAGATTTTTTGATGATGGCCATTCTGACCTGTGTGAGGTCATACCTCTTTGTAGGTTCGATTTGCATTTCTCTAATAATGAATGATGTTGAGCATCTTCTCATGCATTTATTTACCATCTGTATGTCTTTGGAGCAATATCTGTTTAGGTCTTCTGTCCACTTTCTGATTGGGTTGTTTTACTGGTATTGAGTTGCATGAGCTGCTTGTATATTTTGGAAATTAATTCTTTGTCAGTTGTTTCATTTGCTAATATTTTCTCACAATCTGAGGGTTGTGTTTTCACTTTGTTTATCGTTTCCTTTGCCTGGAGGAGGAAATGGCAACTCACTCCAGGATTTTTGGCTAGAGAATCCCATGGACAGAGGAGCCTGGCAGGCCAAAGTCGGACGTGAGTGAGCCACTTTGTTTCTGTACGAAGGCTTTTAGGTTTAATCAGGTCTCATTTGCTTATTTATTTATTTTTTTGTTTTCATTCCTTTAGGAGGGAGGTTGTAGAGGATCTTGCTGTGATTTATGTCAGAGTTTACTGCCTATGGTTTTGTCTAAGAGCTTTATAGCTTCTGGCCTTACCTTTAAGTCTTTAATCCATTTTGGGTTTATTTTTGTGTGTGGTGCTATTGCGCTGTTTCTTCTAGTCAGCAGTTTGGCACATACCTTCCTTCAGGGTTTTTTTTTTTTCAGTCAAAAGCTTATCATGGCCTCTGATGCCTAATTGAAACTACTGTTAATTTCCCCAACAGACCTGAATACTAAGCCATACGGTGTAAAACTCTTAGAGGAAAACAGATAGAATACTCTTTGGCACAAATCTCTGAAAGATTGCTTTTGACCCATTTCCTAGAGTAATAAAAATAAAAAGAGAAGTAAACAAATGGGAGCAATTAAATTTAAAAACTTTTGCATAACAAGGGAACCATTAACAAGACCAAAAGACAACCATCAGAATGGAAGAAAATATTTGCAAATGAATCAATTGGCAAGTGATTAATCTTCAAAATATATAAACAGCTCATGCAGCTCAAAAAAAAAAAAAATGGACAGAAGACCTAAACAGATGTATCTCCAAAGAAGACATGCAGATGACTAACAAACACATGGAACGATGCCTGTGTAATAATCGCTCATTCGCGTCCAACTCCTTGTGACCCCACAGACTATAACCTGCAAGGCTCCTCTGTCCATGACATTCACCAGGCAAGAATACTGGAGTGGATTGCCCTTCCCTTCTCTAGGGGATCTTTCTGATCCAGGGATCGAACCCAGATTTCCAGCATTGCAGGCAGATTCTTTACTGTCTGAGCTTGAAAGTGAAAGTTGCTCAATTGTGTCTGACTCTTTGCAACCCCAGCAGATCTTACCGACCCAGGAATCGAACTGGGGTCTCCTGTTTTGCAGGCGGATTCTTTACTAACTGAGCTATGAGGGAAGCCCATATAAGCTTAACATCACTAATTATTGTGTGTTCCCAGTTGCTTCAGTTGTGTCCAATGTTTGCAACCTGTGGACTGCAGCCCACCAGCTCCTCTGTCCATGAGATTCTCCAGGCAAGAATACTGGAGTGGGTTGCCATGCCCTCCTGCAGGGGATCTTCCTGACCCAGGATCAAACCTGTGTCTCTTATGTCTCCTCATTGGCAGGCAGGTTCTTTACTCGTAGTGCCACTGAATGCAAATCAAAACTAAAATGAGGTATTATCTCACATTGATCTGAATAGCTATCATCAAAACATCTACAAACAGTAAAACCTGGAGAGGATGTATAGAAAAGTGAGCTGTCTTACGTCATTAGTGGGAATGCGAATTAAGATAGCCACTATAGAGAACAGTATGGAGGTTTCTAAAAAACTAAAAATAGAATTACCATATGACCGGGCAACTCACTCTTGGGGATAAACCCAGAGAATGGCCATAATTCATAAAGATACATGCCCCTCCCCGCCACCCCGCCCCCCCCCCCCTCCCCCGCCATGTTCCTTGCAGCACTATTTACAATAGCCAGGACATAGAAGCAACCTAAATGTCCATCAGCAGAGGAATGGATAAAGGAGATGTGGATCATATACACAATGGACTATTACTCAGGCTTTAATGGGAACTAAACTGTGCCATTTGCAGAGATGTGGATGGAGCTAGAGTCTATCATATGGAGTGAAATCAGAAAGAGAAAAACAAATATTGTACACTAACGCATGCATGTGGAATCCGGAAAAGTGGTAAAGATGATCTCATTTGCAAAGCAAAAACAGAGAGATGTAGAGAGCAAATGGATGGATGCCAGGGGGAAAGGGTTTGTGTAATAAACTGGGGGATGGGGAGTGACGTATGTACACTGTTGATGTTACAAAATAGATAACGAATGAGAATCTACTGTATAGCACAGGGCAACCGATTCTGTGCTCTGTGGTGACCTCACCCGGAAGGGAATTCTAAAAACTGGGGATATATGTAAACATATAGCTGATTCACTTTGTAGTACATCAGAAACTCTACATTGTAAAGCAACACACCCTGTATAAATTAATAAAAAAAAATTAAAATGGTGAGTACAGAAAGTTGAAAAAGCTTTTGAAGATTTTTTAAAAATCCACCATTTTAAAATTGCAAATGAATTTCTCTACTCATTCTGCTTTAATTAGTGAAAATCTTTAAACATGCATTACAAAGTAGAAATGTATAAGTTTTATAATTTCATGTGCAACTCCTGATTTTTATAGATAAGCTTGAACAAAAATATGCCAATATATTTTCCTCTTCAAGTGGTGATGGATCCAGGACCGAAGCCCAGATTTCAGGTAATGTTTTTAGAAGGATGATTGTGTAGGTGGGAGAAAGTCATCATTTTTTCTTTGTCTATATTGGGTAATATTGTATTTTGAAAATCATTTGACATATTATTTCAGTTGGTTTGCAAAACAACCAATGTAATAGAGAGCCAGAAAAATATCTATAGATCCATTTTATAGATGAGAAAAATGAGATTTAAGAAGGTTAATTTTCTAAGGTCTCATGCCTGTCTACTCACAAAGTCAAAAGAGAAGCCAAATCTAACTATTCCCAGTCTAGACCTCTATCTATTACACAGTGCTGTCTTCTTAGAACCTCTGATTTTGGTATTTCTTGTTATATGCTTTTGATACTTTTGATGTTGAATATAATTACATGTTGAGTTTCCTTTTCTCTTTGAGGACCAGTTCTGATCTGAACCCGGAGAATTCAAACTGGAGAATGAAGTACCAGATTATTTTTACTTAAATTATATACATAACTTTTTTAGCTTAAATGTTTGTGAAATTATAAAAAAGCAATAAAAAATGTTTATTTTTGGAATTTACTCTCTGTTTGCCAAATCCTTTAATTTAGCAGTTGTGTGAATCTTTTAGATTATGGAGTCCTATACTCCCTTGAATCTCACATTAAGTTTTTTTTTGAATAATTAAATCTTTTATTGGTAATGCTACATGTGTTACTTAATTTTTTAAATAATTTTATTTTTCAAGTTTTAGGTTCACAACAAGAACACTTTTTTTTTTAACCTGAGGTCTGTATATTTATTCTTGGGCTACTGAACTACAAATTATGATGAATTGGTTAAAATGCATTGAATGAAAAAAATTACATTTAAATATCAAATATGAACCTTCTTGAAAACAATGATGTTGTTCTCTATTATAATGATCTTATGTTGAGTAAAATGAAAGATATTTACATTTTTCCTGGAACACATTAACAAAATCAATAGTGATTTAAAATAAATTACAAATTAGTATTTTGTTATGATGGTCTTAATGTGACCTTGAGTGCTTTATTAGTCATTGTTTTATTACTTTATTACTTAGTCATAGTTTGTCATCTACCAAGGAAAAAGAGCGTGATCTCACGGAGACAGTAGAAGGCTGAGTTCACTTTTCTACCGTATTATTTAATGATTGTGTGAATATGTTATTTTTTTCCTGGAATCCTCTTTCCCATATCCTGGTACCCATGGCTCCCTTCCATCCCTCAGACCTCAGCTCAGCTGCTCTCTCTTCAACGAGTCTTTCTGTGACCCTCACTCCTGTCCTCTGTGAAGCTGCACCATCCTGCAGTTGCTTTCTCATATCACCGTTTGTCTTTATTCCGTTTCTCTTGTGTGAAATTATTTAGGAGATAAGCTCCCGGACAGCAAGGACATAGCCTGTTTATCACCTGTGTCAAGCAGCACTTGAAATATAGCAGACGCTTCCTTAATATTTGCTGAATAAAAGAATAACCGAATAGATGTAAGTAAGTCACTTTCTCACCTGTAATACTTGTTTTCCCTGTCTTATGGACTAGTGAGGATGAAATGAGACACTTGAAGACTATAAAGTATTGCAAATTGTTATCATAATATTTACAAAGATGTATGAGTTCATGTCTGCTTAAAAAACAATGGTCTTGAACTCTTCAGGTTTTTACTAGGTAAATGCTAGTGAAATCTTTGCATTATTCTCCCTACTAGGATAATTAGCATACTAAAATAGTCACTTCTGCACTCAGCAATTTGTCAATGTCAGTTTGTTCTCGGTTTATTCTTTCCTTTCTTGGTTTCCATACTATATATACTATATACTGGCTCTTTGGATCAGCAGGTTCTACGTTGATGCTATCAACCAACAATCAATTGCAGATACTGTAAAAAAAATTCTGGAAAGTTCCAAAAGCAGAACTTGAATTTTCCACATGCAACTACTTACACCACATTTACATTGTATTAAGTGTTTAAAGTAACCTGGAGATGATCTCTGTGTGTTTCATTACTGTTTTTGCAGGTATTTAGGGCATATATGTGTGATCTTAAGAGAATGTAGACCGATGTAGAACAATGGGGGATAAAATGTTTCTTTTAGGATAGCAAACTGAAATGCAGTAGCTTTGTTTCTTGGAGATTTGGTTTCAAATTTCTTTGTCAGAAATATTCAACACAGGGATCTCTGGAGTGGAAAGGAACTATGAATAGCTTTTTCAGAGAGGAAGCTAGGTATACTGTTTCTTCCTCACACAATTCAGAAACTGGGTAAAATCACATGACAGTTATTTGTCTACTTAGTTCTAACTCTGACACATTTAGAGTTAACTTACCTCAAGGTTTTTTTTTGAGTGACATGCTTGCAGATGTTTTCCACATTTGTTTCTTGGCTCTTTTGCAAGCCCAGCAGCTGTGCACTTGCGATGGAAGTTCTTGTTTGCCTGAGTATGCTGAGGGTTGCAGGGGCAGAATCAGGTCTAGCAAGTCTGATCTCTAGTAAGAACCTTTTGGGTAACTCGATACCCGATGTTGCCATGGTGGCATTAGCTCACCTCCACATCATCCCTATGACTCCCGTTTTCCTATCACATTCCCTGGACACATTAGGCCACATTTCCATCAGCCCTTTCCCATTATTCCCTTCTTATGAGTCCTTTGAGGTCTGGGCATGGTCTCAAATGGAAGTTTGGCAAAACCAGACGTGAACCTTGTAAGATGGATTGGTGGTCCCCAGAATAGTCAGTTTACAGTGTCAAGCTCGTCTGAATTGAAAGCCAAAGTATATCTTATGAAGTAGAGAAGAAAAATTACTTCATATTTTCCAACTCAGTTCTAGTTCATTTCATGAGTATCAGCAAAGGCAATCTACTTCACAAAGATAAAGGCTTGCATTTCCCCAAAGATTGTCTTTTTCAAGGAGAATAGAAAAAAATGTGAGATATGCTTCACAGTGGATATGACCAAAGAGGTGAAAAATAATGAGTGAAGTTCGTATTGTTGGTAAATAAAAACACTGTTGAATGTTTAGATTGCAAGTAGATAATGTTGTTTGTAATAAACATCAGCACTAAATACTTTATTTACTGCCTGTTGAATTTTAGCCTTCAATGAGGGACTCAAATGTTACTTATAATATGAAGACTTCCATCATCCCTTGGTCAAATTAATAGCTACCTCATCTATAATTTTCCATCACTGAATGTATCATTGTTGTATCTTCATTTTGTAGGTATGTTTATGTATGTATGTATTTATTTTATTTTAAGATTGTATTACTTGATTTTATTTTACACTAGGTGGTGGACACAAAAAGCAATTCTCCTTAATAAAACTGACAATTAGCTTCACTCAGAACATTTTTAATAATGCAAATGTTTTTGCAATCCAAAAACATTGAAAAAAAGTATTCATCTTACAAATTGTTCTGCAATCCAAATATACAACAGCTTGGAAAACAATGTTTAGAAAACAAAAGTCAATGTAAAAAGACAGATTAAAACAACTAGAACAGTACAGGTTTTATATGGCTCTGATTTTACAGTTTTCATACTGCATCATCAATGTCAGAAATCTGTTCCTTCGCTGGCTCCATTGTTCAGGATTTAAACCATTCTTCCTGGTTTCATTTCACCTTCTGGGTCCATCCAATGTTCTCTAATATCAATTAAGACTTTCCCTTTGAAGTCCCGAACACTAACCTCATTTTCCCAATCTGAAACATGTTATCATCTCTACTGCTGCTGCTCTGCTTGGAGGATGACAGTGCTCTGGAAGTTTCACCAGTTTTTTGCTTCTTTACAGGTTTTTCTGGAGCAACTTGCTTTTTCCTCTTTAGCTTTTTGTCAACTTCGCTGTCAGAATCTCTACCAGAAGAGCTTGAAGAAACAATTCCTTTGACTGAAGCATTGCTCCACTCCAGTAGCCCGACTGCCTCCTGCTTGCTCACTAGCGACTGACAGACCTGTATGTATGTATTTAACAGAGTGCATTGGTTAAAAGAATGTGGACTCTGGAGCTGGCCTGCCTGGACTGTAGTTCTGGTCTTGTCACTCTTAAACTTTGTGACTTCATGCAGTTGCTTAATGTATTTTGTGCCTGAGTTTCCTCATTTGTGAAATGGACAGGATAATATTACCTACCTTCTGGAACATGATGAGAAATATAGGGTGTTTATACAGAAGGACTAAGTGCCTGATGCTAAATAGGTATTATTTAACAAATCCATAAGAAATATTTGGATATGCTAAAATCTATATCAGGGCCTGAGGATATGTAGAGGAACCTCTACTCTTAAACAGTGTTTAAGCCAGTGATCTAGACATTGAACAATCCAAAAACAGTGAATTCATTTATTCTGTGCATATTCATTAAGCCATTTTATATGCCTGGCACTGTTCTGTTAATAGATGGTGGGAACACAGTGGTGAACTAGACAAAAAACCTCATTGAGATTGCATTCTAGTATATGTGAGGGCTACAATGGAGGTGTGCAAAATATGCGAGAAGATAGAGATGAGACCTCTGACTTTGCCTGGGGTGGGGCCAAGAATGAGCACAGTTTCCTGGAGGAGACAGTTTAGCCAGGCAGAGAAGAGACTGGGGGACTTGGGTTAGGCATAGAAGCAGTAAGGAGGTCACTGATATTTACCTCCTTAAAGCAAAAGCTCCTGTTCTTTGGAGCTGCATACTTCCTCTGGACAGATGACACTGCCTTTCAATTTAGGGAATATGCCAGTGATTGTATCAAAAATTTCTTGAAGTGGGGCTCTTCATATTCTGATATGAATATCTTGGGTGTAGATTCCCTTGCAGTAGATTATCTTCTTCTCAAGGAACTTGTGCTCTATCTTTGCTATATTTAGCATGATATAACCTTATTGTAACAGTGGAGATGTAGCTGAAATAACACAGGAATGAGGTCCAGATTATCTGGATTCAAACTTCAATCCTGTCACTTGCTGGCTGGCTTTGTACCTCTTTGAGGCTCAGTTTATCTATTTGTTGGGGCTAATACTGAGGTATACCTAACTGAACTGTGGTAAGGATTATATTAAAAAAATTTTTTTAAAGTGCTTTATAAATGGCAAATGCTATATGGTGTATTTTTAATTATATTCCTGAAGAAGGCATTGTTTTCAGTAACTGGCAAAAGGTTCAGTGAGAAAATGACATAAGGGTATTGTTATCGACAATTGATAATTCACAGTTTGAATGAATATGCATTTACAACAACTACCCGATCACATACCAGGTACTGAGTTCTTTCCATATAATCCTGCCTGTGAGTACACAGTGAATAAGTGGGAGAAACAGGTGTCAGGCTTGTTTATTTGACCCCATATCATGCACTTCTTTTCGTAATGTAACCGTGCCTCTTCAGAAGTCTTGCAGAATCTGCTGTACCCTGGTGAATCTTGGTGAATCCTGAATATGTAAACCCTCTGAGCTTTATTTATGTCATGTAATCCTTAAAACATGAGCTTCACAGTCCTTCACACTCTGAGTTCTTTACTGGATTCCTCAAACAGTGAAGGGGCCAGGGTAGGGAAGATTAAGAATAAGACAGTAACACTTAAAAAATTCTTTCCTCTGTAATTTCCTTATGCAACAAACTCCCAAGCCTCTTCTCATCCCACATTCTCTGAGAAATTCCCCCCATCTCTAACTCTATAAACCCAGTTTCATTCTGTCTCTCCTGATCCTATTTAGCTTTACATTTAGAGCCAGAAAGAGTTGATTTCAGGAGAAAAGGGGTGGGGAGCAAAAGAGATAGAATGAGCTATTCTCAGAAATCTTTTAAGCGAGGTGAATAAGGGGAAAGCTTAAACACTAATAAGACTTCCCTGGTGGCTTAGATGGTAAAGTGTCTGCCTACAATGTAGGATACCTGGGTTCAATCCCTGGGTCAGGAAGATTTTCTGGAGAAGGAAATGGCAACCCACTCCAGTACTCCTGCCTGGAAAATTCCATGGACAGAGGAGCCTTGTAGGCTACAGTCCATTAGGGTCACAAGAGTTGGACATGACTGAGCGACTTCACTTTCACTTTAAACACTAATACATTAAAAAAATTAATTTATTTAATTGGAGGATAATTGCTTTATGATATTGTGACGGTTTTGCCATATGTCAATATGAATCAGCCCTAGGCACACATTTGCCCCTCCATCCTATGGTCCCCTCCCACCTCCCTCCCCACCCCATCTGTCCAGGTTGTCAGAGCACTGGCTTTGGTTGCCCTACGTCATACATCAAATTCCCACTGGCTATCTATTTAAATATGATGATGTATATGTTTCAGGACTTTTCTTCCAGATCATCCCACTCTCTCCTTCTCCCTCTGAGTCCAAAACTCTGTTCTTTACACCTGGGTCTCCTTGGCTGGCCTGGACATAGTGTTGTTGATGCCATCTTTCTAGATTCCATACAGATGCATTAGTATACAGTATTTTTCTCTGTCTGACTTACCTCATTCTGTATAATAGTCTCTAGGTTCATTCACTTTATTAGAACTGACTCAAATGTGTTCCTTTTCATGGCTGAGTAATATTCCATTGTGTATATGTACCACAACTTCCTTGTCCATTCATCTGCCGATAGACATCTAGGTTGCTTCCCTCTCATAGCTATTGTAAATAGTGCTGCAATGTATATTGGGGTACATGTGTCCTTTTCAATTCTGGTTATCTCAGGGTATATGTCCAGTAGTGAGATTGCTGGATTATATGGTATTTTTATTCCTAGTTTTTTTTTTTTTTTTTTAAAAGGAATCTCCACATGTTCTCCATAGTGGTTATATAAGTTTGCATTCCCATCAACAGTGTAAGAGGGTTCCCTTTTCTCCACAGCTTCTCCGGCATTTACTGTTTGCAGACTTTTTGCTGATGGTCATTCTGACCAGTGTGAGATGATACTTCATTGTGGTTTTGATTCACATTTCTCTGATAATGAGCAATGTTGAGCATCTTTTCATGTATTTATTAGCCATCTATATGTCTTCTTTGGAGAAATATCTCCTTATGTCTTCTGCCTACTTTTTGATTGGGTTGTTTGTTTTCCTGGTATTGAGCTGCATGAGCTGCTTGTGTGTTTTAGAGATTAATTCTTAGTCAGTTGTTTTGTTTGCCATTATTTTCTCCCATTCTGAGGGTTGTCTTTGCACCTTGCTCATAGTTTCCTTTACTGTGAAAATGCTTTTAAGTTTAATTAGGTCCCATTTGTTTATTTTTGTTTTTATTTCCAAACTGTTATGGCATTGCATAGACTTCATTTTAAAGGAATGAACTGAATAACATAATAACTGATAAAATTTCAGCCACATCCTGAATTTGTCAGCAGAGCACTTGTATCCATTTTTTTGCAGTTTGGGAAGGATGCGTAAGTCTGAGTTCATCTGAAACCTACATTTTCTAAATTCTACTGACCCTTTGGTAAGAACTCATTGACTTTATGTCATGGCCAGCATTTATATTTGAAGTTAGCCTTTCAAATTGCAATGTGTAGTGGCATTATCTCCCTGTAGGCCTTTGCAGTAATTGCAGAGGTCTAATTTATTTTACCAAAATAAACAATTATTAAGCTGATTAGCTCCATGTGTATGTTATTTTCACTATGATTATCAAGTTGACCCATAATTATATCTTTTTAAAAAATCCCTGAAGAGGAGTGCAGAAGCAAGTTGTGCAACTCTGGAAAGTAATCAATGTTGTCCTTTTCATTTATCATATTTGTGAAATTTAATGTCTGAACAATATAAAAGAGTGGTAGCATTAATTGTGTTTTCAACTATCATTCAACTTACCAAATTTTGTGATTTTTGGTGAAGGTGAATCATTAAGAAACTTCCTAGCATGTATTTTGGGCACACCTAAGATCATGATGATACTTTCATACAGATTTATTTAATCATGCCTCTCGGTGAAGTAATTTTATTCCACTTCACTCTATTCCATTCTATTCTCATATCTTTATCTCAGACATTCTGTTAGTTGATGTGAATACAGGAATAAAAAAAAAATTGTCCCTGCCCTGGATAACTTCAAATTTTACTGCAACAGACAGACAGTAAGTACAGTGAACTGGAGTCCAATGTGCCTAGACATAACGTACATAGGAACAGGTTGCAAAAATAAAAATGTGGGGTCATGGTTAGAGGGTGTGGGTGGATTAAGGACTTGATAAGAATATTTGAAAAATCTTGTAAATCCAGGCAGAAATCACCATTTTAATTTTCTTATTGTGCATGAACTTAAAGTGGTTGGTTTTGGTTGGAATTTTTTTTTTTTTTTTTTTTGCAGCATCTGGAAATTCTCTAACATTTTTGGAAGTTAGGGCATTTGTTATAAGGGAATGTTATTGTGTTGTTCTATGCACTGTCTCAATGAAAGCAATTTGTCTTTTCTTATCAAGCACCAGAAGACCCTCAACAGAAACATAATAAATATATTTCCATTACATAGCACTCAGATCTCAAGAGTACTGACTACCCTAACGATTACAACAAAACTGTTAAAAAATGGAATAATTGTCCAAAGGTTTGTCCACTCCTTAATTAGTTAATATTTTGCTTTCTGAAATATAAGGTCATGAAATATAACAGTATACTTTGTTATGTTTTTTTACTTTATTTTATTTTTTTTGCTTTTATTTATTTTTTTTCTTTTTCCATTTATTTTTATTAGTTGGAGGCTAATTACTTTACAATATTGTAGTGGTTTTTGCCATGCATTGACATGAATCAGCCATGGATTTACATGTATTTCCCATCCTGATCCCCCCTCCCCAACCCATCCCTCTGGGTCTTCCCAGTGCACCGGCCCTGAGCACTTGTCTCATGCATCCAACCTGGGCTGGTAATCTGTTTCACCCTTGATAATATACATGTTTTGATACTGTTCTCTCAAAACATCCCACCCTCGCCTTCTCCCACAGAGTCCGAAAGTCTGTTCTGTACATCTGTGTCTCTTTTTCTGTTTTGCATATAGGGTTATCGTTACCATCTTTCTAAATTCCACATATATGTGTTAGTATACTGTATTGGTCTTTATCTTTCTGGCTTACTTCACTCTGTATAATGGGCTCCAGTTTCATCCATTAGAACTGATTCAAATGAATTCTTTTTAATGGCTGAGTAATATTCCATGGTGTATATGTACCACAGCTTCCTTATCCATTCGTCTGCTGATGGGCATCTAGGTTGCTTCCATGTCCTGGCTATTATAAACAGTGCTGCAATGAACACTGGGATGCACGTGTCTCTTTCAGATCTAGTTTCCTCGGTGTGTATGCCCAGGAGTGGTATTGCTGGGTCATATGGCAGTTCTATTTCCAGTTTTTTAAGAAATCTCCACATGTTATCCATAGTGGCTGTACTAATTTGCATTCCCACCAACAGTGTAAGAGGGTTCCCTTTTCTTCACACCCTCTCCAGCATTTATTGCTTGTAGACTTTTGGATAGCAGCCATCCTGACTGGCGTGTAATGGTATCTCATTGTGGTTTTGATTTGCATTTCTCTGATAATGAGTGATGTTGAGCATCTTTTCATGTGTTTGTTAGCCATCTGTATATCTTCTTTGGAGAAATGTCTGTTGAGTTCTTTGGCCCATTTTTTGATTGGGTCATTTATTTTTCTGGAATTGAGCTGCAGGTGTTGCTTGTATATTTTTGAGATTAATCCTTTGTCTGTTGCTTCATTTGCTATTATTTTCTCCCATTCTGAAGGCTGTCTTTTCTCCTTGCTTATAGTTTCCTTTGTTAGAAATGAAAATGCAGAGATCACAACAGACAACACTGAAATACAAAGGATCATAAGAGACTACTACCAGCAGCTCTATGCCAATAAAATGGACAACTTGGAAGAAATGGACAAGTTCTTAGAAAAGTATAACTTTCCAAAATTGAACCAGGAAGAAATAGAAGATCTTAACAGACCCATCACAAGCAAGGAAATAGAAACTGTAATCAGAAATCTTCCAGCAAACAAAAGCCCAGGACCAGATGGCTTCACAGCTGAATTCTACCAAAAATTTAGAGAAGAGCTAACACCTATCTTACTCAAATTCTTCCAGAAAATTGCAGAAGAAGGTAAACTTCCAAACTCATTCTATGAGGCCACCATCACCCTAATTCCAAAACCAGACAAAGATGCCACAAAAAAAGAAAACTACAGGCCAATATCACTGATGAACATAGATGCAAAAATCCTTAACAAAATTCTAGCAAACAGAATCCAACAACATATTAAAAAAATCATACATCATGACCAAGTGGGCTTTATCCCAGGAATGCAAGGATTCTTTAATATCTGCAAATCAATCAATGTGATACACCACATTAACAAATTGAAAGATAAAAACCATATGATTATCTCAATAGGTGCAGAAAAAGCCTTTGACAAAATTCAACATCCATTTATGATTAAAACTCTCCAGGAAGCAGGAATAGAAGGAACATACCTCAACATAATAAAAGCTATATATGACAAACCCACAGCAAGCATCACCCTCAATGGTGAAAAATTGAAAGCATTTCCCCTGAAATCAGGAACAAGACAAGGGTGCCCACTCTCACCACTACTATTCAACATAGTTTTGGAAGTTTTGGCCACAGCAATCAGAGTAGAAAAAGAAATAAAAGGAATCCAGATAGGAAAAGAAGAAGTGAAACTCTCACTGTTTGCAGATGACATGATCCTCTACATAGAAAACCCTAAAGACTCTACCAGAAAATTACTAGAGCTAATCAATGAATATAGTAAAGTTGCAGGATATAAAATTAACACACAGAAATCCTTTGCAATCCTATACACTAACAATGAGAAAACAGAAAGAGAAATTAAGGAAATAATACCATTCACCATTGCAACAAAAAGAATAAAATACTTAGGAGTATATCTACCTAAAGAAACAAAAGACCTATACACAGAAAACTATAAAACACTGATGAAAGAAATCAAAAAAGGACACAAACAGATGGAGAAACATACCATGTTCATGGATTGGAAGAATCAATATTGTCAAAATGGCTATACTACCCAAAGCAATCTATAGATTCAATGCAATCCCTGTCAAGCTACCAACGGTATTCATCACAGAACTAGAATAAATAATTTCACAATTTGTATGGAAATACAAGAAACCTCGAATAGCCAAAGCAATCTTGAGAAAGAAGAATGGAACTGGAGGAATCAACCTGCCTGACTTCAGACTATACTACAAAGCCACAGTCATCAAGACAGTATGGTACTGGCACAAAGACAGAAATATAGATCAATGGGACAAAATAGAAAGCCCAGAGATAAATCCACGAACCTATGGACACCTTATCTTCGACAAAGGAGACAAGGATATACAATGGAAAAAAGACAACCTCTTTAACAAGTGGTGCTGGGAAAACTGGTCAACCACTTGTAAAAGAATGAAACTAGAACACTTTCTAATACCATACACAAAAATAAACTCAAAATGGGTTAAAGATCTAAATGTAAGACCAGAAACTATAAAACTCCTAGAGGAGAACATAGGCAAAACACTCTCTGACATAAATCACAGCAGGATCCTCTATGACCCACCTCCCAGAATATTGGAAATAAAAGCAAAAATAAACAAATGGGACCTAATGAAACTTAAAAGCTGTTATGTTTTTTAAATTTAAGTGTCATGCCAACATACGAACTTAATGGGAATCCAAAAACATTACAGGCATAGGACATTTGATATTTTCGAAATCAATTTAGATGCAAAGCATGGGATAAAAATATTATTTCACTCAAAGAGAATCAATTTCATATAAATCATGTTTGTAAAAAATTAGCTTCTTTGAGGAAATATTTTAGAATTTCTTTCTAATGATAAGGAAGACTCTTTTAAAGACATGGAACAGATTCAAAGCATGTAAGAAAAATAAAATATGTAGTGACTAGCCAATTATTAAAACATTAATAACTAGCCACATTTTATTAAAACTATAGCATTGATATGAAATCTGAAACCTCAAACAATGATCTAACATACTGAGTTTGGCAATATTTGTGAGCATTCACAAACCTATAAAATACTCTGTTAGAAACTGAAGGAAAAAAAGCAGCTTTGTAATACTTGTAAGTAACATAAATTAGTTTGCCAGATAATTCTTCTAAATTTTTTTCTGCTATCTAGTCACTTTAAAATCTGTACTCATATTGTAGAACTTTGTACCTTTTTATTCTTGGCACAAAGCAGGAAACCCCAATTCAGTTTTTCAGTACAAAGTTTTTGGAGGTTAACTTCACAATTTTAGGCTGGATTGAGTGAATTTTGACAGTAATCTGAGCAACTTAGAGAGAATACCAGCTGTCTGTATATGACAGTAAATAAAACCTTTGGAAGGATGTAGTGGATTTTTTTGAGCAAGACAATATCAGGATTTGAGAAAAAGTTCATAATTTTCAACTTTGTTTCAAAGAACTGAGAGGAAAATTGTTGGATGACTGTCAGTGAGTCTGTCTTTAATGACACTTTGCTTTCAACATCTCATCTATATCTACAAGACAAACCATGCAGGAAAAGAAGATAATTAGAGACCAAAATCCCCAAAGGCATTTGTTTTTTTGCAAACATTTTGTAGAAATGTTGCTGCTATAATAACAAAAAGCATAGGGAAATTCTTCAGTGAATAAAATATTTAGAAAGTATGTCTTAACCTTTTAATAAGAAGAATGAAAATGGTTCAAACAATGAAATTGTGTTTTCACTATGGGCCATTACAGTCTAGCTAAGGGTAATAATCTTACTGATAGATAAAATTTTATGATACTGGCCTCTGATTTTGTTAAATTTATAGTCTCAAAGGGAAAAGATGAAATCAAGCATCACTAAATATGGAAAATAAGAGAAATGCCTAACATAATATAGAAATTTTTCATGGTCTGTACCTTCAGTATTTGGGTTGAAGACTTGAGATAAATATGATCATGATGAGAATGATGCTGCTGTTTTTATAATGGGAGGAGGGAAGAGGAATGTGTTAGATACCCTGGAAAGGAATACTGTTTGCCAAACTAAAAGTTCATGTGTGTTTGAAAGCTCAACATTATCTGATGATTTTAGATTCTTATTTCTGGCTGTTTGAAATCTCTATCTTTCTTGTGAATTTCAGCACACCTAGACACACAACAGGGTTTTTGTGTATTTTTTGTTGTTGTTGTTAAGCAGTCAAATTTGTAATGGGTCCTGAATGCCATAGACTCAAAGATGCAATATAAATATACAATATTGCTTTTATGATTGCTGCCATCCTCTTGGACCCTATTTGGTCATTGTGATGGGCCGCTGTGTTCATTTTGGAAAACTTTTCACATATTCCTATAGGTGTGAGGAGTGGTTTTCTCCAGGATTGTAGCTACTTATTCTGCAACACAAAATCCCCCAAAATTCAAAAGTGTCAAGTAACTGATTTATTTCGCTAACAAATTGTGTAGGTGAGGAGTTTGGACAGATTTATCTGAGGACAGTTGGTCTTTGCTCCACGATGTCTGGCTTCTGCTGAAAAGACTCAAATGCCAGGAGTGACTCAGTTGCTGGGGGCCGAAGTGTTGCTTACTCCCGTGTTTGGCTCAGGGTCTAGAAGAATTTGAAGACAAGAACTTTCTACAGGATCTTTCTCCATGGGGCAGCCTTGCAGAACGGCGGCCTGAGAGTAGCTGAAGTTCTTACAGCTTGGCTCAGGGCGACAAGTGCAAACGTTCAGGCAAATGGGGTTGAGGTGGCGCTGCCCTTGCTGACCTAGCTTTGGAAATCACACAGTCTCTTTTGCTGAATTCTTTTGGTCATAAGCAAGTAACAAGGCTGCTCAGATTCAAAGGGAAAGGGACATAGACCCTATTCTGAGGGAAAACTGTGAAAGAATTAACCATCATTAAAACAAACAAGTAAAGAACACATGGAGTTCCCTGGCAATCCAGTGGTTAGGACTGTGTGCTTCCTTCTACTGCATGGGGCTGGAGTGAGATCCCCGGTCAGGAACTAAGATCCTGTAAATGGGGGAGTGTGACCCCACCCCCCAAAAAGCAAAAAAAAACCCCACACCACAACAGGATATTGCATATAACGTTAAAAAGCTGTTTTACCAAGGACCAAAAAAAAAAAAAAAAAAAAAGAAAGAAAAACTAACAACCAATAAAATCAACAAAGCAAAACAGAATCTCCAAAGAGTTTGCGTATATTTTAAAATTTCCCCTGAATATTTATTTCTTCCTTTCTTTTAAAATTTATTTATCAATCTATGATTTAAAAAATAGAGAATTTAGGATAAGTATTTATGCACGCTATTGTAGGGAGAGAGGTCACTTATTTTCTGTTTGTATTGATTAGGATTACATTTTATTCCACATAAAAGAAACATTTACAGTGATTTAAACAATTAGAATGTGAAATGAAAATATCTCCTGCCATATTAATAAGCAAGAAATGTCACAGCCATCAGCGTTTTTTGGCCTCCAAACGTGAATGCGGGCTCCCCAAACTGATCCAGCTGCCACCCCCAACAGTGATTGCTGGGGAGCTGGAGGAATGCAAGAAGCAAGGTGAACAAGGAGACAGGATTGGCCCCAGATAGCCGAGGTGCATATGAAAGGAATAAATTCAGCGAGACCAGAGGCTTGTATATTCCCATACATAGAATGCTAAATTCCTTTTTTTAAAAATATAAATTTATTTATTTTAATTGGAGGCTAATTACTTTACAATATTGTATTGGTTTTGCCGTACATCCCCTGTATCATGCATCGAACCTGGACTGGCGATTCGTTTCACATACGTTAATATACATGTTTCAATGCCATTCTCCCAAATCATCCCACCCTCGCCCTCTCCCACAGAGTCCAAAATTCTGTTCTATACATCTGTGTCTCTTTTGCTGTCTTGCATACAGGGTTATTGTTACCATCTTTCTAAATTCCATATACATGCGCTATTATACTGTATTGGTGTTTTTCTTTCTGGCTTACTTCATTCTGTATAATAGGCTCCAGTTTGATCCACCTCATTAGAACTGATTCAAATGTATTCTTTTTAATGGCTGAATAATACTCCATTGTGTATATGTACCACAGCTTTCTTATCCATTTGTCTGCTGATGGACATCTAGGTTGCTTCCATGTCCCTTAACTTGATACCTCATCTTCGATGTTTAGACTGCCTGTTCCTTTTGTTGCAAACTTGTATATAGTCTGACTTCCCCTCCTGCCTCCCTGGAGCAGTTTTCCCAGAGCTACTGAGATGCTGTCTCCTGATCCCAGGAGTCCTAAACATTCCCATCAAATAAAATAACTCTACTTTCAGGTTGTGACTATATTTTTCAGTCGACAAGAAGTCTTATGTTTCTGTTGTGGCAAAAAGTCCAGAGGTAGGCAGTCCAGAACCGTGGCAGCTATTTAAGAAAGTCAGCAGTTTTTCAGGCTTCATTTACACCTCGCTCTGCCATCCTTGGCATGTCATTTTCTTTTTCTGTTCATTAGATGGCCATTCTACCTTTAGTACCGTATCTATGTTCCAGGTAAGAAGATAAGGGGGGAGAATGAAAGGCAAAAAGGTGCTTCTAGCACTTTGATCAAAGCAACAGCTTTTGTAACAGCCACTCAGTTGACTTCAGCATATGTCTCATCCGCCAGACCTGAATCAGACATTCACCTCTGGCCACACAGGAGACTGGGAGGTAAGCATTTTTAACCTGGCACATATACATCCCGTATAAAATCAGTCTTCGAGAAGAAAGAGGGAATAGGTTATATGTACTCCCTAGTGGTGTCTGCCTCTAGGTGAAGGCAGTGTAATACACAGTTAAGACATAAATGAGGAGAAACTGTTGTGGAAGTTTTAAAAAGATAGTAAGTTAAAAGCATGGAGAAGTATTGGCTGATGTTGAAGCAAAGATGAGACCTATATGACTGAGCTACAACCTAAAGAAATATTAACCATACAATAATTTGTGCTTTAATTATTTATTCTGTAACTTATTCTTTGAGAATAGGTGTATAGTGATTTTAATAAAATAGTATAGAAATACAAAAATTCTTGTCATGTTGACTTAAATTATAATTGACCTTGAAAACTTTGGAAAAAAGGTTCTAAATTTTTTTAGCATAAATTTTCCCCCACTAAGGCAATCTACATTTTCACCTATAGAATGTGTTTTATATACTACACTATGTGGGTATACAAACCATGTGATTTGATTTTTTATTTTGACTCTTCATAGTAGTTTTCACTGCCTGTTCAGTTTAGTTCAGTCGCTCAGTCATGTCCAATTCTTTGTGACCCCATGGACTGCAGCACGCCAGGCTTCCCAGTCCATCACCAACTCCTAGAGCTTGCTCAAACTAATGTTCATCAGCTCGGTGATGCCATCCAACCTTCTCATCCTTTGTTGTCCCCCTTCTCCTGTCTTCAATCTTTCCCAGCATCAGGGTATTTTCCAGTGAGTCAGCTCTTTACATCAGGTGGCCAAAGTATTGGAGTTTCAGCTTCAGCCTCAGTCCTTCCAGTGAGTATTCCAGACTGATCTCCTTTAGGATGGACTGGTTTGCTCTCCTTGCAGTCCAGGGGACTCTCAAGAGTCTTCTCCAACACCGTAGTTCAGTTCAGTTCAGTTCACTTCAGTCACTCAGTCATGTCCGGCTCTTTACGACCCCATGGACTGCAGCATGCCAGCATCCCTGTCCATCACCAACTTCCGGAGCAAAGCATCAATTCTTCGGTGCTCAGCTTTCTTTAGAGTCCAACTCTCACTTCCATTCATAACTACTAGAAAAACCATAGCTTTAACTAGATGGACCTCTGTCGGTAAAGTAATGTCTCTGCTTTTTAATATGCTGTCTAGGTTGGTTGTAGCTTTTCTTCTGAGGAGCAAGCATCTTTTAATTTCATGGCTGCAGTCACCATCTGCAGTGATTTTGGAGCTCAAAAAAATTATCCTCTGATTAAAAATTATCCTCCAATTAAAAATAAATTATTCTCCAATTAAGAGGTAAAGCAATTATCTTCCAATTAAAAATAAACTTTAAAAAAGTTGTAACTATAACTTATATTCTACTGATTTAAAATGTTTATGTATATTCAAATTATTAATTTCTAAAAATAATTTCAGAAAGTTAATATTCTATAAGATATATAAATGGAATTTACCTCATTAAAATTATCCTTGGCTCTTTATTTAAACTTATGGTATTAAAACTGAAATCCAGAAGTTTTATCTTAAATACCTCCCCACACTGGAATTATCTTTCAAAACCCAAGTTATACCTAATAACTTCTACCTTCCTGTCTAACTTCATTATGTACTTATTTTCTATGTACAAATATATTTAATTTAGCATGTACATTCATATCCATTATTTGTTTTGAGTAACTTAACCCTTAAATTGAACCATTATGTAAGTTGTGATACTGCCTGGTTCGTTCTACTTTATTATAATGTATTCGAAGCCTGGATCCTATGTGACATGCATTTTATGCCACCCAGGACTTTAATGTAACTCACTCGACCCTTGACAAATACTTATGGACGTAGTGATTACCAGGCTTTCTGACTCCAAAGGACTAGACAGTTAGATGAGAGGGTTTTCTTTTGGTTTTCTTTGGCTGGTTCTCTTCCCAATGGCTCTGAGCTCTGTCACAATGTCAATTAGTGTAGATCCTGTCAGGTACTTGGCTACTGAGTAGAATTTTTCAAGTATGTTTTCTTAAAATTCCTCTTCTGAAATATTGGGTTTTCTCTATATTGGGTTTTCTCTATATCTCAGTCTCTATATTGGGTTTTCTCCTATTCAGGATTTAGAGTAATGGGGACAACTACACAGGATGCTGTCTGTCTTTGGAGGGAATATGGACAAGTAGACAAGTATTTTAAGCGCTGATGGAGAGACACTGTGTTGGTGGGACATTGTGCAGAAGACATGAACCCCACCCTTGTCTCCCACCGCCCTCTCTGATGGACCATTCTTTGTTTTTCATCCCAGTACTATTCCTCCTTTTCTTTTTGACCTGAGCAGTATGGGTCCCAAAAATGTATAGCAGGAAAGAATAGGTCAGGAAAGGAAAAAATGCCAGATTGGACAGAAGATGAGGTCAGTTGAGTGGTAACTCCAAGGGGTATTGGGGTGATTTCTGGTTAAACTGGCAGGGAATTAGGGTTCTAGGCAGAGAGGGAAAGGCCTTTCCTTCTTTCACTTTATCTCAAGCCCAGAAAACTGAAAAGCTCCCTGGAAACATGGAAACCAGAAGATTTGATTTGTAATTATTTTCACAGAAGAGTCAGGTTTCTGCTTCCTATCTCTTTCATATGTTTCTTTTCACTTTTTATCTTTGCAGTGACTGGTATAATTGATCCTTCTCCACCCTTGCCATTACTTCCAAAATTGGACAGGGTATAGATTCTCTGAAAAGGGAATTTATTGGCTACATAGATTTTCTGTCTCTTATTCCTCAAGTGTTTGTAGTGGTGTTTTATTTCCCATTTTTTTCTTCCTTTGCTTGCTTGTTTATTTTATTCTATGTTACTTTCTTACAAAGAAAAACATTTTTTTCTTTTTCTAGCTTACTCTGCCCTCCAAATATTTTTGAGCAATTCCCCGCCCACCCCGCCAGCATTATAATTCTGATATGTTTATCCTCTGTGAGAAAATACTGAAAAACTGCCTACATGGGAAAATACATACATGTGAAGTAAACAATGGATTTGTTTTTAAATCATGAAAATAATCAACCTGTTTTAGAATTCTGATGGAATATTCTTCATTTACCAAGGTTGGTAAGTAAAAATTTCACCTGTTGTTTTAGATTTCTGTTTTTATTAATCAATGTGATACTTGGTTTTATGTTGAGAAATATTAATAAGTTAAGTTTATGAAGTTCTCATGCTACAGAAGCTTAATAATATCTTAAAGAGACCCATAATTGAAAGATAATTGGAGTGAATTCAGATGAGAAGGGCTTTTCTTGGCCCTGTCCTATACTTTGGTTCTCTGCAAGGTATCTCTTATTATCTCCTTAAGGCACCATAGATTTAGATGGCTAGAATTTCTATGACTGTTCTTCTTTGCTTTCTTTGGCTCTTAAAGCTTCCAAACAAATTGCTTTATAACAATGATTTCCAAACCTGAAATCCTGTTTCATCTGAACAGTCAGTCAAAGCTGACTTGTTTAAGGATGGCTAACTCATCAGCAGTAGATGGTACTCCGGGCCAGCTTCTCCAGCCCCCATAAACTCCTGACTATTAAGAATCATCTTTATCTTGTTCACAGCTCTGTCCTTGATACTTAGCTTAGTGCATTGCATACAACAGGATTCCCTGTTTATAAAATAAATAACTGTAAAGTTAACCAATATACTGGAAACTTTAACGCAGTGGCTAGAGGGCCAATGGGTAACTTGGTTTAGGTGGCGGAAGCACAAGATCCAGAGATAGAAAATTTGAGAGTTCATCCTGGGTTTGCTTCTTAGTCTAATAATAACAATGTCAGTGATACAATTAATAATGATGGTGGTGGTAATGATGATGATGATGACAGCATCTCACAGTTATCTCAAATTTAAAACTGTTTAATCCTGGACTAAGTGCCACACATTATCTTTATTTAATTCTCATAAAATTCTATGGGTTATGTACTATTGATGCTACATTTTGCAGATGAGGAAAGGGAAGCTTATAGAAGTTAAAGTGACTTGTTTCATGTCATATACTGCAGAGTGTTAGAACTCTGGACCTCTCCTAGAAAATGTTATATCAATATAACTGAAAGTTGAGCTTAGGACTCAACTTCACTTTATCTTCAATTTTTCATAGTTTTCCAACTTTGTGGTTAGTTTTCTCCTTAGGCCAGCTTCCATTATGGTAGCAAAATGGTTTTCCGTAGCTACATAAGGCTACAAGTCTCCTTGGTCACTTCCAACTAGAAGAGAGAACCCTTTTCTGGGAATTCTTTACAATAGTAAAGATGTTTCTTTTCCAGATATCTTCAGTAAATGTCTCTTTGTCCTCAATTCAGTCTTGTGTTCAGGCCTGAATCAATTACTATGACCATGGGAATAAACTAAATCAGGGTCAAGCTAGAAGTACAGTTATCTTCTCTCAAGGTTGCTTTATAACAATGATTTCCGAACATAGCTATATAGACTGAAGACCTCCCTTAAGTAGGCCACTGTAATTTTATAAAAATTCAGTTATTTACTTATAACACCAATAGGTTTAATTTTTCCTTAGATTTACTGAGATAAAATTGACATATAATATTATGCAAGTTTAAGGTATACAATGTGTTGATGTCATGCACTTGTACATTGTAAAATAATTACCACAGTAACATTAGTTAACACCTCCATCACTTCATATAATCACTATTTTCTTTTCTGTGGTGAGAACGTTTAAGATCAACTTTCTTAGCAAGTTTCAAGTGTATAATAGAGTATCATCACCTATATAAGTAACATTTTCATTTATTTAAAGAAAGATATTGGGGGCTTCCCTGGTGACTCAGTGGTAAAGAATCTGCCTGCCAACGCAGAGGATATGGGTTTGATCCCTGGGCCGGGAAGATGCCACATGCTGCACAGCAACTAAGCCTGTGGGCCACAACTCCTGAGCCTGTGCCCTGGAACCAGGGAGTCTCAGGTACTGAGCCCTCGGGCCCTGAATATGCAGCCCACGTGCTCTAGCCTGCAACAAGGGAAACCACTGCAGTGAGAAACTGGCGGACCGCAGCGGAGTAGCTCCTGTTCACGGACACTAGAGAAAGCCCACGCAGCAACGAAGACTTGGTGTAGTAAGGATTAATAAACAAAAATAAAATTACAAGAAGGACATTGTATGGAATCGAGCAGTGTCTCCCCAAGATTCTGGAATTCCTGTGTACACAGAACATCAGAGTGTGAGCTTATCTGGAAACACAGTCTTGGCGATTGCAATTTGGGAAATTAAGATGAGGTCATACTAAGTTACATTCTTGCTGTTTAGTCACCGAGTCGTGTCTGACTCTTTTGCGACCCCATGGACTGTAGCCTGCCAGGCTCCTCTGTCTGTGGGATTTCCCAGGGAAGAGTACTGGAGTGGGTTGCCATTTCTTTCTCCAAGTGATCTTTCAGACCCAGGGATAGAACCTGCATCTCCTACATTGGCAGGTAGATTCTTTACCACTGAGCCACCAGGGAAGCCCATACTGAGTTATGAAAGTAAAAATGTTAGTAGCTCAGTTGTGTCTGACTCTTTGTGACCCCATGGACTGTAGCCTGCCAGGCCGCTCTGTCCGTGGGATTCTCTAGGCCAGAATACTGGAGTGGGTTGCCATTCCCTTCTCCAGGCGATCTTCCCAACCCAGGGTTGAAGCCGTGTCTCTTGCATTGCAGGCAGATTCTTCACCATTGAGCCACAAGGACGCTTTGCATATTGAGTTATGGTGGACCCTAAATCCAATAACATATTTTATTTTCTTGGGCTCCAAAATCACTGTGGATGATGATTGCAGTCACAAAATTAAAAAGACTCTTGCTCCTTGGAAGAAAAGTTATGACAAACCTAGGCAACATGTTAAAAAGCAAAGATATCACTTTGCCTACAAAGGTCTGTATAGTCCAAGCTAGGGCTTTTTCAGTAGTCATGTATAGATGTGAGAGTTGGGCCACAAAGAAGGCTGCCGCATTGAAGAATTGATGCTTTTGAACTGTGATGTTGGAGAAGACTCTTGACAGTCCTTTGGATAATAAGGAGATCAAACTAGTCAATCCTAAATGAAATGAATCCTGAATATTCATTGGAAGGACTGATACTGAAGCTGAAGCTCCAATAATTGGCCACCTGATGTGAAGAGCCGACTCACTGGAAAAGACCCTGATCCTGGGAATGACTGAGGGCAGAAGAAGGTGGTGATGGAGGACTAGATGGACAGATGGCATCATCAGCACCATGGACGTGAGTCTGAGCAAACTCTGACAGGTAGTGAAGGACAGGGAAGGCTGGTGTGCTGCAGTCCCTGTGGTCACAAGGAGTCAGACACAACTTAGTGACTGAACAACAAATGCAATAACTGTTGCCATGTGATGTGGTCTTAATCTTTGTGTTCCTGAAAAGTTCACATGTTGAAATCCTAAAGACCTGTGTGATAATATTAGAAAGTGGGGCCTTTAGAAGGTACTTAGGCTGTGAGGGTGGAACTCTCATGCATGGAATTAATTTCATTATAAAAGAGGCTGCAGTGAGCTAGCTGGCCCCTTATACCATGTGAGGAAACAATAGGAAGTTTGAAACCTGAAAGAGAGCTCTCACCTACCTGAGCACGCTGGCATCCTAATCTTAGACTTCCAACGTTCAGAACTGTGTGAAATAAATGCCAGTTGTTCGTGTCACTTAGTTTGTGGAATTTTGTTATTGCAGCAGGGATGGAGTAAGACCATGTGAACACAAATGCATGGGGACAAACAGAGGAAATATAGCCGTGTGACCATCAGGGCAGAGATTAGAGTTACGCTGCTACAAACCAGGGAACATCAGGAACTCCCAGAAGCTAAAAGAGGCAAGGAAGAAGCTTTTCTTAGAGCCTTCAGAGGAAGCCGACACTTTGATTTAAGACTTCAAAGTTTAAAAACTGTGAGATAATGAATTTCTGTTGTTTCAAGTCATCCAGTTTGTATGCTTTGCTGTGGAATTTCTGGGAAGCTTATATGGGTTCCATGGACAGACATATCAGACAGGTGGTGTAATGGAAGATTACATGAAAGTGTTAGTTGCTCAGTCCTGTCCGACTCTTTGCCACCCCATGGACTGTAGGCCAGGCTCCTCTGTCCATGGGATTCTCCAGGCAAGAATACTGGAGTGGGGAGCCATTCCTTTCTCCAGGGGATCTTCCCGACCCATGGATCGAACCCAGGTATTCCACACTGCAGGCAGATTCTTTACCATCCGAGCCCCCAGGAAAGCCCGCAAGACTATATTTGCACTGTCGAATGACAAAGCGCTAACAGAATGTCCAAAACCTTCATCAAATCAAATTTTTTATTTATCAAAGAAAAAAACCAATAAAAAGTTATACAAGATATGAACAAGCAATTTACAGAAAAGGAAGCTAAGACATTTAATATCTGAAGAGGTGTCATAAATTATTAATAATCAGAAGTGCAAACTGAGGTAAGATATCACTTTTCACTAATAGCCTGGCAATAAATAACCAAGATAGGTATGCCAACTCTTGATCAGTATGGGAGGATACAAGAACCCTTTTGCTATGCTGGAGGGAGTGTGAAATAGGGCAGCCATTCAGAGACCACTGTGGAAATAGTTACCCAAGTTAAGTACATGTATACATTTTAACCAATAAAATCTTCTCCTGAATATTTAACCCAAAGAAATTCTTTCATAAGTCCGTAAGGAGACATATATAAATGGAATACTATTGCAATACCATCGTTTTGGGAATTGGAAGCAACGTGGGTGTCTCTCATGGGTAATATTAATAGGTAAAATGTGACACACATATGGACTATCATGAAGCAATTAGGAGCAATGAACTAGAAGAACGCATAGAAATGAATGTATCTTAAAATATGCCTGTAAGAAAGGAAGAGTAAAAATTAAGTACAGCACACAATTCATCTAATTAAAAATATTGCTCACCAGTCAGAGCACACTTTACAAGAATGCATACCAAAAGAGGATACACATTCAACATAATAGAGAGGTTAACTATTAGAATGGTGGGTATAAAATAAACAAATAAATAAAATAACACAGAGGCTTATATGGATCAATTGTAATGTATAATAAAATAAGCAAAGTTAACTCTGTTCACTTGAGGTCTAAAAATGCGAAGTTCAAATGTTAAAGAAATGATCACACCAAATTACTAGGCATTTTTCCTGCCGTGGTACATTTTTTTCAAAAGCTACTAATTAGAACTGACTTCACTTAATAATAAAAGCCAGCATACATTCTTTCCTTATTCCAGTGTTTCCTCGCTTTTCCCTTTGTTCTTTGTCTACCTTTCATCTTCGGTCATCCTACCCCCTTAAATGTTAGTATTCCTCTGGGTTACGTTCTTAGTCCTTATTTCTTGCTCTACAAACACTACCTTAGAATTTGATTCATGTAGTCATGCCTATGGGGCTTCCCAGGTGGTGCAGTCGTAAAAAATCCATGTGCCAATGCAGGAGAAATAGGAGACACAGTTTCAAACCCTGGGTTGGGAAGATTCCCTAAAGTAGGAAATGGCAACGCACTTCAGTATTCTTGTCTGGAAAAATTCCATGGACTGGCAGGCTACAGTTCATCAGGCCACACAGGGCTGGGCAGGAGCAGGTACACAGGCATAGCATATTCATGTCCAGGCTTAAACAACTGACTCTGTCTCTAACTGCTGCCTTAACTGTGGCTATTCATCACCGCTTGAATTTTCCATAGACTCTGTGAGTCAGCAGGTCTGATATTAAATCCATGTTCCCTTTTCATTAACCCTGTAAACTCAATCTTTTAAGGTTACATGATTAATCCAGTGCATGCACACTCAGTTGCTTCAGTCGTGTCAGACTCTTTGCAACCCAGTTGACCGCAGCCCACCAGGCTCCTCTGTCCATGGAATATTCCAGGCAAGAATACTGGAATGGGTTGCTACTTCCTTCTTCAGAAGATCTTCTTGACCCAGGGCTCAAACTCGTATCTCTTGGGTTTCCTGAATTAGCAGGCAGATTCTTTACCACTGAACCACGTGGGAAGCTTATTAATCCAGTATCTCAAGCTAATTTGGGAAACTTCTTAAACTCTCTTGTCATCATTCCATATGTCACACAGTATTTATTGTACTTGAGAAGTGCCTCTAAACCTAGGTCCTCTTTGCATTTTCAGAGCAACAGAAAGACACTGAAGGGTTTTAGGACCAAAGAGATATATATAAGAATTGTTATAAAAATTATTGCTCTGAATGTAGTGATAGGAATTTATTGAAAAATTGGAAGTATGAAGACAATTTGAGAGTTACTGATGGAGTTTAAGAAAGAGGTTATGGATGCTTAGACTAAGGTGGTAGAAGTGGAGATGCAGGGAATTAAATTAATTTCATATTGGTGCTAGGATAGCCAAAAATTGGTGGTGTACCTGGTACTAGTGGTCAGGAGGATAGGAAGAACTGTGAAAAGTAGCCCTCAGGTGTCTATTATCTACAACTAGCTGGATGTTGTGCAATTTTCTGAGGAATTAGGGAAGGAGAAATGGTTTCCTTGGGGGAAGAATTGTGACTGCAATTATATCTTACTTTGAAGGAATTTTAGCAAGAAGGTTTCTGCTAGACTTTGTCTTTCTGCATTGCATGGTAATTATCTACTTGCATGTCAAACTTTGCCAATAGATTTTGATTCCCTTGAAAAGAGGGCCCAGGTGGTATTTATTTTACTATGCTAATTGCTTAGTGCTGAAGCAGGCCCACTATCTATAGTCCATAAATACTAATGAATAAAATGAGGCTTGACTCCTAACCAAATCCAATTAGCGTTCAGCTAATCACTTTTGCAACAAGCTTCTAATTTGAATGAAAACAAGTGGGGCACATTGGTTATTATCACATTAACTTAACTGATGTCACAGTTGTTAGTTTAGAATAAAGTTTGCTTTTCATAATGTACTAATTTCCTCCAAATGTGAAAAGACTATTAAATAATGCCAGTGGTGTCTCTCCTTTCACACTCTGGAAAGAAGTAACTTTAAAAAAATATAATAACAGGAAATGTAGGTTGAAGGTAAAAGAAAAAGAAAAAATAGACAAGGAAGAATTAAAGAATAGGAAAAAGGAAAATATTTATCTCTGTCTCTAAAAAGGGATTCTTCAAAAATGGCGATTGGCAAAATTTGAAAAAGATAATTATTAGCTCTAATAATAGAACTAATCAGAGAAATCAGCAAAGCTGGTTATTTATACAAAATAAATACAGAGAAATCACTTGCATTTCTACATACTAACAATGAAAAATCAGAAAGAGAAATTAAGGAATCAATCCCATTCACCATTGCAACAAAAAGAATTAAATACCTAGGAATAAACTTACCTAAGGAGATGAAAGAACTGTACACAGAAGAATTATAAGACACTAATGAAAGAAATCAAAGATGACATAAACAGATGGAGAGATATTCCATGTTCCTGGGTTGGAAGAATCAATATTGTGAAAATGACTATACTACCAAATGCAATCTACAGATTCAATGTGATCCCTATCAAATTACCAATGGCATTTTTCACAGAACTAGAACAAAATATTTCACAATTCATATGGAAACACAAAAGACCCAGAATAGCCAAATCAGTCTTGAGAAAGAAGAATGGAGCTGGAGGAATCAACCTTCCTGACTTCAGATTATACTACAAAGCTACAGTCATCAAGACAGTATGGTACTGGCACAAAAGCAGAAATAGAGACCAATGGAACAAGATAGAAAGCCCAGAGACAAACCCATGCACCTATGGGTACCTTATTTTTGACAAAGGAGGCAAGAGTATACAAAGGGGCAAAGACAGCCTCTTCAATAAATGGTGCTGGGAAACCTGGACAGCTACATGGAAAAGAATGAAATTAGAACACTTCCTAACACCATGCACAAAGATAAACTCAAAATGGATTAAAGACCTAAATGTAAGACTAGAAACTATAAAACTCTAAGAGTAAAACATAGGCAGAACACTCAATGACAAAAATCAAAGCAAAATCCTTCTATGATCCACCTCCTGGAGTAATGGAAATAAAAGCAAGAGTAAAGAAGTGGGACCTGATTAAACTTAAAAGCTTTTGCACAGCAAAGGAAGCTATAAGCAAGGTGAAAAGACAACCCTCAGAATGGGAGAAAATAATAGCAAATGAAACAACTGACAAAGGATTAATTTCCAAAATATACAAGCAGTTCACACAACTCAATACCAGAAAAACAAACAACCCAATCAAAAAGTGGGAAAAAGACCTAAACAGACATTTCTCCAAAGAAGACACAGAGATGTCTAACAAACACAAGTCATGATTTGACTTATATGTATCATGAAATGGTTATCTCAAGTTTAGTGAACATTGATCATCTCATACAGATACAAAATGAAGGAACAAAATTTCCAAAGCAATCCCAATGAAAAAGACCAAAGGTGGAGGCATAATCCTTCCAGACTTCAGGCTATACTACAAAGCTTCAGTAACCCAAACAGTGTGGTAATGGCACAGAAACAGACATACAGATCAATGGAACAGAATAGAGAACAGAAGGAAAGCCATGTATCTACAGTTGATTTATCTGCAACAAAGAAGTCAAAAGGCGCAAGAACATATGATGCAGAAAAAACAGTCTCTTCACTGGTGTTGGGGAAGTTGGACAGCTACATATCATTCAATCACATTATAACACTTCCTCACACAGTATACAATAAACTCAAAAGGGTTCAGTGACCTAAATATAAGGCATGACAATGTAAAACTAGAAGAGAACATAGGCAAACTATTCTCTGACATAAATCATAGCAATATTTTCTTTTATCACTCTTTCAAGGTAAACAATAAAATAAAAAATAAACAAATGAGACATTCAAACATAAAAGCTTTTGCACAGTGAAGGAAATTGAAAAGATAACCTACAGAATGGGAGAAAATATTTGCAAATGCTGTGACTCAAAAGAGGTTAATATCCAAAACACAAACAGCTCACACAACTCAATGTAGGAAAAAAAAAAGTCAAAACCAAAAAGTAGGCAGAAGATTTAACTAGACATTTCTCCAAAGGATACAGACAAATGGCCAACAGGTATGTGAAAAGATGCTCAATATCACTAATTATTAGAGAAATGCAAATAAGAATCAAATGAGGTATCACCTCACACAGGTCAGAATATCTATCATCAAAAATGTCTGGAAATTGGACTTCCCAGGTGGTCTGGTGGGTACAAATCTGCCTGCCAATGCAGGGGACACTGGTTCAATCCCTGACCTGGGAAGATCCCACATGTTGGGAGGAAACTAAGCTCATGCTCCACGACTACTGAGCCTACACACTGGAGCCTGCAAGCCACAGCTGAGCCCATACGCCACAACTACTGAAGCCTGTGTGCATTGAGGCTATCTCTGCAATAAGAGAAGCCACTGTAATGAGAAGCCTGTGCATTGCAACCAGAGAATAACTCCAGGTCGCCACAACTAGAGAAAGCCTGTGTGCAGCAACGAAGGCACAGCACAGCCAAAAATAGATTAAATTTTTAAAAATGTCTTGAAAAGTGAAAGTGAAAAGTCTCTCAGATGTGCCTGACTCTTTGTGAGCCCATGGACTATACAGTCTGTGGAATTCTCCAGGGTAGAATACTGTAGTGAGTACCCTTTCCCTTCTCCAGGGGATCATCCCAACCCAGGGGTCAAACCCAGGTCTCCTGCATTGCAGGCAGATTCTTTACCAACTGAGCTACTAGGGAAGCCCCTTACAAATAATACATGTTGGAGAGGGTGTGGAGAAAAGGAAATACTCCTACATTGTTGGTGGGAATCCAAATTGTTGCAGCCACTACAGAAGACAGTATGGATATTCTTTGAAAAACTAAAAATAGAGCTACCATATGATTCAGCAATTCCACACCTGGGTATATACCAGGAGATGACAAAAACTATAATTGAAAGAGATACATGCATCCCAACGTCTGTAGCAGCACTACTTACAATAGTCAAGATACGGAAACAACCCAAGTGTCCATGAAAAACAACTGGATTAAGATGAGTCATATATATTCACAACGAAATACTACTTAGCCATAAAAAGAATGAAATATTGGCATTTGCAGCCATATAGATACACCTAGAGAATGTTATTCTTACTGAATGAGCATACATGCAAAATAGAAACAGGATCCCCTGGAGGAGAAGCTACTTCCCAGGTGGTGCTACTGGTACAGAACCTGCTTTCCCAAGCAGGAGGCAAAAGTGATGTGGATTCAATCCCCGGGTTGGGAAGATCCCCTGGAGGAGGAAATAAATGGCAACCCACTCCAGTATTCTTGCCTGGAGAATCCCATGGACAGAGAAGCCTGACAGTCTACATACAGTCCATGGGGTGGTGAAGAGTCAGACAGAGGTGAAGGGACTTAGAGTACACACACACACACACACACACACATATATATATATGTATAACTTGGCTGTGCATCAGAAACTATTATAAATAAACTATACTTCAATTAAAAAAGAATCCAAAATGTATTTTCACTATACTGAAAAATACTTTTTCCTTGTGATGATAACTCTTTGGATTTACTTTCTTAACAACTTTGACATAACAGACTCATGTCCATCGAGTCAGAGATGCTGTCCAACCATCTCATCCTCTGTCGTCCCCTTCTCCTCCTGCCCTCAATCTTTCCCAGCATCAGGGTCTTTTCAAATGAGTCCATGCTTTCCATCAGGTAGCCAAAGTATTGGAGCTTCAGCTTCAGCATCAGTCCTTTCAATGAATATTCAGGACTGATTTCCTTTGTATCTCCTTGAAGTCCAAGGGACTCTCAAGGGTCCAATACTACAGTTTAAAAGCATCAGTTTGTCGGTGCTCAGCTTTCTTTATAGTTCAACTCTCACATCCATACATGACTACTGGAAAAACCATCTAGATGGACCTTTGTTGGCAAAGTAATGTCTCTGCTTTTTAATATGCTGTCTAGGTTGGTCATAGCTTTTCTTCCAAGGAGCAAGCGTCTTTAAATTTCATGGCTGCAGTCACCATCTGCACTGATTTTGGAGCCCCTCAAAATAAAGATATTACATTATCTTTAACTATATTCCCCACATGGTATATGTCATCCTTGTAACTCATTTATTTTGTAATTGTAAATTTGTACATCTTAATCTCTTTCACAGACTTCCCTTGTAGCTCATCTGGTAAAAAATCTGCCTGCCATACAGGAGACTCCAATTCAATTCCTGAGTCAGGAAGATCCCCTGGAGAAGGGGTAGGCTACCAACTCCAGTATTCCAGAATACTATTCTCCAGTACTCTAGAGAACCCCATGGACAGAGGAGCCTGGTGGGCTACAGTCCATGGGGTTGCCAAGGATCGGACATGACTGAGGACTAAGCACATACAGCATAATCTCTCTCGCATATTTCACTCATTCTCCTACCTCATTGCTTCTGACAATTACTGGTTGCTCTCTCCATAACAGCCATTCTGACAGGTATGAGGTGCTATCCCACTGTGATTTTGATTTGCATTTTCCTGAAGATTAGTAAAGTTGAGCATCTTTTCATATACCTGTTGGCCATGTATGTCTTCCCTGGAGGGGTGTGGTGGTGGAATACACACACACACACACACACACACACACACACACACACACACACACACATATATAAAACCTAAACTACAGGGCTTCTTTGAAATTCCTTCTCCCTTGGTTCAATAATTAAAACATATTTTTAAAAATTTTATCTTCCCTAGGCTACAGTCCTTGGGTAGCCAAGAGTCGGACATGGCTGGGCAACTAACACACACACACAGTCACAATGTATATATTAAATTTTTTCTTCCAGTTACTCTAGTTTTCCTCAGTGGGATGATTGAATTAGATGAGTTAAAGGTCAATCTACTCACTGCTACTTACAGGCATGCACGCATGCTTGCGTGTGTGCTCAGTTGATCAGTCGTGTCTGACTCTTTGCAACCCAGGGGACTGTAGCCTGCTAGGCTCCTCTGTCCATGGAATTTTCCAGGCAAGAATACCGGAGTGGGTTGCCATTTACTACTTCGGGAGATCTTCCCGACCCAGGAATCAAACCCTCATCTCTTGCATCTCCTGCATTGGCAGATAGATTCTTTACCACTGCACCACCTGGGAAGCCCATAGTATATAATATTTCCAGGAAACTGAATTTCTAATACTTACCATACCTAATTTAGAAATTTGTGATATATCATTAAAAAACTAGTTATCTGCCTCTCTGCCCATAGGAGTTTGCAAACTAGTTTAATTATGGAACTTACATATTTACATCACATGACATGGTTTTGGAACAAGATGTTAAATGTTATGGAGAAATAGAGGAAAATAAGGGATTTGGGGAATATGGCCACTGCTTTCACACTTGTTATTTGACTTCCATAACAATCCTGGAATATAGGAGAGCGTTCACAGATATACCCTACTGCCCAGAGACTATAAGCGGCTTGGCTAAGGTCACAGATTTAGGGGCTAATTATGAGTTGGCAGAAATGATCACTCAAGCCTATTACTGTCCTCAACATTTCATTGTCTCCTCTGAGTTTGAGGATAATTACTGAAACATGCTAAATGTTTTTCGTATAAAATGCTCTTTCTTCCATTGAAAACATGACCTTGTAACTATAGTACAGGAGATAGAAAATTGTTATAATGTAACTAGTAAATATTGAGCTTGAGGCATAATCACATGAAAGATTAGTATAATTTGGGGAAAGGAGTTAGAAAAAGAAAGACATGGCTTCAAATCCTGGCTTTCACTTACATTAGCTATATAGCCTTGGAAAAAATTATTTAAGCTCTCCAAAAGTACATTTCTTCATGTCTAGAATAATACCATCCACCTTAACAGGTGGATATATGAAACAGAAGAATTATATTAGATAAGACATAAAAATCTTTCATGTATAACAAAGATTTGGTCTGACCTTTATCCCTGGTTCCTAGGAAAGTGGAAGTGAAAGTGACTCAGTTGTGTCTGACTCTTTGCAGCTCCATGGTCTGTAGCCTGCCAGGCTCCTCTGTCCATGGAATTCTCCAGGACAGAATACTGGAGTGGGTAGCCTTTCCCTTCTCCAGGAGATCTTCCCAACTCAGGGATCAAACTCAGGTCTCCCACGTTTCAGGCAGATTCTTTACTGTCTGAGCCACCTTCCCTGTTGGTTCAAATAGTTCCTGGGTGGTAGCTTCTAAATCCTTGTAGTGTCTCTAGTGATAGGGGAATCTTTGTTGTTCTTGGTGGGCTCTGATAGTTGATGCTTATGTTGGACCACTAGATATTTTAAGCTAATGAGAAGACCCAGGATAGAGGCTGGTAGAAAGACCTAGAACCATATAAGTTTAGCCTGACCTCTAAGGAGGAGAGGGGGACTAAAGATTGAGTTCAACCTCATGACCAGTGATTCAGTCAATACTGTTGATGCAATGAAACCCCAATAAAAACTGAACTTGGGGCTCAGGTGAGCTTCTCTGTGCTTAATGAATGGTATTGTATAGTGCTTTAGGTGCATTGTCACACATTGATACAGTTGGAGGGGGATGTGTCCTGACTCCAAGGAGAGAGAACAATGAAAGCTTTATATTTATGCCTCCCAGAGCTCACTGACTTTGTTTCTCCCCTTCGCTGGTTCTGATTTTACTTCAAAAAACCTGTAGCTAAGCTTTTCTGAATTCTGAGGTTTTCTAACAAATTATTAAACCTGAGGGGGTAGTGGAAATCCCTGGATTTGGCCATATGGTCTGACTTCTGAGGATCTCTGTAGCTATCTGAAGACCTCTAAAGTTCTGCTGGTGTCTTAAGCAAGGATAGCCTTGTTTAGGACTGTCCTCTGAACCTGTGAAGTTTGGCCAAACTCTGGGTAGTTGATAACAGAAATCATCATAATCACCTAGAATAGTGTTCAACAAATAATAGATGTTAACAGTTCTCATCATGAGTTATCATCATTGGTAATCAAAAATATAATTTCTTACATTCTTAATATTATAAGAATACATGTTCTGTCACAGCCACATGTGGATTATTTAAGTTTAGTCATGTATATGACTTAGGGAATAATTAATGAATTTGTTGAAACTAATTTTTGTACAATCAAAATGTACAATCACGGAGTATTTTTACTCCTCTTAGGTGATTTAATAGATTAAAGTTCAAAGCTGTTCTTCTATTATGTCATATTGTATTGTAACAAAAGCAATTCTTCCTGGAGTACTTTCTTAAAATCTACATTTTAAAAACCTCTTTAAATGTTTAAGTCTTCAACATTCACTGAAACCCTTCTCTGTGTTAAGGATAGTGCTTAGACAGAGATGCAAAGTCAAATAAGATAAGATCTCTTATCAAATGGAAGACATTGCATATTGATTCAAACTGCACTGTAATAAGTGTTTTAGCATAGTTACAAAGTAAGATCCCATGGGAGTCCAGTTACAAGTGAAATTCTTTATAAATTGTTGTTGAGAATTTCTTCTCTTTATTGTTGTGCAATGCAAATATTCAATTAAATCACAGTTTCTCAACCTGTGATTCTTTTTTGTTATCTCCTAGAACATTTCCCCCTCCTGTTTATTTTATGCTTCTTTGAAAAATCTTTGTGGAAATATCCTATTACTCCAAATTATATTTTAGAAGTATTATTTCACTCCAAATCAGTGTTAGGGGAAAGGGATATAAAAATCATGCAATAGATAATAGTTGTCACTCCATGACCTGAGTCTGAAATAGTTTCTCTTATTGATGAAGAGAAATTTAGACATATATAACTTTGCTATTTTATTTCAGGACATCTGTCTTTGTTTACAACAGACTAGATTAAGATGAAATGGAATATGTAAAACTTAAGAGGAAGTGTGATCAAAAGATGAAGTGTTTATTGTATAGCCGTATTCTTGCAAGTGGAAACAGGAAATCAACAAAAAAAAAATCTCTTTTGTTGGATGTCTGGAAAATATACCTGGCAGGGCTGATCAATTTTGTGAAAATACTGGCAATTTTGTGACTTAAGAACTCAAGACACAGGAGCTAGTGTCGTCCAGTCAACATCATGGTTACACATTTCCAATAAGCAAGTTTAGGGACAAATGACAGAGGGCCTTGACTTCCAGGTTATATACTTCTAATTTTCATAGGCATTACTCTTTTGATGAAGGCAGGTGGAATGACTGAGCAAACAATCTGCTTTTTTGATTGAGTCTGAGTGAGAAAACATAAATCAAGTGTACTCTCTTAGGTATTATCAATTAGGTTGGTGAAACCTGAGGGAGGCTCTCTAGTGATGCTTCCAGTTTGCAGAAGGAAGTCCTCTTGGTGGTCCAAAAGTACTGAGGGTTAATGAAACGATCCCTCATGTGGCTACCAGCTGGACACATCACCCTGAACAAATCACTTGGTCTCTTTCTACTCTAACTAATGATAACAGTAATACTTATGGAGCACTTATTTTGATTCAGGCTTTGGGTTATGTTCTTTACTTGATTGAACTTAATCTGTGCAACAACTCTGTAAAGTTTCTTTCTCTACTTTTTTTCCAAATGGAAAAAGAGAGTCTTAAAGAAATAAAATGTGACTTTTTTAGCACAGATTCTAAGACATAGAATGAGAGTCTAAATTTCCTCAACTCCCGAGTCTGTGCTCCCAAAGATGTTGTTCTGTGACTTCATCTGCATAATCTACTTCACTCTGCTTTTGTCAAGTTCAGCGATATATGATCAACTTGGTGTCCCAAATGCAAGTCACCCATCCTAGCACAAAGGTCTGAAGATTATCCAGTTTAGCCCTCAAAGTTCTGGCAAGAGGCTTTCTCACTACCATTCTCCTACTTGTCCTAGAGGCCCCTCTTTCGGTTTATGAAGGCTTTGGGATTTGGATATATTCTTGGAGCCATGGAAAGACATCATTTCTGATGGCCATATAAAGCCGTCATCCAAATAACACCTTTTGTGTGGTCATTGGCTGGGTCTATTTACCTGCTTTGTTTCAAGCCAAGGCCATTCTTCCTCAGAATCCCCGGCTCCGACTGACTTGCTCTTTCTCTCAGACTCCCTCACTATGTCCTCTATTTATCACATGAACACACCTTCCCACCAAAACTCTCTATTTTCATTGCTTTCATTTGCTTTGTTGGTCCCTTAAACTCAGAGTTAGAATTAATATCAAGCAAAAATGTTTTATTTCTTTCAAGTAAAAAAAAATTCTGTAACTTCAAATACTCTTGGGAAATGTGGAGAAATATATGCACTCTATCTCTCTAATGCACACAGAAAAGAAAGATGAGCAAAACAGTTGTATCTATAATAAAGCAGGTTGAATGCTCATACCCTGTCACATATGTGAATGCTTTGGAAACTGAAAAGTGATCCAGAAATGTAAAGAAATGTAAAAACATTGAATTGCCTCCAAGACTTGGTAAATGCTATTGGAATACTACTTTTGATTTAGTGATATTTTCGAAATTTCTTCATTTAAGTGAATCACAGGAGTTGGTAGGCAAGAATGGGCACACACATCTAGTGATTAATTAGAAGAATCCATAATAATAATGTATACTTTTTCAGGTGAGTATATTGATTAATAAACATACAGCATATGATAGTACCAAAAATTTATATGTATTTAAACTTTATTAACTTGTTTAGAAACCAACTTATTAGTTGTTGTTATTTAGTCACTAAGTTGTGTCCAACTCTTTGCGACCCCATGGACTGTAGCCCAGCAGGCTCCTATGTCCACGGGATTTTCCAGGAAAAAATACTGCATTTCTTTCTCCAGGGGATCTTCCTGACCCAGGGATTGAACCCACGTCTCCTGCATTGGCAGGTGAATTCTTTACCACAGAGCAATCAGGAAAGTCCAAATTACTAGTACATTGGCCCTAATTACATTAGACTATTACATTGCAGTTTTGGAGTGATAAAGAAATGCTGTCTTTAAAGGAAACAAAGTTGAACTGAAAATATATTGAAAACAAAGTATCCATTTTTGCCACAGATGTTAAAAATGGAATAATTAAATATAAAGTGAAACAATACTCGTGAGTCATGATTCATCTCCCTCACTTGATAAGAAACTGATATGTCTCTATGGTAACAGTAAAACTGCTATTACGGAATGATCACTTCTGTGTGTATGTGTGTTTTCATAAGCATGCAATTTAAGAAGCATATTGTTAGGAATAAGAAAGAAGCTTAAATGAGTTGCCTGTAGGATCAAATGAGGTAAAGGAAAACAATGAAACAAAGGAAATATCTAAGAAAAGAGATGAAGAAATAAATGGGAAGTGATCAAGATATTATATATTTAAACACAAAGAAAAGAGAAATTCATGAAGGAAAAGGGTTTCGTTCTCCATAATGACAAATGGGGTTTGTCTTTCAAGTCTGTGAGGTCAAACGAGGAGGAACAAGAATGCTGGCCGAATCACTCAAGGCCACACAGCTAGTGCCAGAGATTAGGTTTGTCTCATGATGCTGTTGTCCTGCTCAAATGGTTCAGCAGTAAAGAATCTGCCTGATAATGTAAGAGACACAGGAGACTGGGTTCAGTCCCTGGGTTGGGAAGATCCCATGGAGGAAGAAAGGGCAACCACTCAGTAATCTTGCCTGGGAAATCCCATGGACAGAGGAGACTGGTGGGCTACAGTCCTAGGGGTCACAAAGAGCTGGGCGTGACTGAGTGAATAAACATCACAATGTTGTTGTTCAGTCAGTGAGTTGTGCCCCATTCTTTGCAACTGCATGGACGGCAGCACCCTAGTCCTGTCCTCCCCTACCCTTCACTGTCTCTTTGAGTTTCCTCAAACTCACGTCCACTGAGTTGGTGATGCTATACAACCATCTCATCCTCTGCCACCCTATTCTCTGTCTGCCCTTAATCTTTCCCAGCATCAGAATCTTTCTCAATGAGTCAGCTCTTCGCAACAGGTGGCCAAAGTATTGGGGCCTCGGCTTTAACATCAGTTCTTCCGATGAATATGCAGGACTGATTTCGTTTAGGATGGACTGGTTTGATCTTGCAGTCCAAAGGACTCTCAAGAGTCTTCTCTAGCACCACACTTTGAAAGCATCAATTCTTTGGCCCTCTGCCTTCTTTTTGGTTCAGCTCTCACATTGGTACATGACTACTGGAAAAATCATAGCTTTGACTTTGTTGGCAAAACGATGTCCCTGCTTTTTAATATGCTATCTAGGTTTGTCATAGTTTTTCTTTCAAGAAGCAAATACATTTTAATTTCATGACTGCAGTTACTGCCTGCAGTGATTTTAGAGCCCAAGAAAATAGAATATCCAACTGCTTCTACCTTTGCCCCTCTATTTGCCATGAAGTGATGGGACCGGATGCCACTAGCATAGCTTTTTGAATGTTCAGTTTCAAGCCATCCTTTTCATTGTCCTCTTTCAACCTCTTCAAGAGGCTCTTGAGTTCCTCTTCACTTTCTGCCATTAGAATATTATCATCTGCATATCTGAGGTTGTTGATATTTTCCTGGCAGTTTTGATTCCAGCTTGTGATTCATCCAGCCCGGCATGTCACATGAGGTACTCTGCATAGAAGTTTAAAATGCAGGGTAACAATATACAGCCTTGTCCTACTCCTTTCCCAATTTTGAACCAATCCATTGTTCCATGTCTGGTTCTAACTGTTGCTTTTTGACCTTCATACAGATTTCTCAGGAGACAGGTAAGGTGGTCTGGTATTTCCATCTTGAAGAACTTTCCAGTTTGTTGTGATCCACACAGTCAAATGTTTTAGCATAGTCAATGAAGCAGTAGTAGATATTTTTCTGGAATTCCCTTGCTTTTCTCTACGATCCAACAAATGTTAGAAATTGATCTCTACTTCTTCTTTTTGTAAACTCAGCTTGTACATCTGGAAGTTCTCAGTTCATGTACTGGTGAGCCCTAGCTTGAAGGATTTTGAGTATAACCTTACTAGCATGTGAAATAAATACAATTGTTTGAATACTCTTTGGCATTGCCCTTCTTTAAGACTGAAATGGAAACTGAGCTTTTCCAGTCCTGTGGCCACTGCTGAGTTTTCCAAATGTGCTGACATATTGAGTGCAGCACTTCACAGCATCATCTTTTAGGATTTTAAATAGCTCAGCTGGAATTCCATCACTTCCAATAGCTTTATTCACAGTGATGTTTCCTAAGGCCCACTTGCCTTCACATTCCAGGATGTCTGACTCTAGGTGAGTGATCACACCATCATGATTTTCCCAGTTATTAAGACCTTTTTTTTTGCATATTTCTTCCATGTGTTCTTACCACCTTTTCTTAATCTCTTCTGCTTCTGTTAGGTCCAAATTTCTGTCCTTTATTGTGCCCATCTTTCCATGAAATGTTCCCTTGGTATCTCTACTTTTCTTGAAGAGATATCTTGTCATTCCATTCTATTGTTTCCCTCTATTTCTTTGCATTGTTCATTTAAGACCTAATCTCTCCTTGCTACTTGCTGGAACTCTGCATTCATTTGGGTATATCTTTCTTTTTCTCCCTTGCTTTTTACTTCTCTGCTTTCCTTAGTTATTGGCAAAACCTCTTCAGACAACCACTTTACCTTCTCACATGTTTTTTTCTTTGGGATGGTTTTGGTCACTGCCTCCTATACTATGTTATGAACTTTTATCACAGTTCTTCATGCACTTTATCAGATCTAATCCCTTGAATCTACTCACCACCTCCACTGTATAATCATAAGGAATTTAGTTTAGTTCATACCTTCATAGCCTGGTGATTTCCCCTATTTTGTTCAATTTAAACCTAAGTTTTACATTAAGGAGCTCATGATCTGAGCCACAGTCAACCCCAGGTCTTGTTTTTGCTGACTGTATAGAGCTTCTCCATCTTTGGCTGAAATGAACACATCGATCTGAGTTTGGTATTTACCCTCTGGTGATGTCCATGAGTAGATTTGTCTCTCGGCTTGTTGGGAAAGAGGGCTTGTTTGGTCACTGTATTCTCTTGATAAAACTCTGTTAGGCTTTGCTCTGCTTCATTTTCTGCTCCAAGACCAAACTCACCTGTTACTCTGGGTACTAGAGTGGTTTGCCAGTCCCTCCTCCAGTGGGCCATGTTTTGTCAGAACACTTCATCATGACCTGTCCATTTTGGGTGGCTCTACGTGGCGTGGCTCATAACTTTATTGAGTTATGCAAGCCCCTTCGCCACAACAAGACTGTGATCCATGAAGGGGGGCATGATTTTAGAGAAGAATTTCATGGCCATAATATTGCTAGTTTGTTTCAGGAGTGAAGTAAAGGGGTGAAACAATTGGATTTGAAAGAGTTGGTTGGGCCACCTAGACTCTAGGTAGCAGGGTAGAGGAAATAAACATTTTTGTCATACTTTGCATCTCTGGGGTAGTTTTGGATAAATGGGGGTTTGGCAGCCTTTGGAACTGTAAGGCAATGTAGCAGCATTCTATATCTTGCATGAAAGAGTCCAAAACAGTTCATGCAGTGGGGACCCTAACAGCTGAGTAAGAGAAGCTTTCAGGGAAGAGAAAGAATGGACTCCCATTCCACATTCATCTCCCGGGCAACCTCTTCCGATCTGAAGAAATGCCCAGGTCCTTCCATTGGGAGAATCCTCCAGTAGAGAGAAAAGGAATTGAAGAGGAAGATGCCAATTCTCTGGGACTCCAGTCTCTGATGATCTTCTTGTTGTCACTAATGGTCCTGAAAGAATCAGCAAAAGGCTTTGTTGTAGAGATGCTGATTTCAACCTCAGTGCCTTTCTTTTCCCTTACATTGCTAGTAAAGGGCACGCCCACAGGCACTTTGGTGTCAAAAAACCGGAGTAGTTTTAGATAGATATTTCTACCTCTTTTGAAAAAAAGGAAAAAAATGCATAAGGATGGTTTCTTGAATGGTTTAATAGTCTTTTATTCGGAAAATTTTAAATGTATTAAATTATTCCTTCTGTATTACTTAAAAATAGAATACTGCTGGAAAGTTTATAATAAAGTACTATTCAGAAATGTGTCTTCACTTTAGCACCATCAAACTCCATTGCTCTTGGTGTCTCCAGTCTGGAGTCTTTCAGAATCAATTTCTCAGAGTTTAAATGTCTGGTTTCCTAAACAAGCTAGAAAGTGGTATTAACCTGGCTGTGTATGGTAAGGAGGGGCATGAATAGGAAGAAGGCATCTGATTACTCCATATGCAGACTTTTCAACTAATTCTCACATCACTGGGGCCAACCAATATGTCCAGTGTCTCAAGTTCCAAATCTTCTACGATCTACATGGAAAATCCCACTTTTCAGCTTGCCTCCCACTGTAAATTTTTATGTTTCAACTGTTTTTTACTTAGTAAGTCAGTTGCCACCTCACTATTTGCTTTCAACTTGTTAATATTTGTTGACATTTTTCAGTGACTCTCACCTCCATTCATTTTTCCTTTTTTCTTGGGATTTATAACCTTTAAAAAGATAGCATTGACATTCTAATAGGCATTATTTCCACTAGGAGCAGAGATAAACACATTTGACATGTCTGATTGGAAATCTTCACTAATGTTTTACACACTGTATTATGTAGGATTAGATGAGAAAATTTGTGACAAGTATTTAGAAAACATTTTGCTGATTTTTTTTTTTTTTGGTTTCCAAATTCCTCTGAATTGTGTAACAGACAGCACTCATCTTTCACTTTTCCATTGGTAGTCATTCTTTAGTCCTTGAACTCTGTGGCCAATCTTTTTCCTCAGTTAGGGAAATATCAGTAAGCCTAGACCAACATTTTTTCTTGAGCTCCAGAGCCACGTACAACTGACTGCCTTCAAGCCATCCCCACTTGGAATTCCCAGGGGCAACTCAAAGCTAAGATTTTCTAGTGTGGCTCACCTCCATCCAACCTAGACCCTAAACTCTTCCTCTTGCTTTATTTGCTACTTTGGCACACAGTACCAGTGTTCAATCAGTTTTCAAAACAGATAATTGGCCCTCAGCCGTATCGTCTCTCGTCTCTCCCCTGATCCCAGCATGCAACTAAACCCCAGCTCTACTCACTGTTACTCAATTCTTTGTGCTCTTTGCCTTTTCCAACTTCCTCTGTTTCTTAGTTAGATTCCAGAAATAACTGTCTCATAGCTAATCTGTTTGTCTTTAGGTCTTATTCATTCCAGTTGATCTTCTGCATTAGTCAGAATTATCTTTCTAAAGCATAAGTTTGATTTTTTAAATTTTCTTACTTGAAACTTTTTAATAGCTCTCCACTATACTAAAATTAAGTTCAAATTTCATATTATAATCTGGGTCCCCTTTATCAAGTGTGCAGTCTCAATTCTCATCAGTTTTTATCATCCAGCTCTACTCTCCAGTACTTTAAAAAAAAAAAAAAAATTTAGTTGTCTGAATATACCATGCTTGTTTTCACTGTTGGTTTTTTAACATGTATTTTTCTTCTCTTCCTAAAACATCGTCTTTCCTTCCCCTTTCCAGCATAATCCAGATAGCAGTTGTTGAGTTAAATCTTACTTATCTTTAAAACTACATTTAGAGGTGATATCTTTGGGGAAAATTTATCTGACATGGCCTCATACAAGAGTAGTTATTTTCCCCATGTATTTCGTTAGCCCTCTGTTTATTAATTTTTACTATTTATCATCTTATATTTTCTATCTCCCATTAGACTAGCTCTTTGAATGCTGGGACTGTATCTGGTATATTATTTTATCTCAGATACCATAATTTTTAGCATTGTAAAATCTTTATAATGCTTATAAGGGTTTATTAGATGAATTAGTGAATAAGTATCTGGTTCAGTAGCATCCTCTTTGTTATTGGTCTTGTTCTGATCACATACTCTGATCCTGCTATGTTTTTCCTTCCTTTCTTCTTTTTTCCCCTCTCTTCCTCCTTTCTTCCTCTCCTTTCTCCCTCCTTCCACTCTTTCCTTCCTTCTTTTTCTTCTTTATTTCATATTCAAACTATCATTTTCTAGTTTTGACTATTTGCTTCTCAGTCTTGATACTTATTCTTTGTTTCTGGGTCCTTATCAAACCTCAGGACCATGCTTTGTCTGCTTGCTGACATTTTGGTTATGAATTAATTATTCAGGGACATTTACTAAACATTTTAAGTATAGTGCATTCTTGACCATAAAGTGCTGAACAAGATTGGCTTAGTCTCCACATTCATAGAGCAAAGATGCTTCTTGGAGGAAATTGGCGGTAGATAACTTGCCTGTATAGGCGAGGCAGTTGAGGCAGTCTTTCCAGTAGTCATGCATGGATGTGAAAGCTGGGCCATAAAGAAGGGAGAACACCAAAGAACTGATGCTTTTGAACTGTGGTGTTGGAGAAACTCTTGAGAGTCCCTTGGACAGCAAGGAGATCCAACCAGTCCATCCCAAAGGAGATCAGTCCTGAATATTCATTGGAAGGACTGATGCTGAAGCTGAAGCTCCAATACTTTGGCCACCTGATGGGAAGGACTGACTCATTTGAAAAGACCCTGATGCAGAAGAAGAGGAGGGTAACAGGATGAGATGGCTGGAAGGCATCACCGGTTCAATGTGCATAAATGTGGGCACATGGGACAGTGGGGGGCAGAGAGGCTGTCATGCTGCAGTCCATGGGGTCGCAAAGAGTCGGACATGACTTGGTGACTGAACAACAACAGCTTGTTCTTTAGTTTCACAGATCCACAGATGGAGAGAAATTATGTCCCAGGAACTATACTTGACAAATTAGTCCCAGGACTGTCATCTTCACCTGGACCTGATTTAGAGATGGAAATTTTGGCTTTGAACTGATATTATGTTAGGATACCATAACAGGATGCTATAAGAAGAATCTTGGGAGGGGATTGAATGTATTTTGCTTGTGAGAGGGGTGTATCAATAAATCATTAGAGGTCAAAGGGCAGGTTGTGGGGAACAGACTTTAAGACAACCCCAGTTATTTCCAACCCGTGATGTTCTTACCCTTATATAATCCCCTCCACTTGAGTGTGAGTGGTACCTGTGACTTGCTTCTGTACAATGGAATATGGCAAAGTTGATGGGAGGGCATTGTCATGATTATGTTATATAAAGCTCTATTTTGTTAGCACACTTATTCTAAAGACTTTTCTCTCTTGCAGGCTTTAAAGAATTAAGGGAGACATGTGGGAAGAAGCGGTCTCCAGCTGACAGAAAGAAACTGAGATCTTCATTCTCACAGTTACAAGGAACTGGCTTCTGCCAACAGCCTAAGTGAGCCTAAGTAAAGTCTTCCTCAGCCAAGTGTCCAGATGTGACAAAAATACTTGCAGACATCCTTAAGATCAGGCCTGCAGTGGATGGAGCTTAGGCTGTCTGAACTCCTGACTCACAGAAACTGTGAGATAACAAATGTGTGCTGTGTTAAGCTGCTAAGTTTGATCCATAGCAGTAGAAAACTAATATATGAAAAAGGAACATGGACAAATAGATAAACAGGTTTTTTAAAAAAATTACAGTACAAGGGGGATGAGATGTTTGGAGAGCATCATCTTCTCAGTGGAATTGGGTTTGAGCAAAATCCAGAAGATATTCAAGGACAGGGAAGCCTGGAGTTTTGTAGTCCTTGGGGTTGCCAAGAGTCGGACACAAATGAGTGACTGAACAACAGCAACAAAACTGACCACAAACCCACAGTTGCTAAAGCCAGACCTCTCTCAACCGCAGGAGCAGTTGTTCTTTCAGATGTTTCATGGGCGCTCAACTTAGGAAGCTGTACGTTTAGGAGGCGTCACTTCACCGTCTGTGCACACCTGAAGAATGATCTCATCTCTTCTTTAAATCACTCAACCCCTAGGGTTTCGTCCCACCTCTGCATGTATTTCTCCTACCAAAATCCGTTTCAGAGGTTCCCAAGCATGAGGCAGTTGGGCGGAAAGGAGAGGAGGTAGCGGCTGAGAATGCTAGCTGCCTTGGTAGAAGAGTGCGGGGTAGCGGTTAGAACTAGACAGCCCGTCGGGCGGTGGTTGGGGTGAGTGGGTCGCCCTTTTTGGGCAGAGTGGGGCGGCAGAGGTGATGGCGGGGGTGGGTGAGCCAGCTCTGGGGGAAGCCCTCCCTAGTGCTCGTGGAGGCGGGGATGGAGCGCGAGAAGAGATGTTGCCATGGTGACCCCGCCCGTTCTGCATCTCTCGGAAGGGCTCTTGGCCTCGGCGACTGTCCAGACTTCCTCCGCCAGCATTCCTGGGTCCTCCCTCCGGTTCCCTCACAGCCAACAGCGGTGCCCTCCCTGGGTCTAGCCTCCAAACCCTAAGTTCCTGCCCCAAGCCCCCTGTACGCCCCGGCTCGTCGTAGGGGTGGGGCGCACAGGTTTGTTGCAGGGAACTCCTGAGTAGGTCTCCCTCCATCCTTTCTGCCATCGCCCGGGGCTGGGCTCCGCTCTGAGCCGCTGCAGCTCCGCTTCCGGCCCAGCTGTTCTCCCCCGCTGGGGACAGGGCTTCTCCGGATGCAGAAACCTCGCCCCGCTTCAGCTTTTTGCCAGGGCGCCTGTCCTGTCCTGCCTCCTCGTCTCTTCCCTGTCCCTGCGTTTTTCTTTCACCCTGGTAGCACGGGGATCTTTCTTATCCTTTTAGGTGTCCGCAGTCCTCTGCTAGCGTGAAGCACGTGTTCTGCGAGAATCCTTTCATGTGTATATGTATTTTTACAAATATTTATTCACCTAGCTGTGAATAAATATTTTTATTTATTTATTTGTTTTTATTAATGTATCAGGTCTTGCTTGTAGCACGCGGGCTCTGTAGATGGGATGTGCGGGCTTGGTTTCTCTGCGGCGTCTGGGGTCTTAGTTCCCCGACCCGGGATCAAGCCCGAGTCTCCGACGCTTGGAGCTCGGTTCTTAACCCCCAAACCACCAACGCAGTGCCAGCATATGCATTCTTGGTGAGTCTGTGGGGAGAGATGAGCTCCGGATCCTCCTCGTCCTCCACCCTCTTGGAAAAGCCTCTTACAGTAGTTTTCGTTCCAATGATCAGTCGTGGAGAGCCAGTGAGAGCACCAGCTTCATCTGCGGCCTGCACGCTGCGGCCTGGAGCAAGCGGGCGTGTGCACGCGCAGGGCTGTGTGCGCGGGTAAGGGCTGCCTTTGCCGCCGTCAGAGGAGGGTCGAGTCCAGGCTGGCCCCATTCCCTCCACGTGTGCCTGCCCTCCCCTGGCAAAGGGCAGCCTCTACCCTGCTGAGAGCACGGCTGGAGCCAAGCGTTGGAGCTGGCACCCGGTGCGGGCTGGGGTGCGCCCTGGGGTGGGCCGGGAAACCACCCGGGTCCCAGGCAGTTTTCAGCCCGCGCCTCCCTGCCGTTACCGGGAGCAAGCGGCTGTGTCTGCTGCTGAGGAGGAGAGTCCTCCAGTGCGTCCGCCCGCGGGTTTCAAACCAGCTGAGGGGACTGTCTCTCTGCTGGTGGACCCCAGGGCTGGCTTGCCTCGGGTGTGGCTCAAGACTCTTTGTTTCCCAGGGAAGATCCCTGAGACCAGATATCCCGTCCTCTTCTGTGTCCCTTTCTGTGGGTGCAGATTCAGACCACTCCCTTTCCTGTGGGTCTCTTTACTTCCTTGGTTGCATAAGCGTCTTTCTAGTCTCCATGCTGTTTTCAGTAAGAGAGCAATTCGTGGCGGGGATGTGAGCTGAGTGTCTTTCTACTCTGCCATGTGGACCTCCACTCCCAACAGATAAGCAGTTTTGAATTAAGACGTGTGAGGGAAATAACTAAGGAGCTATTACAGGTAGAAAATTGCGATACTATATACTTTGGAAGGGACGATCAGGAGGAGATGTTCCATTGGCCAAAACTCGAGAGGGAAGAGGAGTTAGCAATCTTGAGTGGAGTGGAAGGTAGAAAGACATTTCAGCAGAGAGAATGGTTGATGGAAATGCTGTGAAATATGAAATAACTTGACCCATTGGAAGAAATAAAGGAGGTCACTATATAAGCAAGAGGTAGAGTTGTGTTTTCCATATGTAGATTGTTGGACCAAGTCATAAGGAATTTGGATTTCATTTGCAGTGCACAGGGAAGTCTTTGAAGAATATTTAGCAGCGAAATGAAAAGATTCCCCCTCTAGCTACTTTATGAGAAATGGAGTAAAGTTGGGGCCAGAGGACAGGGCAAGAATAAAAGTGTGGATGAAAATTGATTATAGCTTGGATGTTTGCTTTTGAAGGAAAGATAAATTCTTCTCAGAGGTCAAGACAAGGCACAAACTCTTCATTGCGTACATAAGACTCTTCCGGGTCTGGCTCTTGATTACTCCTTTATCTTCAGCTCTCAGCTTTTCCTCTAGGGAATTTCTGTCCCTTCCTTCACACTGAATCTCTGCCAGCTTTTGATATCGGCTTTCTCTGAAGACAAGGAATCTGACTGGAACTTCTTGTTTATCATAAATTGCATACTGTGTCCTTCATGCTTCCTTTCTGTGTATCTTCCAGGCCCTTGGATACCTGCTACCTCTGTCCATCCTGACGCATCTTGAGGTACAAGTTTGCCAAAATAGCATTAAGAAAAGATTTAAAGACATAAGGAAAAATAAAAAACACCTCGTGAAACATTCTGGCAAAATTAATATTCAAGTCATTCTGGGGATGTGTCAATTTATCTGCTATAGTGACCCTTGCTCCTTTTGGTGAATTCTGAATGTCCCTATTTATTATTTTTAATAAGCAAGAGAAGATGCAACAGGATGTGTGCCAAAACAAAGATGTAGAGAAGTTGTGTAATTGATCACATTTACATTCCTAGAAATAACACATTTGCAATTTAGCCTGACCTTTGGAATATGAGAAATGAAAAGAATAAACAATTCATTGATGAACATCTACAAGGACTATTTTGTTTCTCAGTTTGTTCAGCATGTTTAAGGGCTTCTAAGGAATGTATATAAACTAACATGGGGTAAAAATAAATATATAACCAGATAATAGTTTTTATTTCATATAGACAATGTGGCCTCTTTTAAAGAAAAAATACATATTTATATAATATCTTAAACTGAAATTTACATGAAATATTACAAGAAATTCCTCTACTTTTAACGTACTAAATTTCACAGACAATAGTACTCAACCATTGTGAGGTGACTATTATTATGGGAATGTTTTCTCTTGTCAGAATGTTCCAGAACCTCAATCACTATACTCAAAGTATAGTGAGTCCCAATGAGTCCAACCTAACTATCCAGGCTCATAGACTTCTACATCCATTATTGCCTAATGCACATAATCTGAGAACACTAGATCACTTATAATTTATTTAGTCTCATCCACTATCCCTTGCAAGGCTTACAATTTACTTCTAAGTTTGTTTAAAATGCAGATTATGGTTCAGTAGATCTAGAGAAAAGCCGAAGATTCTGCATTGTTAACAGCGTCTATGGTGATGTGGATGAGGCTCATCTGTGTTAGAAATTTTCAGTAGCAAGGATTAGGTTCCCGAACTATTTTTGTTTCTTTCATATGATCTTACCTTGCAGATTTCTTCTTCATGGAATCTCTATGCACGGGACAACTGCAACTCATTTTCGTATTTTCAGGTCAAATCTTATCTCCTACGTAAAGGAGTTTTTTCATGTTAAGAGAGAGAATTCATAACTCCCTACTTTAATGGGCTTCCCATACCCTTAAAATAAAATGCAAAGTCCTTACCAGAGCTACTCCTTTTTCTAATATTTTCCTTGCTCCCTCCACCACACTGAGCTTGCTCTACTATGACATACCAAACATGCTCTGGTTTTAGGGATTAAAGAATGCTCTTCCTGCCCCATGTTCTCATGGCTTGATCCCTAATTTTATTCAGGCCTTTAGTCAAACATCACCTCCTGAAACAGGCTGTCACATTGAGTTGACTTCTATACAAAGCTGTCTGAAAGAGATTGAAATGGAGTCCAGAATCCAGCCTCTGTGTGGTTTGCTAGGCCCGATAATTAAGGTTAGTCTGATAGCAAGAGGGCAAAAGGAGTAGACAGACAAATCAGAAAAGTCTTGCAGTAAACCTAAAGTGAGAAATGAGAGGCTGGACTGTGGTAATTGCCATGGAAGCAGAGAGCCACGGTGGTTCACAAGAAGGGTTACAAGTGCCTGAAGGAAGGTCTGCCTTTTTCCAATGTGCTCAAAAGATAGTACATAGGCCAGCAACTTCCCGGACCGCCAGGTGGCCTTCACTGACAATGCAAGGTAAAATAGCAACCCACTCACTATTTCTATCCCCTTACCCTGTTTTAATTTTCTTCAAAAAATGATGACTTGCATATCTTATTATATATCTTATTGATTTGTTTCTGTTATTTGTCTTTGTAATTTTAATTTTGACTAGCTCAGTGAAGGAAGAGATTTTTTTCTCTTTTGTTTACTGCAATATACCTAGCTCTCAGAACTAGTATATGATACAAAATAAGTACTGTATTCACATGAATATTAATTGAATTAATTGGTGACCATGCTCAGAGCTTCCATGAACTAGAATAGGGAAGTATAAGACAAATATAGGCTCCAGTCCTAACTTGACTACTTACTAACTGTGTGAAATTAGGCAAGTTACTTATCTTTTCTGATAATGTTTCCTCATTTGTAAATGGGAATAATAGTAATATAGGACCCATTGAAGGATGGTAAGAACAATTACATGAAATAATGAAAATAAAGTTCTTTATTTATTCACAAATACTGTTTACTGAGTGACTATTTTGTTCTCTACTCTTCTCTGACACCGGGCATACACAATAATAAGTGCAGACATGGGCTTTCATGTGGCTTCTGTGCAGTGAGGGAGCCAAAAATAAATAAAAGCAGATTAGCAAACTGATAACAATATATTGCTAGAAAGAAATAGGGAACTGTCATAGAATGATCATAAAGGGACTATTTCATTAACATTTTTGAGGGGATTAAAAATTATGGGTAATATTTGTATTTGTTTATTTCAATATCCACTGATATCACACTGTATTTTATTAGGAATATCCTCTTCTTTGTCAATGACACAAAGACAAGTGTTGAAGCTATTTGCAATCATCTCTGACAAATTTCTCAGGTAGATGAATCCTGGTCAGTGGAAGGAGGTGGAGAGATGTTATAGAGTTGTAATTTTCAGTTCTAGCATTGGTCTAGAGTGACAAGTTCTTTGACTTCTTAGAGTTCCTGAGGGAAAAGTGTGTGATGTGCGATGTAAGACAATCTCCAGGCTGGGTCAGGGTTCTGACAGCAAAGAGGCTGAGCAAAGAGAAGTTAAGGAGTAGAACAAATACTGTGGTGTGGGTAGAGTTAAATGAATGGTCAAAGACTACTGAAGTTTCAGGGACTGGCTATAAGGGAAGCTACGGTTATTTAAGGCTTGAAGGGGCAATAAGAGAGAATGTGATGCTGGATCTGGAAAGAATTTAGATCCTGGGAGGACTAGAAGTGATGGGAGCTTTGTATTCAATTGAAGAATGAAGACAGTGGAGTGCCAAAACAGGGAAGAGGGACAGAAATGCCTATTAGTATTTCTCCTTTTATGTTCCGATTTTCCTGCGGGTGACTCTTTTTAGCCAAACCAAAATGGAAGCCAGAGGGTAAAGAAGCCTGGGTGATAAAGTTCACAAAAGGCAACTTCCTGTGGCAGAGAGCATGGTGGTGAAGGGAAGACAGTGGATCTGGTGGTAGGGTTGGGGCAATGGACACCCAAAGTCCCCTACCATTCTTACTCCAAGTTGCCCTTGCTTCCCTGTGATATCTACTTTAACTGGCTTGAGTCATTGCTTTTGATCATCACCTCAAGCCTGAAAGAACGCTTGGAAATGCAAAACAGAAGAATGAGCCCCCTTAAGTATCCTTTTGATTGACCTAAGGATTCTGACATTTTTCTCTGTTGGTAGATTTTCGTGGGCATCAGAAAGACATACATGAAGCATAATTAGAAAACTCTGAGAGTCACAGGTAGGAAACTACTCTAGTGGATATTATGAAACATGGACAGGGCAAAGTCCCTGGAATAAAGAGAATTGTAAAACAATTGGATGTGGTCGTATCCCCTTATGTAGGATGGTAGACTTGCAGGAAGAGAGGGGAAAACTTCCTGAGTACTCTGCCTAGGTTCTTCGCCATTGTAAACTGATACTTACTTACTTTACTTACCCTCACTTAACACTCCTTTTAGTGGTCACACCCATCAAATTATTTTTACTCTTTCTCTTCCATTCCTTCCCTATATTCTCTTAGGGAGAACTGTCCTCCTTAATTCTCTTTGTTGACTGACATGAAAATGTATTATTTTAAAAACTGATGCAATAAACTTCCTTTGTCATTAAATCATAATCTGACTACTCTTTACATATGAGCTAACTGATTTTTATCCTTTTTTTCTACAGACTAGTTGGGTTTGATATTATTGAAATAATTTTGAGAATAACTGATAATTTTTGGTTAAATGTTCAAAACTGAAAAAAGAAAGTGTTTTTCTTTGAGACATGTTTAATAACTTCCATCAATAAATAAATACAATAAATACACAAGTTAAAAATCAATCAGGAGAATCTTTTAAAAAATATATTACATCATTCTATTATAATAAAGGTAAAGTAATACTGTGGGAGTAATAATGTGAGCAAAATAATCTTTTTTTTAAAAAAATAATATTCTGGACACAGAACCCAATCGTCATTAGTTATTCTTTCTTTTGTTTCACCATTTCCTCAAATTTTAACAAAGATGATCCTAACCCACCTCCCTTCTTTCCCACCCCACCCCACCCACCGCAAATAATACACCAGTAATAGCCAAAAACTACACATATGATACGCTGTAAAATGCAGAGTTAACACTATAGGGAAGAAGGCTGTGTGGGTTGTGGAGATGCTCTTTGAAGATTTACAGTATCTCTTGCTCTCCCACATCCCATTCTGCGTTTTGTCCTTCATAGAAGGCCCTCTGCTTTTTTTTTTTAAGAAAAGTTCAGAACGGGTTGCTTGAAACACTGACCCTCCTTCCCCTCGCCGGGGATGGGTGTGCAAACTATACAGCATGGAACGCTTTAAAGCACTTGGGCTGCTGCAGGGCAGAGAAACTATACTGACTCTCCAAAGGAAATCTTCTCCAGCCACCTTTATGGTGTCAAGACGAGTCGAACTCCTCCTTTCCCCACTTGAAACCCACAGTCAGATGTGACAGGGGCTGGTGTTCAAGAAAGTGAATTCTTATCATCTTTGTCATCTTCCTCTGAGGGGTAAGAATGCCACGTCAGCCCTTCCTCATAGAAGGATGTGACAACCTGCGGGCCCTTGACATTGGCTTCCTCGGCAGGAAGCAGGTCAGCCTCATCAGAGTTCTCCCATTTCATCAGGAACAGGAGTTCTCCACTGGAGTCCGCAGCTCCAATAATCCGCCCTGGTTCCAAACCCCGGGCAAAGCCTCGCGGCTTTTCTGACTCTTCTTTCTTCCTCTTCGGTTTGCTCTCCTCCCCCTTACCTTCCGAATCAGAATCAGCTTTGCTCTTGCCTCCCTCTGATTTGTCTGTCTCGTGTGCTGTTTTCTGTGACTGCAGAAACTCAGCGATGAGGTCAGGGCAATCCAGGTTCTCTTCTGGTTCCCGTGTGTCAGCCTCATCTGAGGACCCCTTCCGCTTTAGCAGGTATTCCACTTTGCCCCTCGCCACTCGGCGGTCTAGGACTTTCTCCACCACGAACTCTTCCTCCTCTTCTCTAGCACCGCCTCCACTTTCTTCTGGTTTTGTTTTTTCCCCATAGTGCCCGCCAGCTTTCTGGTATAAAGGATGACGCTGAATTTCCTCGAAGTTACTGCTCCGTAACTTGGCAAGCGGAGTTCCTCTCCCAGCCCTGGCTGGATCCAATATTCTCAGGTTGCATTTCTAACCTCGGGTCTTGCAGTCGCCAACCCTCCCTACGCTGGTTCAAGCGCCCAGGCTGTCCCGTGAGTCCTCTTCCCAATTTACTGTTTCCTCTCCAGCCCAATCCCCCAGCCGGCCACCCAACGCACGTAGCATTGTCTTGGTCTACTCAGGCCGAAGAGTGACCCGCAACTCCAAAATAATCTTATTATTGGCAGCCATTGATTCCATTTTTAGCAATGTGGCTATATGTATATATTTCTTGCATTTCCTGGTTAAGCCTACCTCCATTGCTTTATGTAATGATTGATTTATGCCTCCGAATGCTTCAGATACCCACTATAGTACCCTTTATAACAGTTGAAAGAGTTGCTCATTTGAATGGCATATCAGTTCGGTTTTGCTCTCAACATTTAATGAGAGGCAGTCATTTGAATCACTTCCATAAGCCTAAAGCATGAATTTCCAAATGTTGCATATAAATGTTCACTGGATTTGTGTTTCATTCTAATAGAGATGTTCTTCTAATGGGTTTTGCCTGCAGCTGGGAGTATTCTCTGAGCAATGGTGGAAATCAGTTTAATTATTCTTTTTTCCTAAAAACAAGATGATTTCATAAATTAAAAAATTTTAAAGGAAATACAATTTAATATTAATGTATGATTTAACTTGAATCCACATTCAATCTATGCTTATTAACTGCCTCATTCTTCAGGAAGGGAGATGAAATCATTCCACCAGGTATAATAGATAAAATTTCATTTAGGCCAAATCATTTGATGCAATTAAGGATCTTCATTGTTTCAAACATTCAGAAACTTCCATTGCTTAAGGCAACAGTTAGAAATAAGACCAGAGAAATTCATTATTTTTCCCTTTCCTCTCCAAAGTATGCTATATTCTCATGGCACATTTTAGGGTAAGTAAAAGAGAATAACAGTAATGAATATGTAAACTGTAATCTCATAATCCTACACAATTTTTCAGTTCAGTTCAGTCACTTAGTGGTATATGACTCCTTGCAATCCCATGGACTGCAGCACGCCAGGCTTCCCTGTCCATCACCAACTCCTGGAGCTTGCTCAAACTCATGTCCATTGAGTTGGTGATGCCATCCAACCATCTCATCCTCTGTTGTCCCCTTCTCCTACTGCCTTCAATTTTTCCCAACATCAAGGTCTTTTCCAATGAGTCAGTTCTTTGCATCAGGTGGCCAAAGTATTGGAGTTTCAGTTTCTGCATCGGTCCTTCCAAATGAATATTCAAGACTGATTTCCTTTAGAATTGACTGGTTTGATCTCCTTGCAGTCCAATGGACTCTCAAGAGTCTTCTTCAACACCACAGTTCAAAAGCTTCAGTTCTTTGGTGCTCAGTTTCTTTAGGGTCCAACTCTCACATCCATACATGACTATTGGAAAAACCATAGCTTTGACTAGACAGACATTTGTTGTTAAAGTAAGGTCTCTACTTTTTAATATGCTGTCTAGTTTGGTCATAGCTTTCCTTCCAAGGGGTAAGCATCTTTTAATTTCATGGCTGCAGTCACCATCTGCAGTGATTTTGGAGCTCAAGGAAATAAAGTCTGCCACTGTTTCCCCATCTATTTGCCATGAAGTGATGGGACCAGATGCCATGATCTTAGTTTTCTGAATGTTGAGTTTTAAGCCAACTTTTTCACTCCCCTCTTTCACTTTCATCAAGAGGCTCTTTAGTTTCTCTTTTCTTTCTGCCATAAGGGTGGTATGATCTGCATATCTGAGGTTACTATTATTTCTCCCTACAATCTTCATTTCAGCTTGTGCTTCATCCTACCCAGCATTTCCCATCATGTGAATGTGATGGAATGAGCTATTTCAAATCCTGAAAGATGATGCTGTGAAAGTGCTGCACTCAATATGCCAGCAAATTTGGAAAACTCAGCAGTGGCCACACGACTGGAAAAGTTCATTCCAATCCCAAAGAAAGGCAATCCCAAAGAATACTCAAACTACTGCACAATTGCACTTATCTCATACACTAGTAAAGTAATGCTCAAAATTCTCCAAGCCAGGCTTCAGCAATATGTGAACCAAGAACTTCCAGATGTTCAAGCTGGTTTTAGAAAAGGCAGAGGAACCAGAGATCAAATTCCCAACATCCACTGGATCATCAAAAAAGCTAGAGAGTTCTAGAAAAACATCTATTTCTGCTTTATTGACTATGCCAAAGCCTTTGACTGTATGGATCACAATAAACTGGAAAATTCTGAAAGAGATGGGAATACCAGACCACCTGACCTGCCTCTTGAGAAACCTGTATGCAGGTCAGGAAGCAACAGTTAGAATTGGACATGGAACAACAGACTGGTTCCAAATATGAAAAGGAGTAAGTCAAAGCTGTATATTGTCACCCTGCTTATTTAACTTATATGCGGAGTACATCATGAGAAAGGCTGGTCTGGAAGAAGCACAAGCTGGAATTAAGATTGCCAGGAGAAATATCAATAACCTCAGATATGCAGATGACACCACCCTTATGGCAGAAAGTGAAGAGGAACTAAAAAGCCTCTTGATGAAATTAAAAGAGAAGAGTGAAAAAGTTGGCTTAAAGCTCAACATTCAGAAAACCAAGATCATGGCATCTGGTCCCATCACCTCATGGGAAATAGATGGGGAGATAGTGGAAACAGTGTCAGACTTTATTTTTTTGGGCTCCAAAAATCACTGCAGATGGTGACTGCAGCCATGAAATTAAAAGACACTTACTCCTTGGGAGGAAAGTTATGACCAACCTAGATAGCATATTAAAAAGCAGAGACATTACTTTGCCAATAAAGGTCTGTCTGGTCAAGGCTACGGTTTTTCCAGTGGTCATGTATGGATGTGAGAGTTGGACTGTGAAAAAAGCTGGGCACTGAAAAACTGATGCTTCTGAACTGTGGTGTTGGAGAAGACTCTTGAGAGTCTCTTGGACTGCAGGGAGATCCAACCAGTCCATCCTGAAGGAGATCAGTCCTGGGTGTTCATTGGAAGGACTGATGCTGAAGCTGAAACTACAATACTTTGGCCACCTCATGCAAAGAGCTGACTCATTGGAAAAGACCCTGATGCTGGGAGGGATTGGGGGCAGGAGGAGAAGGGGACGACAAAGGATGAGATGGCTGGATGGCATCACCGACTCGATGGGCATGAGTTTGAGTAAACTCCGGGAGTTGGTGATGGACAGGGAGTCTTGGCGTGCTGCGATTCATGGGGTCACAAAGAGTCGGACACAACTGAGTGATGAACTGAACTGAACTCTGCATAGAGGTTAAATAAGCAGGGTGACAATATACAGCCTTGTCGTACTCCTGTTCCAATTTTGAACCAGTTATTTTTTCATGTATGGTTCTAATTGTTGTTTCTTGGCCTGCACACAGGTTTCACAGGAGACAGGTAAGGTGGTCTGGTACTCCCATCTCTTTAAGAATTTCCCACAGTTTTTGTGATCCACACAATCAAAGACTTTAGTGTAGTCAATGAAGCACATGTTTTCCTGGAATGCCCTTGTTTTTTCTATGATCCAACAGATGTTGGCAGTTTTATCTCTGGTTCCTCTGCCTTTTCTAAATCCAGCTTGTACATCCAGAAGTTCTCCACGTACTGCTGAAACCTAGCTTTAAGTATATTGAGCTTTACCTTGCTAGCATGTGAAATGAGTGTGATTGTGCGGTAATTTGAACATTCTTGACACTGCTCTTTTTTTGTGACTGGAATAAAACCTGACTTTTTCCAGTCCTGTGGCCACTGTTGAGTTATACAAATTTGCTGGCATATTGAGTGTAGCACTTTTATCAGCATCGTCTTTTAGGATTTGAAGTAATTCAGCTGGAATTCTATCAATTCCATTAGCTTTGTTTGTAGGAATGCTTCCTAAGGCCCACTTGACTTCACACTCCAGGATGTTTGTCTCTAGGTGAGTGATCACACCATCTTGGTTATCCTGGTCATTAAGACCTTTTTTGTACAGTTCTTCTGTGTATTGTTGCCACTTCTTCTTAACATCGTCTGCTTCTGTCAGGTTCATACTGTTTCTGTCCATTATTGTAATATTTTGTATATCTCACAACTTCTTTATCCATACATCTGTGGAGGGAGTTTTAGTTTGTTTCCACGTCTTGGCTATTGAAAGTAATGCTGCAATGAACATTCAGAGGCACACATCTTTTAGAATTATAGCTTTCTCCAGAAATATCCTCAGGAGTGGGGTTGCAGGATCGTATGGTAACTCTATTTTTAGTTTTCAAAGGACCCTCCATCTTGCTTTCCATAGTGGCTGTACCAATTTACATTCTCTCCAATAGTGTAGGAGTGTACTGTGTTTTATTTTGTTTTTATTTATTTGACTGCACCAGGTCTTAGTTGCAGTACGTAGGCTGTTAGTTGCAGCATGCAAACTCTTAGTTGCAGTATGTGAGATTTAGTTCCCTGACTGAGGATGGGACCTGGGCACAGGGGATGTTGAGTCTTAACCCCTGGATCACCAAGGAAGTCCCTCTAAATGAAATTTTAAAGTAAATTTAAAGCCCTAAAGGGTTTAATCAGATTCTATAAATAGTATTTTATATCTAGTTGAAGGTTCAAATTATATATTTATTTTATTCAGCAACGGCACTTATTTCATAAAGAAATAAAACAACAGAACAAAACTAAAGAATCGTTTCAAGAAATGCCTATACTCTCAGTCCCCTGTCTTCATTTAAAGGGTCAAAAAAGATTGATCTTTGTAAATTTTTTATTCTATTACACAGTGGTAAAGTGATGAGTATAAAGGGAATTCAACCAGAAAATGACACTCTGGGCACCTGTCCTGGCTTCAGATTAAGCACTGTACGACTAATTTTGGCCAATAAATTGAGTACAAGTGCTTGTGGCATTTTTGGACTGAAGTGCAAAGAGCAACTGTGATCTCTAGGTGATATCTTTCTCTGCAATTGTTGAGAAAGCAGAGTCACAAGATAGACATGGCTGGATCACAGTGAGTCTAGTGTTTAGAGGTCAGATGTTCTGGAAAATCACCTGATATCTATCAGACTTCATATGAGTGCAAAACAAATCTTTGGGCTGTTCAGCCATTGAGATTTCAGGGCTAATTTGTTACAATGCCCAACCTAACTCATCCTGACTGATATAGTAGGAAATACTTTACTGATGCAGGAGGTGGGAAAATGGCAAGTGTCCTAGAGGCAGGCCCTACCCTAGTGAATGTGCGTGAAGCATGGAGATGACTTAAGCAGGCCGGACAAGTCACGTTTGAATGCTACCTCAGTTGATCATCAACAGTTACCTGGAACTAACCAGTGTTGAAAGAGCTGTGTGCGTGCACGCTCAGTTGCTTTAGCTGTGTCCAACTCTTCGTGACTCTATGGACTGCAGCCCACCAGGCTCCTCTGTCCATGGGATTCTCCAGGCAAGAATACTGGAGTGGGTCACCATGCCCTCCTCCAGGGGATCTTCCAGACCCGGGGATCAAACCTGAGTTTCCTGCAGTTCCTGCACTGCAGGTGGATTCTTTACCACTGAGCCATCAAGGAAGCCCCAGTTAAAAGAGGTGAGCGGAAACAGCTCACTTTGGGATCAACTGACTTCTAGTACTGCTCTGTGTTTCAGCCCCCTCTTGCACTACTAGAAGTGTCTGACTCAGTTACATTTGCTTGCTAGCAGAGTACTATACCTCAGGCACAGCTATGAGCCCTACAAGAGGGTACGCTTGGGTGTGTTTATGGTAATGCCAGTTGCTCTCTCTAATTAAAAATTCTCCAGATTGTGTAAATGCAAAAAAGTTGACTTTTTGGAGTTAGCAAAACACTTGGTTGCCTAGGAATAATATTCACTTCAGATTGGGCTATGATATGGCTCTAAAAGATGGATTAAAGACAGGGTAGAAGAGATTTCTTTAGGTCAGATGAACAGAAAATCATGTTGGAAAAATATTCCCTTTGTATGCAAAGAAGAGAGCTGTTTGAATTATTTTCTATAACTAGAATAAAAGTTAAGCCACATCTAGAGCATATACCAGTGCGGTTAAATCGAACAATAAATATTTAAATTTTATTTGCATTCAGCTTAAATCCAGCACCCTTTGTGTTTCCTGTGATTGAATTAGTGCAATAATATGACTTTTTTGGGTCTAATCAAAAATTAATAGTTTAATTCCTTATGAGTATTATTAATATTAATACAGTGACTAAGAATAACACATATTATACTTACTTGTGGCCAGAGTGTAAGTACTGACTTTTTAGTACTTAGATGAGAAATTATATAAGTTTCAAAATATTAAAACCATTTCAATAACCATTTTATACACAGGCTGCATAGCATAAAGCCTTAACAATATATAAAATGCTTCATTAAGTGCTATCTAACATGTCTAAAGGAGACTCTTTATGCTAGAATTTGAATTCTTTTCTTGAGAAACTTACGTTCAGTTATAGTCCCAAAAGATTGACACTTAAGAGCAAGTGGAAAGAACTTTAAGGTTTGACTTTATTATAGAGACCTACTTCAAACATATAAAATGATTCACAAACCACAAAAGGGCAGTTATAATTGACAGAGGAATTTTATATTACAAGTGCCTATTTACTCTTGGGGATATCAGTTCTGTGATTGTTCTCTTCTCAAAGTCCTGCTTGGACCAGCGTGATCCATTCTCATCTACTCTGAGAAAAATGTTAAAAAATTCAACTGAAGTGAAATATAAATAACCTAAATGGCAGCCCACTCTAGCATTCTTGCCTGAAAAATCCCACGGACAGGGCTCCAAAGAGTCGGACACAGCTGAGCAACTAAACAAAGTATAATCAGGATCCCCCAAAGTAAACAAAACCATCTAATTTGAGATGGAAGTGTATAAAATTACACTATATTTAAGCATATCTGTCTAACTCTCTGGGAAGGAAATACTTAACAGAATAGTATTTAAAAGTAAATTGAAAGAAATAATTAAGGCACGACCCCAGTTTGATCACTGGATTGGGAAGATCCCCTGGAGGAGAGCATGGCAACCCACTCTGGTATTCTTTTTTTTTTTTTTCCATTTATTTTTATTAGTTGGAGGCTAATTACTTTACAACATTGTAGTGGTTTTTGTCATACATTGACATGAATCAGCCATGGATTTACATGTATTCCCCATCCCGATCCCCCCTCCCACCTCCCTCTCCACCCGATCCCTCTGGGTCTTCCCAGTGCACCATTATACAGAGTGAAGTAAGCCAGAAAGATAAAGACCATTACAGTATACTAACACTCTGGTATTCTTGCCTGGAGAATTCCATGGGCAAAGGAGCCTGGTGGGCTATAGTCAGTAGGGTCACAAAGAGTTGGACACTACTGCAGCGACTTCTCACGCTTGTTAAATAATTTTTATTAATAATAAAAAACCATGCAAGCTGTATATAAAGTAATCCTTATTTCATGTATGAAATAAGTACAAATAGATCTAAGATTATTTTGGTCAGAAACCCACAAGTGTATTTGAACTTAAGCACTTAGCAGAGATAGTTGGGTTGAAAATAAAAAGGTACAATTTAGGAAGGAGAGACAACAAGCAGTTTCAGTGCTCTAAATAAGAGGTTATTTGTGTCTGGAAATTGAAAGTCGATTTAAGAATTCAGCTAATATACATAACATAGAAGTGCTCAGTCTCTCATTCATGTCTGACTCTTTGCGACCCAATGGATGCCCACCAGGCTCCACTGTGCATGGGATTATCCCAGTGAGGACACTGGGTTGCCCTTTCCTCCTCCAGGGGATCATCCTGGCCCAGGGACCTAATCTACATCTCCTGCATCGGCAGGCAGATTCTTTACCACTGGACCACCTGTGAAACCCTAACGTAGAAATGATGTAGTTCAAATCACTGTCTCCAAGGAAAATAATTTTTATAAAACCATAGATTGTGAACTGAAAAGTTGTCCTGTGTTAGCCTCGGTTTTCTTTAGAAGAGAGACTGAATATGTTTTTGAAAAAAACAGATGCTTGCGTGCTAGGTCACGAGTCCAACTCTTTGCCACCCTATGGACCACAGCCCATCAGGATCCTCTGTTCCTGAGATTCTCCAGGCAAGAATGCTGGAGTGGGTTGCTGTTTCTTCCTCCAGGGGACCTTCTTGACCCAGATATTGGGTCATGTCTCTTGTGTCTCCTGTCTTGGTGAAAAAACGTACTATTTCTCAGTCCTACCCTGAAAACTTCCTAATATTTATCCACCAATTTTAAGTACAAATCTTGAAAGGACTTGACAGAAACTTTATTTGCAAGGTTTCTGGATAATGTTAGAAGATAAGATTTTCCACTCTAAGTTTTCAAAAAGCAAAGTTGCATTATATCCAAATACAACTGGCATTATACATGAAGCCTGTTAGCATTTGTTCTCCCTATTTTCTCTTGGACCATTGCACTTATTTGGCTTTCACTATTATAAAAAATATTTAATGGGAGTTAAGGGAAAACATATCAAGCCAACCTATTTTTGAGAACAGTAGTTGAGTCTCTATGTTATGCATTTATTCTCCTTCTGTTGCCTCTACTGAAATGTAAGAACAAATGTCACAGAGCTTCAGAGCAAAGGTAAACAAATCTTTGAATTACCCACAGAATTTGCCAAGTGTGGACCATCTGCTATCGGGGGATAGAATCACAGAATGTAGTCAAACAGAAATAGAATATTTAAAACAGGACATGAGCAGCAGGACTGGACTAGTAAAGCAGGAAGGGATAACACATTCTACTGAAATGCTCTTTCTCCCCCGGAGATGATTCCTGCAGCTCACCGTGTCCTTTAAGGGCAGCCAGCGGCCTCACAAGGCACCTTGTGCCAAGTTGCTCCGCCGTGTCCTACTGTTTGCGACTCCATGGACTGTGGCCTGCCAGGCTCCTCCATCCATGGGATTTTCCAGGTAAAGACATGGAGTGGGTTACCGTTTCCTCCTCCAGGCGATCTTCCCAACCCAGGGATCGAACCACGGTCTCTTATGTCTCCTGCATCGGCAGGTGGGCTGTTTCCCACCGTGCACTTTGGTGAGTCACAGTCTTCCACTGTAATCCAATGAGGATACTCACTTGCAGTGCACTCCATCTAAACATACCTACCTTCATTCTGCTCTTTAAGTGGCCAATGGTGTCTTTAGAACTGTGCCTTCTAATTTTCAAGGGGCCTGTTTATATTATGGAGGGAAGTTTTGAGAGCCCTGTAATCTCAGTTCAGAGACGTGAAGTGAAAGTCACTCAGTGACTGAGTGTTTATGCCATGACCTTAGTTTTCTGAATGCTGAGCTTTAAGCCAGCTTTCTCACTCTCTTTCGCTTTCGTCAAGAGGCTCTTTAGTTCCTCTTCGCTTTCTGCTTACCCTGCCGAGCCCTTTCTTTTCTGAGGAAACCACAGTCAAGCCTCCTGCATGCGCTTTCCTCCCACTTCCACTGCCTTCTGACTGACCCTGGTGTTCCCCTGTGTCTGCCCCTCCTCTAGGGAGCTTAACAAGCTATTCTTTCAATGGCAATCATCTCCTGTTATTCCCCATACCTGAATAATAACCTACATGTTATTTATTTATTTTCATTTATTTTTATTAGTTGGAGGCTAACTACTTTCGGATGGGGAGGGAGGCGGGAGGGGGGATCGGGATGGGGAATACATGTAAATCCATGGCTGATTCATGTCAATGTATGGCAAAAACCATAACTACGTTTTAAATCACAAGGCTGCTAGTTCTTTGCTGGGGAGATCAGAGGTGAATTGTCTTTAAGTGAAAGCCGCTCAGTTGTGTCTGACTCTTTGCGACCCCATGGACTATACAGTCCCTGGAATTCTCCAGGCTAGAATACTGGAGTGGGTAACCTTTCCCTTCTCCAGGGGATCTTCCCAACCCAGGGATTGAACCCAGGTCTCCCGCATTGCAGGCAGATTCTTTACCAGCTGAGTCACAACAGAAACCCAAGAATACTGGAGGGGGTAGCCTTTCCCTTCTCCAGGGGATCTTCCCAACCCAGGGATTGAACCCAGGTCTCCCGCATTGCAGGCAGCTTCTTTACCAGCTGAATCACAACAGAAACCCAAGAATACTGGAGGGGGTAGCCTTTCCCTTTTCCAGGGAATCTTCCCGACCCAGGGATGGAACCTGCATCTCTCGTGTCTCTTGCACTGGCAAGTGGGCCTTTTACCACTAGCACCACCTGGGAAGTCCTCCTGAGAACACTGCTCAACAAGATTTTCATAAGCAAATCTCCATGTCAAGGTCTATGACCTAAAACAATTTCCCACGTAAATATATACACCATGAGGGCAGAGGTTGTGTTTTTATCTTTTTAAAAATATATATTAGAACTAGAAGATTTGCTAAATTCTTCCAACTGTGAAGAATGTAGTTTGAATCTCTATTCGCTATCTCCGATTCAGCTTACCCGAGTTCTCTGGTTTGGACTGACACAATCAAACTGAGGCCGTTAACTCTCTGGGTCACCTTAGACTTCAGTGCCCTGACAGCCGTAATTCATTGGTCGTGGCTGCCACTCTCCCTCCGATGTGCAGTTGGCAGCATCCCCTGGTGCGTGCACGTGCCCTGGCTTCTTTAGCAGAATTTGGTTTTAGTCCAGTTTCCTATTCTTCTGTCGAGGAAAGCGGATGTCTATTTTCATACTGTCATTAATGCAAGGTTGAGGTAGTAACTACATTTCCACTACATCTAGGAACTTTTCTAGGCATTCTAGAGTTTGTTCCTTCCCATGACCTTTCAGCTTCAATCCTCAAGTGTCATCTTTTGTATCACAGTCTGGGTTTCCCTTCTACTCAGCCAGCAGGTGACCAGGGGCAGGCTCAGGCTGGCTGGAGAGACAAGATTTGGCATGAAGCTGATGAACTGTTCTTGAGGGGCTCTTATCTGGTGCCTTCCAAGGCCCTAAGAAGAGTCTTTTTCTTTTTTAATTTCAAAATTAAAGCCTTCCCTGGGCTTCCCTTGTTGCTCAGTGTTAAGGAATCTGCCTGTCAATATAACACAACCTCATTTCTCAGGTGATGAAACTGAAGTTGAAAGTGATCATGGCTTCATCAGGTCTGTAAGTCTTGTTTCAGCAGCTGACTTATGGAGAAGTGAACAGTAAGTTGCCACAGTGCCCTAGAACAATGGAAAAACACCTAAACTCTTGACAGGGTCCTGAAGAAAAAGCTCCAAAAAAGAACTTCAACTGCTTCATGATGTTGCTGAGACAGAAGAGCAGAGAGGTAGATCCCTTGGGAAAATTATTTAATTGATTTGCTACACTATAATTTGGGTTTCGCAGGTGATTCAGTGGTAAAGAATCCACCTGTTAATGTAGGAGACACAGGTTCGATCCCTGAGTTGGGAAGATTCCCTGGAGGATGGCATGGTAACCCACTCCAATATTTTTGCCTGGGAAATCCCGTGGAGAGAAGAGCCAGATGGGCTATAGTTGATGGGGTCATGAAAGTCTGACACAACTTAGTGACTAAACAATACATTATAATTTACTTTTCTTTTCCTTATTATTGAATATTTTATAATTGGAAGAAGACATTTTAATGATCATATTTATGGTTTTCAGAGTCATATCATTTGGTCAGGGTACACAGTCATGTACTGTTCCTATCAATATAAAAATAATTTTTATTTGATTTTCATTCATTATAAGAATTTCCTGATTACTACTTGTAGTCATCATGGCAACTCTCAATTGTTTAGTTTTTATGTAATGAGATTATAAAACCTTAATGCTTTCATAATTTCTCATGGTCCTCATGACAACCCTGTGGAATAATCAAAGAAAGGATTATTATAACATTTGGCTACCAAGGAAACAGGCCCATAGTAAGTAAGTTCTTTATCCACACAAGGAAGTGGCAAGACTGGGACTCAATATTATGACTTTAATTCAGTCACTCTTAAGATGCTGTGGTTTACTTACTAAGTACTTTGCATTTCTGATTAAAAATCATGGGCACTACCCAAGAAAAGTTTTGTGGAGTTACAAAATACTCGTTAATTCTATTCAGCCAGAGTGACTCAAAATAGGATACATGGCTCACAAAACTCAGTGAAAATACTCAGTACTACCGAGAGTGTAGATTATCAATAAATGTGAAAAGTGGTAAGGCAACTCTGCAAAGAAGATCCCATCTGTGAAACATTACATTAAATGAGGGGAGGAATCTTCCTCATTTATGATAGGTTGAAAATGATCCCACAGTACAACTTCTTCATTTTATCTACTTCAATATTGAAAAGAAGAAGAGTAAGCTCATTCTGGTTGTGAGTTAGAAGCTCTTTATTTTCACTTTGCAATGTGCAGTCTTTAGGAAAGCTATCATTATTGATCATCTGGCACATATATTTTACTATATCCTGTTGTAATCCATACACTGACTTCATAACAGGTTGTAATAGGGTCTTGTTATAAGGGAGATTAAAGTTTTAAAATTTTTTAAAATTGGAGATATCAAAGGAACATTTCATGCAAAGATAGGCACAATAAAAGACAGAAACAATAAAAACCTAGTAGAAGCAGAACAGATAAAAAAATGATGGCAAGAATATATGGAAAAACGGCACAAGGAATATCTTGATGACCTGGATAACCATGATGGTGTAGTCATTCACTTAGAGCCAGACATCCTGGAGTGTGAAGTCAAGAGGGTCTTAGGAAGCACTGCTGCCAATATAGCTAGTGGAGATGATGGGGTCCCAGCAGAACCATTTAAAATCCTAAAAGATGATGCTATTAAAGTGCTGCACTCAATATGTGAGCAAATTCGGAAAACTTAGCAGTAGCCGCAGGATTGGAAAAGGTCAATCTTCATCCCAATCTCCAAGAAGGGCAGGATCAAAGGTTGTTCAAAATATCAGACAATTGCACTCACTTCCCATGCTACCAAGGTTATGCTCAAAATCCTTTAATTTAGGCTTCAGCAGTATGTGAACCAAGAACTTCCAGATGTATAAGCTGGATTTAGAAAAGGCAGAAAAACCACAGATCAACCTTCATTGGATCATGGAGAAAGCAGGGGAATTCCAGAAAAACATTAACAAATTGTGGGAAATTCTTAAAGAGGTGGGAGTACCAGACCACCTTATCTGTCTCCTGAGAAACCTGTATGCAGGTCAAGAAGCAACAGTTAGAACTGGACATGGAACAACAGACTGGTTCAAAATTGGGAAAGGAGTATGACAAGGCTGAATATTGTCATACTGATTGTCTAGCTTCTATACAAAGCACATCATGCAAAATGCCAAGCTGAATGAGTTACAAGCTGGAATCAAGAGTTCCAGGAGAAATATTAACAAACTCAGACATGCTGATGATACCATTCTAATGGCAGAAAATGAAGAACTAAAGTGCTTCATGATGAGGGTGAAAGAGAAGAGTGAAAAAGTCAGCTGAAAACCCAGTATTAAAAAAACTAAGATCAAAGCATCCAATCCCATTACTTCATGGCATATAGAAAGGGAAAAGTGGAAACAGTGACAACTTTTCTTTTCCTGAGCTCTAAAATCACTGCAGACAATGACTGCAGCCGTGAAATTAAAAGACACTTGCTCCTTGGAAGGAAAGTTATGGCAAATCTAGACAGCGTATTAAAAACCAAAGACATCACTTTGCTGACCATGGTCCCTGTAGTCAAAGCTATGGTTTTTCCAGTAGTCATGTACAGATGTGAGAGATGGACCATAAAGAAGGCAGAATACTGAACAATAGATGCATTTGAATTGTGGTGTTGGAGAAGACTCTTGAGAGTCCCTTGGACAGCAAGGAGATCAAACCACTCAATCCTAAAATAAATCAACCCTGAATACTCATTGGAAGGACTGATGTTAAAGCTGAAGCTCCAATACTTTGGCAACCTGATGGGAAGAGCTGACTCATTGGAAAAGATCTTGATGCTGGAAAAGATTGAAGGCAGGAGGAGAAGGGGATGACAGAGGATGAGATGGTTGGATGGCATCACTGATTCAGTGGACAAGAACTTGGGCAAACTCCAGCAGATGGTGAGGGACAGGGAGGTCTGGTGTGCTGTAATCTGTGAGTGCATGCTAAGTTGCTTCAGTCATGTCTGACTCTTTTCAAACCTGTAGACTGTAGCTCTCCAGGCTCCTCTGTCCATGGGATTTACCAGGCAAGAATACTGGAGTGGGTTGCCATTCCCTCTTCCAGGGGATCTTCCTGACCCAGGGATCAGACCCATGTCTCTTTCATCTCCTGCATTGAAAGGCAGGTTCTCTACCTGCATCAGGTGATGCATACCCCTAGCATCAACTGGGAAACCCCCAAAATATAAATTCCTGAGGTCAGCTTCTTTATTCCTCAGTTGAACAAGAATTTGTCCTGTGTCACTTTCTCATGTGTGTGCTGGACCATAGCCCACCAGGATCCTCTGTCCATGGGATTTTCCAGGCAAGAATAATGGAGTGGGTTGCCATGCAGTCCTCCAGGGGGTCTTCCTGACCCAGGGATCAAACCCACATCTCTTATGTTTCCTGCATTGGCAGATGGGTTCTTTACTGCTAGCACCACCTGGGAAGCCTGTCTCATCTGGATGGGAAGCCCATCCCATCTTCTCCAGGGAATCTTCCCGACCCAGGGGTCAAACCCAGGTCTCCTGTATTGTAGGCAGATTCTTTACCATCTGAGCCACCAGGGAAGCTCTGCCACAGTCCATGGGGTGGCAAAGTGTTGGACACCACTCGGTAATTGAAAAGCAACAATGCTTTTTCCAGTGGTCATGTATGGATGTGAGAGTTGGACCATAAAGAAAGCTGAGCATTGAAGAATTGATGCTTTTGAACTGTGATGTTGGAGAAGACTCTTGAGAGTCCCTTGAACTTCAAGGAGATCCAACCAGTCCATCCTAAAGGAAATCAGTTCTGGGTGTTCATTGGAAGGACTGATGCTAAAGGTGAAGCTCCAACACTTTGGCTATCTTATGTGAAGTGTTGAGTCATTGGAAAATATCCTGATGCTGGGAAAGATTGAGGGCAGGAGGAGAAGGGGGTGGCAGAGAGTGAAATGGTCCAATAACATCACCAAATCAATGATCATGATTTTGAGGAAATTCCAGGAGACATTGGAGGGCAGAGGAACCTGGCATGCTACAGTCCATGGGATGACAAAGAGTTGGACACAGCAATGGAACAACAAAAATTTTTGTATGCAGTTCTTTTTATCTTTGACTTTACAGTATCCAGTCCCACCACATTTCCCCAAAGTTACTTGGGTCAGCTCCTTTCTTCCCCACTCCCTGTGTTGTTCATTTATAGCACATTTAAATTCATTTTTCACAGACTTCTTTCTGTCTTGGATTCCCTCTATATCTTGTTTTACTTGAAAAATTGCAGATAGTAAAATTTATCCTTTGTGAAATACAGCTCTACGGAGATTAACAAATGTACGGGGTCGTGTATCTAACATGATCGCTTTTTAAAGAGCAGTTTCATCATCCTCAAAACGCCCTTCTGTTGCACCTCTGTAGTTTACTTCTCCCTCCCACTCCCCAACCCCCTGCCAAGAACTGATTTTTCCATTTTATAACTCTGCCTTTTCAAGGATGTCAAACAAATTGAAGCATAAACTATGTGGCCTTTCACTTAGCAAAATGCATTTAAGATATATCCACGTTGTTTCTTGAATCATTACTTTATTCTTTTTTAAATGCTGAGTATTATATTATCACATGGATGGAGCACAGTTTATTTATCCATTCCCTAATTTTAAAGGACATCTGAGTCGTTTCTGGTTCTTGACATTTATAAATAAAGCTGTTATGTATGCTCACATACAGGTTTTTGCATGAATATAAGTTTTCATTTCTCTAGGGTAAATATCTGTAGTTTTGTTGCTGGGCCAGATGGTAGGTGTATATCTAATTTTACAAGAAATTTCTAAACAGTTTTTCCAAAGTGGAAGCCAATGACAGTGCTTGGGCCAGTTTTCATTGCCGCTAGCAACATGTGAAAGCACCAGTTACTTTCCATTCCCTCTGTTATTTAGAATTTTCCGGCTTTTTTATTTGTTTGTTTTTCTTTATGCCATTCTAATAGGTATGTAGTCATCAAAAATTTTACCAAGTTTTATATATATACATATATATTTTTTTTTCCTCTGTGACTGTATTGGGATAAATTCCCCCCTAACACGTACCTCTTCCTTTTGGTGGTGAAATAGGTTTAGAAAAACCTTCTGTGCTTCTTTTTTGTTCATTTACGTCTAATTGGTGTAATCTGTAGCCTGTTGCAAGTTATCACATGTTAATACAATCATGTCCATAAAGAAAGGCAATATGAAGATTAAATGTGAAAAAGAATGTGAAATATTGTAAATTGTGAACAGTTACACAAGTCAGAGATTGTATTTCAATTGGTCGTTCAGTCTTAATATCTTTATGGACTGGGGCATACAAGGAAACGTCAGCTTTCTGAGACCATAAATTTAATGAGTCAACCAGGAGACCAAGGAGTAGGTCTTTAAATGTCTAGCATGTACGGTTTCAGAAACTCTTGCATCAGGATTTCCTGAATCTTGAAAGACAATACACATATGGACAATGACTAGACTACATATAAAAATAGAACTCTGATCCACAATGTGTGGCAATCAGCCTAGAAAGCCAATCTCCTACTTAGAGTAACTAGTCCAGGAAGTCAGACTACTGTCTATAGGCAGACAGTCCAGGAAGCCAAACAGTAGCCTTTCTAAAAATTGGCTTCAGGTAACCAGGACTTGGTCAATAACTGACCTAATTTTGCCCCTGCTTCCAATTTAGGATCAACAGGAGAAAGTCAAAGCACCCAACCAGTCACATAGGACGTCCCACGTCCGCTTACCCTGCCTGCAGTTTCCTTATGCCAACAGCCTCCAGCCAGGGCACATTTTAATTCTCAGGCTCTTGGAGCTGCTATAACAAAAGTTCTATAGACTGGGGAGATTAGACAATAAACATTATTTTTCACAGTGCTAGAGGCTGGGATCAAGGCTCTGGCAGATTCAGAGTGAAAGACGGCCTCTTGGTTTGCAGACAGACTCCGCGTGTCTTCATGCAGTAGGAAGGGTGAGACAGCTCTCTAGGGCCTCTTTCATGAAGGCTTCACCCTCATGACCTACTTACCTCCCAAAGTCCCCACTTTTTAAAACCGTCATATTCCTGGTTGGAATTTCAATATAGAAGTTTTGGGTGGGACACAAATACACACTCCGTAACACCTGGAGTCTTTCCCTGTTTCCCCCTCATTATAAGGCCTTTTATCCTCCACGCCTGCCTCTGTTACATGTGAGAGACAGGGCTGACTGCCTCGGTGTAGCAAGCTCTGAGTGAATAGTGCATGCTTTTCCTCCTTTGCTATTTCTCATTTCTCCAGAGCATTTATGTCTGTGGGTGCTTCTTAAAACTTTGTATCCCTAGGCCCTTTTCCAGACCAACTGAACCCGATTTAATGGAGGACAGGCCTAGCTGTCTATTTTAAAGCTCCACAAGGCAATTCTTCTGCACTTGAATTTTGAGAACTATTACACCTGGTGGTGCTCCACAGAACTTCCAAATGCTGTCATTTACTATTCTCATAAACATTTGGCTCAAGACGTCAATGTGGTGATCAGATTTGTGGTTGTCATAAAACTGGGAAAGTTAGTTAATGTAGTAGATGTTAGAATTAAAATGAATTTTAACCTAAAAATTTTGAAATATGACTTAAGAAAAGAAGGTCTAATAGGAACTCATATGACTCTATGCTAAAGTTCAATTTTATGTATGTATACTCATGTCCTTATATATAATGTAGAAATTGGACAAAGATTGATTCATGATAGAGCTTTAAAATGTAGTGTAATGAACAGGTTTATAACCACAAAGTCTATTATGAGAGTTAATACTTCCGTTGTATCTGCGCTTGTTCACTTATCCAGAACATTATACTTGGTTTGGGCTTCATGTTTTAAGGAAAAAAACTGTTTAAGGATTAGTGCTCAAAATAGATCAAACAATTGAGACTATTTAGTCATCCTTTGACAAATGGATATGCTATGCTATGCACAATCCAGACTTTAGTATTTGTATCACTTGTCCATTCTTCTGTAATATTTCTGTAAATTTTTTTAAAGATACTTTGCTTAAAGTCTGTTCTTAAGAAAGTTTAAAAAGAATTGTATAAAAATCATGCAATTCTACAGGCAGGATGTGAATACATAAAAAATTAAAGTGCATTTTTGATGTGAAAATATTCAGGGTTTTATCAGATTGACAGCAGGAGATCTGAGTTGTGCATCTGTTATAGTTCTGCACTCTTCTCTCAGCAGCCAAATGATTCTTACTATAGATATTGTGGATTTTCAAACTCTCTGCTTCTCTGAGGTTAAAAAATACACGCAAACGGAGACCAAAAGAAAGCAAGAGTCGCAATACTCATATCAGATAAAATAGACTTTAAAATAAAGGCTGTGAAAAGAGACATAGAAGGACACTACATAATGATCAAAGGATCAATCCAAGAAGAAGATATAACAATTATAAATATATATGCACCCAACATAGGAGCAGCACAATATGTAAGGCAAATGCTAATGAGTATGAAAGGGGAAATTAACAATAACACAATAATAGTGGGAGACTTTAATACCCCACTCACACCTGTGGATAGATCAACTAAACAGAAAATTAAAAAGGATGCACAAACTTTAAATGACACAATGGACCAGCTAGACCTAATTGATATGTATAGGACATTTCACCCCAAAACAATCAATTTCACCTTTTTCTCAAGTGCACACGGAATCTTCTCCAGAATAGATCGCATCCCGGGCCATAAATCCAGCCTTGGTAAATTCAAAAAAATTGAAATCATTCCAGTCATCTTTTCTGACCACAATGCAGTAAGACTAGATCTCAATTGCAGGAAAAAAACTATTAAAAATTCAAACATATGGAGGCTAAATAACACCCTTCTGAATAAAAAATAGGCAGCTTCGCTGTTTGATTTTCATTTTATTTCACTCATTCACTTGCTTATTTTTTGGTTTATGCTTCTGTTAGATAAATAGCACATTCAGTTGTGTGTGCTACGCTATGATTAACGAGTTATAGTCTTCTTCACTAAAGGAGATCTAACCTAACAAGGAAGGCAAGACTTTCAACCACATGACTGACATGTGATGAGGAGGCAGTGAAGTTTGCACAAACATAATATCCTTGATATTCCTTAGTCTAAACTTGCACTGTTCAATAGAGTACCCAAGACACATTTGGCTATTGAGCCTTGAAGTATGCGTGGTTTAGATTAAGATGAGCTGCAAGCACCAGACTTTGAGCACTTAAAAAAAGAAGTATCATCAACAATTTTATTTACACATTGAAATGACAATATTTTGATGTACCTGATTAAATTATAAAGTTATTTTTCTCTTCTTTCTTTTTACTTCTTAAGCTCTGAATCCTAAAAAAAAAAAATTTAAATCACAGATTTAATTGTCTTAATATGCCATTCTTAGTGCCTCACCTTTTAATAACATTAATATTTACAAGCCCAGGCTCTGGTATTAGATAGGTTCATGTTTGCATTCCAGTTCCTCTATTTATTAGGGCAGCTGAGAGACTTGAATGAGAAGATGATAATAGCAGTAAAAATAAAGATCATTAGTACTTAAAGTGACATTTAATAAGTGCTCAACTTAAGCTTTAGCTACATTAATTCATTGAGTTCTCACAAAGATCCTTTAGGTAGTGAGTATTGTTATCTCCTTCTTAAACAAGAGAAAACTGACTCAAACAAATTATGTTAAAATACATTAAAGTTCTTAGAACAGGTGCTGATGATTATTTTTATTATTAATAGTTTCGCTATATTCCTACTCCTTGGGGTGAGGAGGATGTTGAGAACAGTGGTTATGGTGGCGTCACCTGGTGCAGTGGGCAATGAGGCATTACCTCAGTTTATGGGCTGCAAGGTATTGGATAGAGTGGGCAGGATTAAGAATTTGCTGTGGGAGATTCATACTTCACAAATGCTGCAACAGTGGTTTTCAACTGGGGTGATTTTACTTGGTATATCTGACGATGTCTTGAGATATTTTTGTTGTCAAAACTGAAGAGGTATGGCTGGCACCTTGTCGGTATTGGCCAAGGACGTTGCTAAACTTCCCGTGTTTACAGGACAGGCTCCTACGAGACAGAATGATGTGGTCTCAAATGCCAGTAGTGTTGAGATGGAGAAACCCTGTGCTCTGGGGATGAAAAAAAGAAAAAGCAACAGGAGGAATGGAAAGCAGGAAAGAATGAAGAAAGGGAGGAGGTAAGAGAGGAAGGGAAGGATGGAGGGAGGGACAAATTAACCTACATTTGTGTTCAGTCCTCTCATGTTTTTCTGGGAAAGATGACAGCAAAGCAGTATTATATTTCACAGAAATGCAATGTTAAACAATCTACCAGTCAATGCAGGACATTTGGGTTCAATCCCGGGGTGGGGAAGATCTCTTAGAGAAGAAAATGGCAACCCATTCCAGTATTCTTGCTTGGGAAATCTCATGGACAGAGGAGCCTGGTGGGCTCCATGGGGTTGCAAAGAGTTGGACATGAATTAGCAACTAAACTGCAATATTACCATAGTAAATATTTAAATAAAGATTTGTTATTTCTGTGTAATTCTTAGCAAAAGTAGAATTGAGGCAATTAAATAAGGTCCATGTCTAATGACTTTTCTAGCTCTGTGTACTGATCATGCTGGGCCATTTAACTTGTTCCTGGTCAATTTAGTAATCAGTTCTTCTGATCTTGTGATCTGTTTTTTGTTTTTTCTTTAATATGTGCCTTTAAAAAGTAGGCAGCACCTTGTCAACCAACCGTCTGTTACCCTCAATACATCATTCTGTTTTTCTGAGTATAATTGTGAAGATTTCTTCAATGCAGAATTTATGATCATTCTTTGGTATGGATGAGATTTGAGACTAAATTCTGGACTAGAAAGAGCGTGGTATATGGCTTTGGTTGTGAATCATTAATTTCTTCCCATTTAGTGAGTCTTGTATGTTAACTTCAAATGATGACAATTTCTTGGGACTGGAGGATTATCCCCCTCTGAGCACAAATGCATGAAAGCAGAGATAGTCCTGACATGATTTCTCAATAGGAATAAAAAATAAGGCTGTTTTGGCTGTGAGAGAGTGCTTAAGAACTTTGTAAAATGTTGAAATGTAAACCCCAAGGAAAATTCATTGTTTATAATGGTTATGATTACATACTCTGTAATCCTTTTAGCAGTAAAACTCTCAGTGGTAATTTATGAATGTCATTTCAAGGAGAATAGGTCATGATTGTTTAGGTCATAGGTTGTTTTTTTCTTTATATGTACCACTCTAGTTGAAAATTAGGGATCAATCATATTAAAACACATGAATTTTTTATTGGCTTTTTTTCAGGTGTCACAGATTTCATTCCTATAAATGTGTAGCTCAGTTGTTGTTATTCGGTCACTAAGCCTTGTCTGACTGTGTAGCTCAGTACTAATATGAGATTAATAAATAGAAACTTCCATCCTAGTTTACTAGTATGTTTTTCTAGTGTCAAACACTGGTGTTTAAATTATTTAAAGGCGAGTCATGAGCTGAAAAGAAACCAATCTGAGGTGTCAGATTTTTTGTGAAACACTTTGCAGTGGCACCATAAAAGGAACTTACTAAGCAAGCAAATGTATTATGAGTCATTTATACTTTGAATAACAAGCAGTCCTTACAAAAATTTGATCTGAACCCACTGATAAAGTAAGAGCTTAAAAACATTGTTAGATTGAAACCACAGGTTGTAGAGAAACCTGTAAGGATGATTCTTTATTAAAAACAACCTCTGAAGATACATATGTGTAAGTACACATATAGGTGTGCAGAAGTATTGATTAGTAGAACAGAAAGCTGAGCGCAAGTCACGGAGAGAGAGGGAACTTGTGGTTGTAGTTGTTGAGTGCGAAGGACCTCTGGATTTATTACTGAGCATATCTTCTTTCATTTGAATTTTTATATTAGAATATAACATGTATTATTAACATTAAGTAATGAAAAATAATGATGTCAGTAGTAATGAAACATCTTTATATTTTCTTGTTTTCATAATTTACCATGTCTGTTTTTACTTTAGAGGGCAGACACATACACATGGACACAAACACACAAAACTCTTTTGTCTATCTACAAATTAAGGCTCTCTTGGAAATCTGCAGTTGATTGTTGGAAACTTGAGTGCAAAGCTGTTTGAGAGTGCATTCTTCAATCAAACTGGCATGGAAGGAGTGTCTGCTTGGGTAGGAGACTATATTTAATAAGAGCAACTTTTTTTCATGAATACTAAGTTTGCTAGAATGGATTTTAAAAGCTGAGAAGCTGACACAACTGCAGTCAATTATTAAGGAAAAATGAGACTTAGAATGTTGCAGTCTTATGATTCTCCCTGTCTTTTATTTAGTCCTATATGGCCTAACTTCACTCACCTCAGAGGAACTTGGGACTAGGAACTTGGACTTGGGTTCAGGTACTCCTGCATGCCTGGAGGGCTTGTTTGTTGATTCCTGAAGTAGTAGCATTTTTCTTTTGAATCTGAGAAATGAAAGACCATAAAAAGTACTCAGTAATGAGACAAGGTATCTTCAGATGATTTTCAATTTATTTAAAAGAGAGTACTATATTCTTGATAAGTAGGCGAGTTAATGTTCTAAGTTGCTAACTTGGCTATTTTTATTTATGTCTGTCATAAATGTATGGCTTTTAAGTTTACACTTAAAATACTTGGTAGCAGCGCATGTAATTCTCTGAATCAAGGCGTTTTCTCTCCTTACTTCTCTATCTGTTGTTAAACAGTCGCAAATCCTATTAGGCTCTGTGCGACCCCTTGGACTGCAGTATACCAGGCTTTCCTGGCCTCCAATATCTCCTTGATTTTGCTAAATTCATGTCCACTAAGTGAGTGCTGATATCTTACCATCTTATCTTCTGCCTCTCCCTTTTGCCCTCAATCTTTCCCAGCATCAGGGTCTTTTCCAGTGAGTCAGCCCTTCACATCAGGTGGCCAAAGTATTGAAGCTTCAGCATAGGTCCTTCCAATGCATATTGAGGATTTATTTGCTTTAGGATTGACTGGTTTGATCTCCATGCTGTCCAAGGGACTCTACAGAGTTTGCTCCAGCACCACAACTTGAAAGCATCAATTCACTGGTGCTCCACTTTCTTTATTGATCCAACTGTCACATCCATACATGACTACTGGAAAAACCATAGCTTTGACTATACAGGCTTTTGTGGGCAAAGTGATGTCTCTGCTTTTTAATATGCTGTCTAGGTTGGTCATAGCTTTTCTTCCAAGGAGCAAGCGTCTTTTAATTTCATGGCTGCAGTCACCATCTGCAGTGATTTTGGAGCCCCCCAAAATAAAGTCTGTCACTGTTTCCACTGTTTCCCTATCTATTTGCCATGAAGTGATGGGACTGGATGCCATGATTATAGTTTTTTGAATGTTGAGTTTCAAGCCATCTGTTTCACTCTCATCTTTCACCCTCATCAAGAGGCTCTTGAGTTCCTCTTCACTTTTTGCCATTAATGAGCACATCTGAGGTTGCTTTGTTATTTCTCCTGGAAATCTTGATTCCAGCTTGTGATTCATCCAGCCCAGTATTTTGCATGATGTTTTCTGCATAAATTTAAATAAGGAGGGTAACTTCATACAGCCTTATCTTATTCCTTTCCCAATTCTGAACCAGTTCATTGTTCCATGTCTGGTTCTGACTGTTGCTTCTTGACCGGCAAATAGGTTTCTCAGGAGACAGGTAAAGTGGTCTGGTACTCCTGTATCTTTAAGAATTTCCCACAGTTTGCTGTGATCCATCCACACAGTCAAAGGATTTAGCATTGTTAATGAAGCAGTAGATATTTTTATGGAATTCCCTTGAATTTTCTATGATCCAGTGGATCTTGGCAATTTGATTTCTGATTCCTCTGCCTTTTCAAAATCCATGTTGTACATCTGGAAGTTCTTGATTCACATTCTGCTGAGACCTAGTTTGAAAGATTTTGAGCATAACCTTGAAGTCTGTGAAGTAAGTGCAACGGTTTGGTAGTTTGAACAATTTTTGGCATTGATCTTCTTTGGGATTGGAGTGAAAACTGACCTTTTCCAGTCCTGTGGCCACTGCTGAGTTCTCCCAGTTTGCTGACATATTGAGTGCAGAACTTGAGTAGCATCGTCTTTTAGGATTTGAACTAGCTCAGCTGAAATTCCACCACCTCCATGAGCTTTGTTTGTAGCAATGCTTCCTAAGGCCCACTTGACTTCACACTCCAGGATGTCTGGTGATGACCACACCATAGTGGTTATCTGGATCATTAAGACTTTTTTGAAAAGTCTGTGTATTCTTGCTACTTTTTAATCTCTTCTGCATCTGTTAGCTCCTTACCATTTCTGTCCTTTATCGTGCTAATCTTTGCATGAAATATTTCCTTGATACCTCTAATTTTCTTAAAGAGATCTGCAGTCATTCTCTTTCTATTGTTTTCCTCTACTTCTTTGCATTGTTCATTGAAGAAGAACTTCTTATCTCTCCTTGCTATTCTCTGGAACTCTTTATTGAGTTGGGTTTATTGTTCCCCTTCTCCCTTGTTTTTTCACTTCTCTTCTTTCCTCAGCTACTTGTAAAACTTCTTCAGACAACCAACTTGCCTTCTTGAATTTCTTTTTCTTTGGGACGGTTTTGGTCACTGCCTTCTGTACAGTGTTACAAACTTCCAACTATAGTTCTTCAGGTACTGTTCTATCAGATCTAATCCCTTGAGTCTTTTTGCTACCTCCACTGTGTAATCACAGTGGATTTGAATTAGGTCATACCTGAATAGCCTAGTGGTTTTCCCTACTCTTTTCAGTTTAAGCCTGAATTTTCCAGTAAAGAGCTCATGTTATGAGCCACAGTCAGCTCGTCCTGTTTTTGCTGACTGTATAGAGCTTCTTCAACTGAAAAGAATATAATCAATCTGATTTCAGTATTGACCATTTGGTGATATCCATGTATAAAGTCATCACTTGTGTTGTTGGAAATGGGTGTTTGCTATGACCAGCATGCTCCCTTAATAAAACTCTGTTATCCTTTCCCCTGCTTCATTTTGTAGTTGAAGGCAAAATGTCTGTTATCCCAGGTACCTATTGACTTCCTACTTCCTACTTCCAATCTTCCATGATGAAAATAACTTATGTTTTTGGTGTTAATTCTAGAAAGTCTTATAGGTCTTCATAGAACCCAGTCAACTTCTTTGTCACTTATTGTTTGGTCATAGACTTGGATTACTATGATGTGAATGGTTTGCCTTGGAAGTGAACTGAGATCATTCCGTCACTTTTGAGGTTGCACCCAAATACTACATTTCAGACTCTTCTTTATTTATTTATTTTTTTTACTGTGAGGGCTACTCCACTTCTTCTAAGGGATTCTTGACTACAGTAATAGATATAATGGTCATCTGGATTAAATTTGCTTATTCCTGTCCATTTTAGAGCACTGATTCCTAAGATGTCAGTGTTTAGTGTTACCATCTCCTGTTTGACCACATTGAGTTTACCTGATTCATGGGCCTAACATTACAGGTTTCTAAGCAATATTGGTCTTTACCACATCAAACTTTAATTTCACCACCAGATACACCCACAGTTGAGCCTTGTTCTTCTTTGGCCCGGTCACTTAATTCTTTCTGGGGCTGTGTCTCATGGATCACAGTCTTGCTGTGGTGAAGGTGCTTGCGTAGTTCAATGAGGTTATGAGCCATGCCATGGGGGGCCACCCAAGATGAACAGGTCATAGTGAAGAGCTCTGACAAATTGTGGTCCACTGGAGAAGGATGTGGCAACTCACTCCAGTATTCTCGCCATGATAACCCCGTGAACCCCGTGAAAAGGTGCTCTACTGGGGAAGAGCAGACGGCAGTTACTAATAATAGTTCTCTATCCATACATAGTAGGAAAGAGCCCCGCCTTCGCTTCCTAAGTCCTCTGTGCTATGCAGAGAAGTGATGCTCGTGAAGCATAAAATGGAAGAGAAGTTAAACCCATATTTCTGCTTTAGGCTTATATGACCATGGGCATACTACCTAATCTTCCTGAGTCTCAATTTCGTCATCTTTAAGGTAGGATGACTAACCCCATTGTTTAGCTCACATGGTACTGGGGAAATTACTGAGATCTGTGTAGACACATTTAAGGAGGAGTTCCTCTTGTATATCTCTATGTCTCTATCAACAGATAATTCTGCAATTATCCCTTTTGAGTTGTTTCTCCCACTGGATTTTTGAAAATTATTTACTTATCTGTTTTTGGCTGTGCTGGATCTTCATTCCTTGTTGGGCTTTTCTCTAGTTATGGCAAGTGGGAATTACTCTGCAGTTACAGTAAGCATGGGCTTAGTCGCTCCGCTTCATGTGAGGTCTTCCCAGACACAGGGATTGGGCCTGTGTCTCCTGCATGGCCAGCTGGATCTCGACCACTGAGTCCCCAAGGGAGTCCTCGCTCACTGAATTTTAAACACTTGAAGGGCTATGTCCTATTTAGCATCTTTATGTAGTTAGCCTGACACATAGTAGCTATTTAATAAATGTTTCCTGAAAGATTGCCGATTACTGGACTGTAACTTATGGAGGGGAGTGACCAGCATTTGGCACTAAATATGACAGCAACTCAGCACTGGCCAAAGGACTGGAAAAAGTCAATTTTCATTCTAATCCCAAAGAAAGGCAATGCCAAAGAATGTTCAAACTACTGCACAATTGCACTCAGCTTACACACAAGCAAAGTAATGCTCAAAATTCTCCAAGCCAGTCTTCAACAGTACATGAACTGTGAACTTCCAGATGTTCAAGCTGGATTTAGAAAAGGCAGAGGAACCAGAGATCAAATTGCCAACATCTGTTGGATCATTGAAAAAGCAAGAGAGTCCCAGAGAAACATCTACTTCTGCTTTATTGACTATGCTAAAGCCTTTGACTGTGTGGATCACAACAAACTGAGAAAAATTCTTAAAGAGATGGGAATACCAGACCACCTGACCTGCCTCCTGAGAAATCGGTACGCAGGTCAGGAAGCAATAGTTAGAACTGGGCAGGGAACAACAGACTGGCTCCAAATTGGGAAAGGAGTACATCAAGGCTGTATATTGTCACCCTGCTTGTTTAACTTATATGCAGAGTACATCATGTGAAATGCCGGGCTGGATGAAACACAAGCTGGGATCAAGATTGCCAGGAGAAATATGAATAGCCTCAGATACCCACATGATACCACCCTTATGGCAGAAAGTGAAGAACTAAAGAGCTTCTTGATGAAAGTGAAAGAGGAGAGTGAAAAAGTTGGCTTAAAACTCAACATTCAGAAAACTAAGATCATGGCATCCAGTCCCACCACTTCATGGCAAATAGATTAGGTAACAATGGAAACAGTGAGAGACTTTATTTTGGGGGGGCTCTAAAATCACTGCAGATGGTGACTGCAGCCATGAAATTAAAAAACGCTTGCCCCTTGCAAGGAAAGCTATAAAAAACCTAGACAGCATATTAAAAAGCAGAGACATTACTTTGCCAACAAAAGTCCATTTAGTCGAAGCTATGGTTTTTCTAGTAGTCGTGTATAGATGTGAGAGTTGGACTATAAAGAAAGTGAGTGATGAAGAACTGATGCTTTTTCTTGAGAGTCTCTTGGATTGCAAGAAGATCAAACCAGTCAATCCTAATGGAAATCAGTCTTAAATATTCATTGGAATGACTGATGCTAAAACTGAAACTCCAATACTTTGTCCACCTGATGTGAAGAACTGACTCCTTAGAAAAGACCCTGATGTTGGGAAATATTGAAGGCAGGAGAAGAAGGGGACAACAAAGGATGAGATGATTGGATGGCACCACCGACTCAATGGACATGAGTTTGGGTAAGCTCCAGGAGTTGGTGATGGACAGGGAAGCAAGGTGTGCTGTGGTCCATGGGGTTGCAAAGAGTCAGATACCATAGAGCGACTGAACTGAAATGAACAACAAAAAATCATATAATTGTTATGTCCCTGAAATAAGAGACGAATCATACTATTCTGTTTTCCCACTCAAATAGCTTGGTAGTTTGTTGGGTTTATGGTTAAGTATTTGATGATTGATTAACTCATCACCACCACCACCCATTCCAATATAACTATTAATACTTATGAAGTGAGTATATTTATTATATATATTTAAGCCTTTGTAATATGTGTTGTGAGAGGATGGAACAGAAATATTCAGCTTGCCTTCAGGTTTCCTTAGTATTTTTGGTAGGCTGATTGCTTTGATGACTAACATGCTGTAACTATGCTGTTATGCATTAAATATTGTAGAAATGTACATCTGCACTGGATTTACCTTTTCCCTTTGTTTCTCAAGTGCTGAGTTCTGCTAAAAATTTTGGATTGAAATCAAATCTGGGAAGCTTTGGCAATGTTGCTAAAATATAGCAACATTTGCTAAACAAGTATAGAGGGCTGATTGATTTCCAAAGCAATTGGTTGTATCGTTACATGTCTTGGTTGTATGCAAATTGTTTTTTCTTCACTATTTGAAAGAACTATTTTATTTTTAATATGTTTTTTGAAATTGATATCTCAGTTGGCAACAGGATTAATTCATACGAAAATTTCTATGCAAAATCTTTCTGAAATCCAAGTAGGTGCTTATTAATGTTCAGATACTTTAATTGTATTCACTAAATACAGCATTTAACTAAAGCGCACTTCTTTTGCCTGACTGGCTCCTCTGTAAGAATAAAGCTGGATTTTCTATTGCTCTATCTAATCGAAACTGATGTAGCCATAATTATATTTTTAAATCGTATGTTAAAGCATTCTTCCAGACTCATAGTGATGTCTTTGGTTGCATTTTAAAATTTAGTTTGTAGACTAGTATTTAATTTCAAGTGAGTGTTATTCCTGGAATGAAATTATAATTACCCCTTTATTAGAGTCCCCTGGTGGTCTAGTGGTTAGGATTCTGGATGTTCACTGCTTTGACCAGAGTTCAATTCCTGGTCGGGGAACTAAGATCACATAAGCCACGTGGCCAGGCAAAAACAAAACCACAAAAAGCTACCCTTCTATTTAGCCTGTTCCCTGAGTTTCTTGCAAGGTTGAAATTTTTAACTTTGGCCATGTGGCTACCACGAGGCTCTAAAATATAGCATTGCAATTTATAAAAGTCAAGTTAGTTCTCTTCTTGGTATCTGCTGAGTATCCTTTGTTTCTGTCATTGAATGAATATTAAAAATAATTAAAACCTTTAGCATTCAATATACATATCTGGGCTTTGGTTCTATTTACCTTCATATATTAGATAAACCTGATAACTCAGTAGTAAAAAAATTCAAGGCAGGGACTGTGGGTTTGATCCCTGGGTTGGGAAGATTTCCTGGAGTGGAAAATGGCAACCCATTCCAGTATTCTTTTCTGGGAAATCCCATGGACAGAGGAATCTGGCAGGTTACAGTCCATAGGGTCGCAAAAGAGACATGACTTAAACAACATTATAAAAACTTAGAGAAGAGCACGTGGAACCAAGAAATCTGTGTTAATACAGATCTCAGGAACCGATTTGGCTGGGATTTCCTGAAGTCGACCAAAATCAGTTCAATGAAAACAGCAAAGTCAAGCTATTTGTTATCAAACACCTTAGAAGACTAATGCTTATCCTTAACATGCTCCCTTTATATCTGGTTGAACCCTCTAAGGCATATGCTATTATTGCCATGTCACTGAGAGTAAATTAAATCTGATGAAATTGAAGGACTGGTATAATATTACATGTGAGAAGTGTGAGAAGTGGGTCATGGTTAGAACCCAAATTTAATTCCAACGCTTGTACTCCCCTTTCCTACGTCACATCAGACCTTGTCTACTTGTTTCTTCTCTGTAATGCAATACCCAACAGGTGACTTTCTCACTTTTTCTAAATATGAAATTAAAATAAATTTAAAAGACTTTGAATGATTTAAAAATGTTTAAATATATGTCTGTCATTTAAAGATACAGCTTGGCCTCATCCAGAAACCTTGCCAGAATGTTCTCAATTCTAAATGTCTGAGTCACTGCCAAGAATGAAAATATGAATTCCAAGTTTGATCTGTCTGGGTATCACAATATGGCCTCACGATCAAATTAGTGGATAGTGGCAAGATAGACACTCCAGTTTATACTGCACAGAATCAAATGCATTCTTCAAGAGTCAGTAATTACATTTGTTTTAGAGAACTCCCAAAGATTTCCAAATATTTCACCTTCAATTGTTATTTCTTGAAAACATGCAATTTTTGTTCATGTTTAACTGAATGAACATCCCAATCTATACTTTCCATAAGCAATTGCGTCAAATGTTACCTTAAAAACTGACAATTTTTCTTTCAGTCAGAATATTTTTGAAAGGATAACCCAGACAGCAGAAGCAGATAAGACAATCTGTGTAGTCCTATCTTGGGAGGATTAATTTTACTGCTTAGTAACCATCTAGGTCATATGACAGTTGAGCTAAATGGGCACCAATATATTTTTCTGAATTGTCACAAATTTTTGTAAAGGAGCAGACATCACAACAGTTGTAAGCTGATTATTTTTGCATCATTTCAAGGTTTTTGTTCATTTGTACAGTCAAAATACATGACATCATGCGTCATATATGACAAATTTGTGAATGATTTTTGTAGTTACCAGTGTACCAGATATTGTACTTTTCTTTGTGTATATTTTGAAATGTTAACATTTTATTTGCTTTGTTTTTTAAAATATTTGACTATCAAAGACTGGGAAGCATGCATATGTTTGATTATTATTTGAATTTTAGACTCATATTCAGTTGTGGGGCATTTGAGCGTATGCTTGTGTGCAAAGGGGAGTCTGTGTATATGTTAGATTAGGTCACATGCTCTGCTTTGGGTAATGTTTCCCTTGTTCTCCTATTTCAACGTAATCTCAGAACTTACTCTAATTTCTCCAAATATAAGAAAAAACCTGACCAAACAAACTGTTTTGAGTTGGACAGAGTTTATTGGAAAAGATGAACTGACTTATTTAAGCTTCTGTTTCTATGAAACCAACTATTTAATTGAACAGTTGCCTTCTCACCATAGCAAACACTTTCTGCTTTTCTCTAATTTTTAACATATTCCAGCAATTTTTATGGCAGTCATTGAACTACAAAGCACTAATTCACTGAAGCATTTTGTGTATAATGCTTCTCCTTGAAAATAAGCCTTTCCCTTAAAAAATTCTTTAATCTTTACCAAATTAGCAAATATATTATGAGAATGAAATTCTGTGTGAATGACTTATAACACTTTATTGCCATTGGACACCTTTGTTAATAAATGCTAAGAGTAAGAATCCTTTTATCCACAAGAGAAAATAGAATTTACTGTCATCAATTTTTTTTCTAATATAAGATTACACACGAAGCATAACATTTTTTGAATGTTTACAAACATTTTCTGAAGAGAAGCTAACAGCATTTGCTTTGAATATTTGTGTATTGATGTTTAAGAAAGGAAAAAGAAATCCAGGTATTTGTATACATGGATATTTCTATTCAGAAATACGCTAGGTAATCAGTGGGCTAAAAATATAAAAGAAGTCAGATAAGGAGAACAATGAGAAGAGAGGTAAGAATCCAGTGGGTCCTAAATATGGGCCATTGTAATGCTAGAAAGCAGGTCTTTTCTAAACAGTGTTTACTTTTTAATATTTTTTTATTGTTGATTCTTGCTAACACTTGGGAAAGAGGCAAAAGACAGTCTTAAAAATGACAACGTCATCTCTTTCACTCAGTAACTCTTTTACATAAGAAGCGAAAAAGAAGTATTTTTCTTTAAACGAAGAGTGCTAGAGATTCTTTTCAAATGATTTCAACAAAAATCAGACTATCTTAGCCCTTCGAGGATGATAAAATTGGTATTGTCAAGAAATGTGCTGACATTTTTTCTACTTGCTAAATGCCAAGAAAAAATTGAACACTCTTTAACTATCCAAATTCTTACTGACTGCTTTCTAAAGTAAGCAATAGACAAGAAGTTGCCACTCTCACGGGGCCCTCTGTGTTGGAAAAGATCCAAAAGCTGCCACCAACTGCTCATGTTACACTTGTTACAAAATCAGCTATTTCAGACCTGGTGACAATTTTGATTTCAACATCGCCTTTCACATTGAACAATATCACTTAGAGGGTGCTCACAGTAATTAAAGAAGGTTTCAGTTGCACCCATGTTGAGGCATATGTGAGAATTATACACCATGGTCTTGCTGTATCATATGTATTTTGTACAGGAAAAACAAACAAAGGGTATGCGCTCTTGGAGTCCTTTTGGGGATGGAACAGAGAAAGGTATAGATGCTGTGTGAACGCTTCAGAAAGGGAGGTAACTTAGTTTAATTGCCAAATGCATACCTTTGGAATCAGGAAGACTGAATTCCAGTACTGCCATATTTTAATGTATGATATTGTGCAAGTTACATATTTTCTCATAATCTCAATTTCTCCCCCTGTAAGATGGCCTTATAGTAGTCACTTGTAAGAATGTGATGAATATAAGTGCCATTTCTTATACTTTCACAGAAATGACTCTAAAATTATCATCATCGTTATTGAGATACCTAGAAGTTTATCTTAAATGCTGCAGTGAAAAAGGGTAAATCTCAATTATGTAGTCTTAGTTTATGTATTACCAGAAACATACTCTACTTCAAGTTCTTGACTTTAGTAAATATATCTTTCAGATGTAAATTGATTCCTGACTGTGATTATCATAGTGGACTCCAGCTCAGCTGTTTTGACAAGGAACTCTAGGGAAAAAAAAGAAAAAGCAATGTATTGATTAAACCCAGATGACAATAAGTAGAAAATATTATGAATTATATTCTATGTATTAATATGCAGAATATGTTTTATGTTGGGCCACTACATACTTGGTGTTTTGAAACAAAGTGATTGAAATGAAGTGTTTCAGTGATTTTTTTTTTTAGATTTTAGGCTGAATGGGGAATGGGCAGATCTGGTAGTAGGCAGAGCTTTTGGAACCTCTCAACAATGTCACTTCAGTAGGCAACCCTTTGCTTAAGCTCTGAGGTTAGATGGAAATGCAGCTGAGATGAGATGGGGAGGCTTAGCTTCTAGATTCCTCCTTCTTTTTCATGATCCTCAGCTTCAGGCCTTGAAATCTATAAATTATGCTCCAAAGTATACTCTTATAAGATAATAAGGAAGTAAGAATGATGATCATAGTTGAAACAAAGCTTTGACACTGTTCCTCTAGAAAAAGAAAAAAACAAAAAACAAAAAAAGAGACACCCTACCCTTTTCTAATTTTAACATTTTCTATCTTCAAATTGTTTGCTATTTACTGATTGCTTAAGCAGTTGTCTAAAATTAGTACTAGCAATTTGAAAGTTCGTATTCACATAAGACATATTGCCTTTTATTTTATATCTCTTGACTCTCACAAATTATAAAAGCTTATTTAACTGTCTTTTCTCCCTATAATTTGTCAACAAAAGACCGTCTAGTCAAGGCTATGGCTTTTCCAGTGGTCATGTATGGATGTGAGTTGGGCTATAAAGAAAGCTGAGCACTGAAGAATTGATACTTTTGAACTGTGGTGTCGGAGAAGATTCCTGAGAGTCCCTTGGACTGCAAGGAGATCAAACCAGGCCATCCTAAAGGAGATCAGTCCTGGGTGTTCATTGGAAGGACTGATGTTGAAGCTGAAACTCCATTATTTTGGCCACCTGATGTGAAGAACTGACTCATTTGAAAAGACCCTGATGCTGGGAGGGATTGAGGGCAGGAGGAGAAGGGGACGACAGAAGATGAGATGGTTGGATGGCATCACTGACTCAATAGACATGGGTTTGGGTGAACTCCAGGAGTTGGTGATGGACAGGGAGGCAAGGTGTGCTGTAGTCCATAGGGTTGCAAAGAGTCAGATATGACTGCGCGACTGAACTGAACTGAATTCTCCCTATAAAATAATCTATTTTTTTTTGTTGTACAATATAAAAGTTTATGAGAGAGGATTTCTAAAATAACCCTCATGTCAATATGGCAGATCGAGCTGGGAAAACTCTGTTTTAAAATTCAGACATAGATTACGTTGCTTACTGGGTTGCAATGATACAGAAGTAGTTGAGGATGGAAAATCAGTGCCGCAGGACTTGAAGGTCATTTTATTATTCAACAGGACAACAAAGATATTGATTAACTTCAAACATTGTTAAGTATCCATGTTAAAAAATTAAACTTAGCTGTTTAAAGAATGGAAAGTGGGACTAAGCTGTGTTTCCAGGTCGTGGTTGCTATGGAGAAGCTCAGAGCACAATTAAGATACCTGCTGCTGAGAGGTGCTTAGGATGTTAGAGTTCCACCCTCTCCAAACGCCACAAACATTTCAAGGAAAAGTGACATGTTGTGAAAAATTTAATGCTGCTAAATTCAATAGATCAAAGCAATCAGCTACCAAAATTGATTTGTGGAAACAAAGATGATCTAAAAAACCCTACCTATCTATTAGAGAAGTGAAAAAAGATAAAGGATAGGAAGTATACCATTTCTGAATATGTGGGTCCTTTGGGAGAATTAGTAACTCAATCCAACAGATTGCAGAAAAAGAAACAATGCAAGGAAAAATAAAAGACAAAAACTGATAGAAGTATACTTATCAGAAATTAGATTATATACGAAAAGAAATTATATAGCAAACAAGATATATGTGCATATATGTGTATATACATTGACATATATAAAGTTACATTCCCTGGTGGCTCAGATGGTGAAGAATCTGCCTGCAATGCAGGAGACCTGGTTTCGATCCCTGGGTCGGGAAGAGCCCCTGGAGGAGAAAATGGAAACCCACTTCAGTACTCTTGCCCGGAGAATTGCACAGACAGAGAAGCCTGGCAAGTTAGTCCATGGTGTCACAGAGTCAGACATGACTGAGCGACACACACCCACACATACAAAGCGATATGACTTAGAAACATTAAAAATACAGAAATAGAAAAATATTTGCTAAGCAAATACTAGGCAAAAGAGTTTGTGTAGCAATATTAATTTCAGACAGAAAAGAATTTAATGCAACCATTAATAGTAATGGTCTTAATACACAATGACAAAAGAAAAAGTTCACTAAGAGTATAAAGCAATGATACACGTATTTGAAATGACAACACTGCCTCAAAATATAGAAAACAAATATTTATGTTATGGTAACAAAAAACATTTAAGTTGATAATTTTTGTAGAAGATTTTGTGTACTTCTCTTTTAGGCAAAAATTAGTACAGAAACTGAAGATTTGAAAAGCATAATACCAAACTTGATGCACCAGATATACATGAAAAAAGATATATATATGAACCCAATTAGTAGAAAACATATTCTTTAACAGCACATATGAACCATTTACAATTATTTTCCACAAAACTCCGGGAGTTGGTGATGGACAGGGAGGCCTGGCGTGCTGCAGTCCGTGGGGTCGCGAAGAGTCGGACACGACTCAGTGACTGAACTGAACTGACTGAGACCCAAAAGGATGTCTTAAGAAATTTCAGAAGGGTTTTAGAGAAATATTCAATAACATAAAGTCAAATTGGAAAATAAAGTGGTTGGAAAAAAACGTAAAAATAAGTTGTTATCTCCTCATCTAGCCATAAGTATTATGACTATCTGATACATAAAAATAGTATTTTTATGCAACTCTTGGCAAAATGCTACGTTTGCAGAACCCATTCTTCTCTTCCTCATTTTCACTTTAGTAATAGACCAGCGGGTCTCTCCCGTTTTAAGTGGACACATAACTTCCCAGGTCAAGTTTATTATATTTTCAGTTTCCCTTGCAGCTTTCAGTTCAGTTCAGTTGCTCAGTTGTGTCTGACTCTTTGCTACCCCATGGACTGCAGCACACCAGACTTCCCTGTCCATCACCAACTCCCAGAGCTTGCTCAAACTCATGTCCATTGAGTCGGTGATGCCATCCAACCATCTCATCCTCTGTCATCCCCTTCTCCTCCTGCCTTCAATCTTTCCCAGCATCAGGGTCTTTTCAAATGAGTCAGTTCTTCACATCAGGTAGGCAAAGTATTGGAGCTTCAGCTTCAGCATCAGTGCTTCCAATGAATATTCAGGACTGATTTCTCTTAAGATTGACTGGTTTGATCTCCTTGCAGTCCAAGGGACTCTCCAGAGTCTTCTCCAACACCACAATTCAAAAACATCAATTCTTCAGTCCTTAGTTTTCTTTATGGTCCAACTCTCACATCCATACATGAGTAGTGGAAAAACCATAGCTTTGACTAGACGGACCTTTGTTGGCAAAGTAATATCTCTGCTTTTTAATACTGTCTAGGTTTGTCATAGTTTTTCTTCCAAGGAGCAAGTGTCTTTTAATCTGCAGTGATTTTGAAGCCCAAGAAAATGAAGTCTGTCACTGTTTCCATTGTTTCCCCATCTATTTCCCATGAAGTGATGGGACCAGATGCCATGATCTTAGTTTTTTGAATATTGAGCTTTACACCAACTTTTTCACTCTCTTCTTTCACTTTCAGAAGAGGCTCTTTAGTTCTTCTTTGACTTCTATCATAAGAGTTGTATCATCTGTGTATCTGAGGTTACTGATATTTCTCCCAGCAATCTTTTTTTTTTAATTTATTTATTTATTTTTCATTTGTTTTTATTAGTTGGAGGCTAATTACTTCACAATATTGAAGTGGGTTTTGTTATACATTGACATGAATCAGCCATGGAGTTACATGTATTCCCCATCCTGATCCCCCTTCCCACCTCCCTCTCCACCCAATCCCTCTGGGTCTTCCCAGTGCACCAGGCCCGAGCACTTGTCTCATGCATCCAACCTGGGCTGGTGATCTGTTTCACTATAGATAATATACATGTTTCGATGCTGTTCTTTCGAAACATCCCACCCTCACCTTCTCCCACAGAGTCCAAAAGTCTGTTCTGTACATCTGTGTCTCTTTTTCTGTTTTGCATTTAGGGTTATCATTACCATCTTTCTAAATTCCATATATATGTGTTAGTATACTGTATTGGTCTTTATCTTTCTGGCTTACTTCACTCTGTATAGTGGGCTCCAGTTTCATCCATCTCATTAGAACTGATTCAAATGAATTCTTTTTAATGGCTGAGTAATATTCCATGGTGTATATGTCCCACAGCTTCCTCATCCATTCATCTGCTGATGGGCATCTAGGTTGCTTGCATGTCCTGGCTATTGTAAACAGTGCTGCGATGAACATTGGGGTGCACGTGTCTCTTTCAGATCTGGTTTCCTCAGTGTGTATGCCCAGAAGTGGGATTGCTGGGTCATATGGCAGTTCTATTTTCTCCTGGCAATCTTGATTCCAGCTTGTGCTTCATCCAGCCCAGCATTTCTCATGATGTACTCTGCATATAAGTTAAATAAGCAGGGTGACAATATATAGTCTTGATGTACTCCTTTCCCAATTTAGAACTAATCTGTTGTTCCATGTTCAGTTCTAACTGTTGATTCTTGGCCTTCATACAGATTTCTCAAGAGGCAGGTCAGGTGGTCTGGTATTCCAATCTCATTAAGACTTTTCCACATTTTGTTGTGATCCACACAGTCAAAGGCTTTGGCATAGTCAATAAAGCAGAAGTAGATGTTTCTCTGGGACTCTCTTGCTTTTTCGATGATCCAACAGATGTTAGGAATTTGATCTCTGGTTTCTCTACCTTTTCTAAATCCAGCTTGATCATCTGGAAGTTCACAGTGCACATGCTGTTGAAGCCTGGCTTGGAGAATTTTGAGCATTACTTTGCTGGTGTGTGAGATGAGTGCAATTGTGCAGTAGTTTGAACTTTCCTTGGCATTGCATTTCTTTGGGATTGGGATGAAAAGACTGTTCTCCATAATAATTTTGTCAAATTACATTCCCACCAACTGTGCAAGAGGGTTACCTTACTCCACATTCTCTCCAGCATTTATTTTCTGTAGACTTTTTGATGATGGCCCTTCTGACTGGTGTGAGGTGATAACTCATATGTAGTTTTGATTTGCATTTATCTAATAATGAGCAATGTTGAGCTTTTTTTGTGTGTTTACTGTTTATCTATATGCTTTCTTTGGGCTTCTCAAAGTCATGACTGATGTGACTTAGCACACACACACATATGTCTTCCTTGAAGAAATGCCTTTATCTCCTCTGATGATTTTTTTATTGGATTATTTGGTTTTTTGATAGTGAGATGAGTGAACTGCTTGTATATTTTGGAGATTAATTCTTTGTCAGTTGTTTCATTTGCAATTATTTTCTCCCATTCTGAGGGTTATCTTTTCAACTTGTGTATAGTTTTCTTTGTAGTGCAAAAGCTTTTAAGTTTAATTAGGTTGCTTTTTTTTTTTTTGCTTTTATTTTCATTACTCTAGAAGATGGAGGATGTGAAGTCCTATCCATGGCAATTAGAGGTGAAAAAGAAATAAGAGGAATCCAGATTTGAAAAGATGTAAACTCTCACTGCTTGCAGCCATGATATTATACATAGAAAACCCTAAAGAAATCATCAGAAAATTACTAGAGCTAACTAATAAGTATAGTAAATTTGCAGGATACAAAATCAATACACAGAATTCCTTTGCATTACAATACATTATCAATGAAAAATCAGAAAGAAAAGTTAAGGAATCAATCCCATTCACTATTGCAATGAGAAGAATAAAATATCTAGGAATAAATCTACCTAAGGAGACAAAAGACCTGTATACATAAAACTATAAGACACTCATGAAAGAAATCAAAGATGACATAAGAAGATGGAGAGATTCTTGGATTGGAGGAATCATTGTTATGAAAATGACTATATTACCTAAAGCAGTCTACAGATTAAATGCATTCCTTATCAAATTACCAAGGGCGTTTTTCACAGAACTAGAACATATGTTTTTAGAAACATAAAAGACCATGAACAGCAAATGCAATCTTAAGAAAGAAAAACAGAGCTGGAGGAATCAACCTTCTTTACTTCAAGCTATACTAGGAGGCTACAGTGACCCAGGCAAGATGGAAGTGACACAAAAACAGAAACACAGAATGGAAAAAGATGGAAACCCCAGAGGTAAACCCATGTACCCATGGGCACCTTATCGTTGACAAAGGGAGCAAGAATATACAAAGGAGAAAAGACAGCTTCTTCAATAAATTGTGCTGGGAAAACCGCACAGCTACACGTAAAAGAATGAAATTAGAATACTCCCTAACACCATACACAACAGTAAACTCAAAGTGGGTTAAAGACCTAAATGTAAGGTCAGAAACTATAAAACTTTTAGAGGAAAACATAGGTAGAATCTGATTTTAAAATTAATATAACATGAACAGTTCTCTGCGCGCTTACGTTGCACGCACGTGTGCATGCATAGTCACTCAGTCATCTCTGACTCTGTGACCCCATGGCCTGTAGCCCACCGGGTTTCTTTGTCATGGAATTTGCCAGGCAAGAACACTGGAGTGGGTTGCCATTTCCTCCACCAGGGTATCTTTCTGACCCAGGGATTGAACCTGTGTCTCTTACATCTCCTGCATTGTCAGGCAGATTCTTTACTGCTGAGTGATCTGGGAAGACCCATTATGTTGCATTCTATTCCATTATATAGAAGTCATAATTTAAAGGTTTTACTTTTGTTAGCTACTGGCTGCTTCCATTTTTTCTTGTGGTAAACATTGTTGAGTTTTTAAATGTTGCTGAGATGCTAAATCATTGTTCACATTTGGGATTTTTTTCTTTAGAATAAATATGTAGAAACAAATTGGCATTTTGATTTAAGGCCTGCTGTTATTTACCTCATTTTTCGGCTAATGCTTTCACTTTCACGTTAACATTACTACAGAATTTGTCACATAAGCTAGTTTTATCCCATAGCATCAATAAGACACTCTAATTTACACACAGATACTTACCCCACTTGATCAGTTTATTTAAATGTAACTTAAAACTTATCATCAAGATTGCCAGGATAAATATTTTCAAAATCAAGATTGCTGGGAGAAATAACAATAACTTCAGATATGCAGATGCATCATTCTTACGGCAGAAAGCAAAGAGAGCCTCTTGATGAAAGTGAAGGAGGAGACTGAAAAAGCTGGCTTAAAACTCAGCATTCAAAAAACTAAGATCATGGCATCCAGTCCCATCACTTCATGGCAAATAGATGGGGAAACAATGGAGAGAGTGACAGACTTTATTTTCTTGGTCTCCAAAATCACTGCAGATGGTGACTGCAACCATTAAATTAAAAGAGTCTTTGGGAAAAAAGTTATGGCAAACCTAGAGAGTATATAAAAAAGCAGAGATATTACTTTACTGACAAAGGTCCATGTAGTCAAAACTATGGTTTTTCCAGCGGTCAGGTATGGATGTGAGAGTTGGACCATAAAGAAGGCTGAGCACTGAAGAATTGATGCTTTTGAACTGTGGTGTTGGAGAAGACTCTTGAGAGTCCCTTGGACTGCAAGGAGATCCAACCAGTCCATCCTAAAGGAAATCAGTCCTGAATATTCATTGGAAGGACTGATACTGAAGCTGAAGTTCCAATACTTTGGCCACCTGATGCTAAGAACTGACTCATTTGAAAAGACCCTGATGCTGGGAAAGGTTGAAGGCAGGAGAAGGGGACGACAGAGGATGAGATGGTTGGATGGCATCACTGACTCAATGGACATGAGTTTGAGTAAGCTCCGGGAGTTGGTGATATACAGGTAAACCTGGGGTGCTGCAGTCCATGGGGTTGCAAAGAGTCGGACACAACTGAGCGACTAAACTGAACTTAAAACTGACAAAAGAATCCTAAGTACACAGCACAGTAATTTCCCTACCAGCACAGTATTTTCCCAGCACAGTATTTACCAGCACAAGTTATATTATCTAATGCCCTTGTTTTTCAGCCACTGAGTTATGTCCAACTCTGAGATCCCATGGACTGCAGCACACCAGGCTTCCCTATTCTCCTCTAATTTCCTTAACTTATTTTAGTATTTTATATTTAAAGTTAAGATTTCCATTTATCATGAAAATTCTTAAAAGCACAATTTAAGGTATTTCTTGGCGAATGCAGAATGTTTAGGAAAAAAACATAAACACCCTTATAATTTTAGCTCCTTTTGTAATTAACTGTTAAAAATTAGATGAATAACTGTTTAAACATGCTTAATTTATAAAACATATCTCCCTCAATTTCAGAGTCAGAAAGAAAACTCATTAAGAGAAAATGTTGAAAAATAACTGGGAATTTCTAAGTTTTTTCAAATAGGTACTTTTTTTCAATTTTTATTTTGAGTGAGATAATTCTGCATCTTTTATCATATTTAAGTAAAATGGAACCATAACAAGGGACAATTATTGCATTTTACTAATTATTAAGATAGCAGTTTCTTATTTTAAATAAAGTGCTATATCTGAGGCATCTCCTTGTGCTTAGTTAATTTAGAATATGGGCATGGGAAAAGTGAACTGGAAAATATTGGCTCAAGGACCACAACTGTTGAAACAAATTGCTCATTCTCTTCTTTATGGTCTTAAAAAATAGGTCCTAGTGACCTTCATAGTAATCACTTTAAGAAAAAAAATAAATAAAAAATGACAGAAATCAAAGAGATTTATCTTCTTGCAAAATATTTTTTTGGCAGGCATGGAAACTGGGGCTTATACTAAGATGTTTAATAATGAACAAAGTTAAATTTGAATCCTAAATTTAAAAATCTGGTCACTAGTTATTTCATCAGTTCAGTAATTTATTCAAGGAATAATTGACAACTGTATGAAGCAGCATTCTGTAAGAGAAACAATGATCAGAAAGAACTATAGTTTAGGGTAGAAATTATGAATGTCATATATGAGGAAGAGAACAGCCTTCACTGAGGGAAATAAAAAGTGATGTTTGCAATACACTTGGAAAGACAGGAGCATTTAAATACCCCAGAAATTGAGAAGATGAACAGAATGTGGAAAAATATTCTTGTAAAAAGACCAGGAACTACATGGGAAAACGGGATTGTTCAGGTGCATTTTCCTACGCTCAGTTGCAATCTTTGAACCTTTGCAACTCTGTGGGCTGTAGCCCACCAGGCTCCTCTATTCATGGAATTTTTCAGGCAAAAATACTGAAGTGAATTGCCATTCCTTCTCCAGGGGATCTTCCCTACCCAGGGGTGGAATCTTTTCTTTTTTTTTTTTTTTTGGTCTCTGGGTGTCTTTTCTGCTCCTGCATTGGCAGGCAGATTCTTTACCACTGTACAACCTGGATAGCCTGAACTGCTCAGGTGAAATGTTTTAATTCACCGTAGATGAGGTTTATAAACAACAAAATTTATTCCTTGTATTTCTGAGTCTGGAAATCCCGGATCAGGGTGCCAGCATAGTTGGATTCTGATGAGAGCCCTCTTTTGATTTGCAAACTGCTGACTTGTTATATTCGCATATGGAAGAGAATAGAAAGAGGAAACAAACTCTGTTGTGACCCTTATAAGGGCACTAACCCCAATCATGTGGCTTTCACCTTTATGACCTCATCTATTACTCCTTGGAAGGAAAGTTATGACCAACCTAGACAGCATATTAAAAAGCAGAGACATTACTTTGCCAACAAAGGTCCATCTAGTCAAGGCTATGGTTTTTCTAGTGGTCACATATGGATGTGAGAGTTGGACTGTGAAGAAAGCTGAGCGCTGAAGAATTGATGCTTTTGAACTGTGGTGTTGGAGAAGACTCTTGAGAGTCCCTCGGACTGCAAGGAGATCAAACCAGTCCATCCTAAAGGAGATCAGTCCTGGGTGTTCATTGGAGGGACTGATGCTGAAGCTGAAACTCCAATACTTTGGCCACCTGATGTGAAGAGCTGACTCGTTGGAAAAGACCCTAATGCTGGGAAGGATTGGGGGCAGGAGGAGAAGGGGACGACAGAGGATGAGATGGTTGGATGGCATCACCAACTCGATGGACATGGGTTTGGGTGGACTCCAGGAGTCGGTGTTGGATAGGGAGCCCTGGCGTGCTGCGGTTCATGGGGCCGCAGCGTCGGACACGACTGAGTGACTGAACTGAACTGAACTGAACTCAATGCTCCTTACCTCCCAAAGCCTCACCTTCCTAATACCATCACACTGGATTTGGCTTCAGTATATGACTGGGGTGGGGGGCACAAATATTCAGTTCATGAGGGGAAAGAGATATGAGAAGAGCAGTGAGGAAGAAGTTTGGAAGTAAAGGTATTGAGACAGATCATAGAGGACTTGAATGTCAGATTAAGGATTCTGGCTAAGAAATTCTATCAACGTTTTTGGGAATTCTACCTTATTATTGCTATTATCTGACATATTCTGCTAGAAAAGAAAATAGAATACAATAAAAAAACATTTTATTCCTTTATTTTATGTTTAGGATTTGTTTTGGTTTCTAAATTATGGCATACCAATGGGATAGAGATTGGTTTTAAACAGTATCCAGAAAAAGTGATACAGATAAACTTATTTGCAAAGCCTAAGTAGAGAGATGAAGAGAGCAAATGCAGAGAACAAACATATGGGTAATAAGGTGGAGAGGGAAGGCAGGATGCACTGGGGGAGTGGGATTGAATACATGAAACACCCATGAACCTGTATTAAAAAATAAACACAATATCCATGCTATGGAGAAAAGTTGACAAATAATACAGTTACAGTTCTAAAGTAAACTTGCTTGAAGGAAAGGCAGCAAAAAATAAATCAAAGGACGAGACTGCGCTGAAGACGCTTATGGGACGTTTTTGACATCTGTGTGCTGTGCTGTGTTCAGTCGCTTCAGGCACCTCTGACTCTTCGCCACCCCATGGACTGTAGCCTGCCAGGCTCCTCCGTCCATGGGATGCTCCAGCAAGAACACTGGAGTGGGTTGACATGCCCTCCTCCAGGGGATCTTCCCCACCTGGGGACTGAGCCCTCCTTTCCTGCATTGCAAGAGGATTCTTCACAATTGAGCCACTGGGGAAGTCCCTTTTGACAGTTATGAAATATCAAATATTTTTAAAACACATTATATTTTAAGATTTCTACAAGGTACAGATAGAGCTCTTTAAGAATTTTTTTTTTTCCCCCAGTATGAGCTCCCTTATGTATACATTCCCCACTACAGTGTTCAGCCTGCGGTAAAATTGGAAATTACACAATCACTTAGCATCAAATGGACTTCCCCGGTGGCTCAGAAGCCTACAGTGTGGGAGACCTGGGTTCAATCCCTGCGACGTGAAGATCCCCTGGAGAAGGCAGTGGCAACCCACTCCAGCACTCTTGCCTGGGAAATTCCATGGGCGGAGGAGTCTGATGTGCTGTAGTCCATGGGGTCGCAAAGAGTCGGACACGACTGACTGACTCCAGTTTCTTTCACTGTAGCGTCAAGTTTCAGAAGAATGTGGTGTTTGATGTACTGCTTGGGGTTTATGACAGAGTTCTGGCAACAAAATTGTGTGATTGCGGGTAGTCACTGAAATGTTAAGACCTTCAGTTATGTTATCTTTGTATTTATCTTTATAACCTATAACAGTGCAAAGACTACCTGTTTTACCTCCTTTCTGGGTCATTGGCTCTCTGAAAGACAATAATGCAAGTGAAAATGAATTAATCTCATTATTTTTATTCCTCTGGGAATCTCGTCTCTCCCTAATTACATATCCTGAGTTTTACTCCTTGATCTTCATGTCCTTAGTTGACACAGCCATTCTTGAAAATATTCCGTTAAAATATTAATGATGGAGAAGTCTTGAAGTTCTGAACATGTAAATTGTAATGGTGAAACTTCACCTTAAAAGGATAAGTTACTTTACCCTCTTGGCTTTAATCCCTCCACCTGTGTGATTAAAGGGTTTGCAAATTAGTTGCACAGAAGGATAACCCGATGAGCTTTCAAAACTATAAATTCCTGGACCCAATCCCAGATCTTTCAAATCAGAGTCATGGAAAATAATTGTGGAAGGTCAGAATATTCAAAATGAGTAATGAAAGTCTGCAATTATAATCATAATTATAGACATAGATTTTGTCTATAAAACACTAGAATTATAGTGTCCATTTTTAAAAGCTCTCTAGATTTTCTAGATGCACGGCTCCATTTTCTCCTCTGATTCTCACTTAAGGCTATCGGGCTTAACTTCAAATGGAAACTAGGCGATTGCCTAGTACACATCATATACTCGTCATGAATGTCTTTGTTGAAAAGAGTAATAATGATATTAATATGTGCATGCGTGTGTGTGCGTGTATGTGTGCATGTGTGTGCGCACTCAGTCATGTCTGACCTTTTGCAGACCCATGGACTGCAGTCTCCCAGGCTCCTCTGTCCAGGGAGTTTTCCAGGCAAGAGTACTGGAGTGGGCTGCCATTTCCTACTCTAGGGCATCTTCCCAACCCAGGGATCAAACCTGCATCAAACCTATGTCTCATGCATCTCCTATACTGGAAGGCAGATTTTCTACCACTGTGCCAAGTGCGAAGCCTAATAACATTCATAGCAGTAATAATAGAAAGGAAAATAGTAGACATATTTGATGAGTTCAGTGTGGCTGTTTGGGGATAGCAGGGTATGACATAGCATCAAATGAGTTGTATTACAGCCCCATTGATTGATAAGGCAGAGTGCATCAGCTTACCAGATTGGACTTTACAGGGCCTAATGGTGGCGGTGGTTTAGCCGCTAAGTCGTGTCTGACTCTTGCGACCGCATGGACTGGGAACCTACCAGTCTCCTCTGTCCATGGGATTCTGCAGGCAAGGATACTGGAGTGGGTAGCCTTTCCCTTCTCCAGGGGATCTTCCCAACCCAGGGATTGAACCCGGGTCTCCAACATTGCAGGCAGATTCTTTACCAGCTGAGCCATAAGGGAAACCCAAGAATATTGGAGTGAGTAGCCTATCCCATCTCCAGCGGATTGTCCCTACCCAGAAATCAAACCGGGGTCTCCTGCATTGCAGGCGTATTCTTTACCAATTGAGCTATCAGGGGCCCAGTGGTGCTCAAAGTGTAATTCTGAAACTTCTAAGGCTTTTACTTTTAATTTGGAAATTTTAGTCTACCTATTCCTTAAAATGTTTAATGTATATGATAATAGTTATATAATAAAAAATATGTATCTGGCCTTCATCCCTGGTTCCTGGCACAGAGCATCTAAAATCTTTGAAATTTCCTTAGTGGTAGAGTTAGAGAAAAGTTCTTCATTATTTACAATAAACTGCTTTCAATCATACCGGGATTTAAGGTTCTGGGTTGATAAGGTCCCTCTTGGTGGACCTCTAGATAGCTTCCAGATGGAGGCTGGTTGCCAGAGGAGCCAGTCATGTGAGCAGAGGGTTAGAACTTTCAATTCTACGCACTTGACCTCCAAGGAGGGGCGCTAAGCTAAAGATTGTGTTAATCCCCAATGACCAATGATTTACACGACCATGAATTGGCACCTCCATAAAAAAAGACCTAGACAGCAGGATGGGTGAGCTTCTGGGCTGAAGCATGTGTTGGAGTGCAGGGAGAGTGGCTTACCCAGAAAGGGCAGGGAAGCTGGGTGCCCCTTCCCACATGCCTTGCCCTATATGTACATTTCTTCCATGTGGCTGTTGATGAGTTATATCCTTTGTAATAAACTGGTAGTAGTATGTAAACTGTTTTCCTGAGTTCTGTAAGCCGTTCTAGCAAATTACTGAGGAGTCAGTCATGGGAACGCCTGGTTTACAGTTATTTGGTCAGAATTACATGTGGTGCAGGATTTGCAACTGGCATCTGAAGAGGAGGGAAATCTTGTGGGATTGGTCATTTAACCTGTGGGGGTCTGTTCTAAATCCAAGTAGCTGGGGTCAGATCTGAATACTTAGTGGTGTCTGCAGAGTTGTTGAATTGGTTGATTTGGAAGAAAACCTCTACATCTTTGGTGTCAGAAGTGCTGTGAGTAGGAACAAATCTTAAGACGTGACTAAAAAGACTTGAGACAATGGAAAATACAGAGCTGAAAGGCATTATTTGGTGCCATAGAACACAAATTTGACCTTTAGAGAATTCAAAATATTAAGAAAAAGTTGCCCATTAGGAGACTCTGTAAACATAGACAAAATGTGTAGACATTAGTCCTGATCATCAATATTATTAAGAAGCAAAATATGGTTCATTTTTCTCCTTAGTTCCAAGTTTACTTTAAATTTTAAGAAAGAGCAAAAGTAGAGGACATCTGAAAAAATAATGAACTTTAGCTCTAACTGGGGGTCTGGTCAGAATAACCGAGTTAGAACACCAAGTGAGATGTTAGGTGCTCAGCTGTGTCTGACGGTTTGCAACCCCCTGGACTATAGCCCGCCAGGCTCCTCTGTCCATGGAATTCTCCAGGTAAGAATACTGGAATGGGTAGCAGTTCCCTTCTCCAGAGGATCTTCCAAACCCAGATATCAAACCCAGGTCTTCTG